>NC_135791.1:402500-760000 GCF_051106095.1 Pogona vitticeps | reverse complement strand
ACATCCCCTCCGATAACCTTCAGGGGCACGCGTGTTCCTCTTTTGTCAGGGTGATAAAGCTGGTGTTGATATGTAATATACTGAGCCCGTCAAACATCCTCGCGGATTGTCTCTCCATTTGCTAATTAATTTTATCAGCCCCGCCATCTCTCCACTCAAGCCGCAGCAACCCTAAGCCTTGGAGAATTGATTTTTGCCAGGTGAGGAAGAGGCCTCTTTGTGCGAGCTGAGCAGCAGGCAAAAGTGTCGGAGGGCGGGCTGCTCTTATTTCTCGCTCAGGTGACAAGGGAAGCCTTGGTGAAATGCCAGGGTTTCCCGCTCTTTGGTGATCGAAGATAAGCCACACTCTCAGGCAAGACGTGGCCAGACCACGAGAGAGAGGGCTGCAAGGCTTCGCCCAGGCAAACAGTGGCCATAAAGTGGCACAGACAGACGGCTACCTTTATATGGCATGTGAATGGCTGCAGGCAGAACAGAGAAGGACCCACAACTTACCAGGGATTGAACTGGGAACAGATTGTCGCCAGCATCTCTTTGTGTGCAAACTTCATGTATCCCAGCCTGCTCCCCCTTTTTCTGTCCCCACTCTGAGTCTGTTCCGTGTGCATTCCATTACACACGTGCTCCCCGCGTTGCCTGCAAAGACATTGGGGTACGAAGATTTGCGTTCAACTACAGGCATGCGCCTGTTTGTGCGCATTCTGGCGTTTTGTGTTTGCATGGCTGAACCAAGAACAATCACACCACACACGGAGAGGCTCGCCGCCTGAAGGATTGCTCCATTCTAATTTGTGCTTTAGTCCCAAAAGTGTGAATTAGGTTTGTTCGCTTAAAAATGCAGACCAAACAGAATCCTCTCTGGCTCCTGTGGTCTGCTGATTCCTGGGATTCAGTGCATCATCCATTGTGTGGTGTATTTTCCCTCCCGCTCCCCTCCCCCATTCTTTGCTTCAATAAAGCTTTCCCCACTTTTCTTCCCCTTTTGTTCTTTTCTAGCATGGTGTCCACTTAGAAGATTTATGGCCCCCTGGGTTTTTCTCTCCCTCGTGTTTGTTCTTTTGCTTTTGCATTGCTCAGACCCACCTTCAGCCCCGCGCCAGCCTTTTGCTCATCCCTCGACTGCCTA
Organism: Pogona vitticeps; assembly: GCF_051106095.1. Taxonomy (NCBI): domain Eukaryota; kingdom Metazoa; phylum Chordata; class Lepidosauria; order Squamata; family Agamidae; genus Pogona; species Pogona vitticeps. Next base: position 758,874 of record NC_135791.1, on the reverse strand, counting down.
GGTGCCTCTCCTGCCTTCCAGAGTGCTGGAAGTGGCATCCAGGGAGGGGCGCCTGGACTTGCCGTGTACAGCAATGTCAGCTGTTCTGTCCTTTAATTGTCTTCTTCAGAAAGGGGTGGGAAGAGAAACTATAAATCATTGCTCTTGGAACTTCTCGGATTTTTACTGAGTTTATTGTGCCCTTCACCCATGTGTTTGCATGCCCCATTGCTTATGTGGTGATGAGATGAAGGATTAAAAAGTGGCAACATGGGGACAGTGGATGAGGCAGAGATGAGGCAGGGAAGGTAGGAGCAGAACAGGACACTTAGGAAAGAGCTTGGTGCAAGGATGGAAAAAGGCAAGCGAGTCAGATTTGGGGTGCCTGTTCAAGAAGGGGGGCATCTTCTGCTCCAAGGTGGGGCAGCCAGAGGCTTGGGGGGCACCTTAGAAGTGAGACAACATTCCTCTCAGTTCCATATCAGAGAGGGAGACATGCTTCTGTGTCAAAGAGATTTGTTTTGCTGTTGTAGCACATCTGTTGAAAAGAGAGGGTGGGGAGAGAAGGCCCCTCTGGCTAAGAAAAGAGGGGAAGGTGGCCGGGGAAGGAGAGAAGAGGAGATCCGTGCCTTTGCACCGTGGATGGAGAGCATAGCAGAAAGGGGGGGGGGCAGTGGTTTCCAAAAGAAAATCCAGGCATCTTTCTGAAAATGCCCAGCCCATTGGCACCAGGGAATCCGTGCCCTGAAAAGCGCCTTGGTTCATTTATTTCTCTGCTGAGGTGCCATCCTACCTTTTCACCACACTGTGCTCAAGGCAGCTAAAAGTGATAGTAATAAAAAGCAATATAATATAAGAAGGACAGCAAAACAAGAGTGAAATGTGAAGCACAAAGGAAATGAAGCAAGCAAACCATCAGTAAAGGAATCACACTACAAGGAGATACATCTTTACAGTTTTCGAAGAAGGAGCCATATGAGTCCGTGCAAACATATCAGCAAACAAAGAAAAAGCAAGAGAGAAAAACATTTGTGGCTCTTTAAGGTCCCACTTCCTCCGACATAAGAGTGAAACTCCATGGCGGTCCTATCTATACATGGCCCCATTGATCTCCCCCCCCCCCGAAGTTTATCACTTGTGCCAGCTATGCTCCAGTTACTTTGCAGACTGATCATTGACATTATTCACAGCACGACAGTCTATTCCGTTGCGAATGGACCACCTGTTCAGGATCGGTAGCCCCACTTGGCCATGGAGCCATATATAAACAGGACAGTCACAGAGTCTCACTCTTAGGTCAGAGGAAGTGGGCTTGATCCATGAAAGCTCACATTAAAACAGAGAAGTTTAAGGTGCCACAATGTTTTTTTAAGCATCTTGACAGGGTGGCTTAAGGGCCAAAGGGCAGCCCAAATAAAACTGGCCTTCTGTCAGGTGGACCTCAGAAACAGGGCTCGCTGAGCCAAGTGCCCCTGGTGCCTGGAGGAAGCCATGGAAGAGGCCGTCTTTCCAGCTCCCACCAAAGGTCTTTCCAAGGTTGGATTCCATCTCCTCCTGTGAACCTCAGAATCTTGGCCCTCTTGCCTTAGGAAATGTGGTGCTCCAGAAGCTGTATTCCCAAGGTCTGTTGGTCTTTGCAGGCCTTAACTTTCATGCAGGATCAGGAATGGATCGATAGCCAAGGTTGGGGCCACCCTGCTACACTTTCTGTCCCCCAATGAACAAAACAAACAAACAAACTCAGGTTTGGCCCTGAAAGTAAAAGCAGGTGGGCTTCATCCTGACAGCTGGTGTGATTGCGCTGATGGTGGCTTTCAAGAGAGCAGAGAAAACTCACCACAAAGGTATGGCACGTCTGTCAGAAAGCTGAAACATGATCAATAGCTGATTAAACTGGTGGAGAAATTAATGTATTAAAAGTGGTGATTGATGCCGAATACACTCTCTCCAGCCTATTGATCTCTTCGTACTTCTAGCTTGAATGTGCCAAAGTGGTCGGGCCTGGAGTCTGACGGAGCCCCGAGTACATTCATCTCCTTAATTCTTTGGGGTATAATTTACTAGGCTCCGCAACGAACTCAGTTAAAAGCGGGGCCATTGATCCATCTGCTGAATTGTCTGATTTGATTGGCACCGTGGTCCAACACCATGGAAAGCACCCTTGGCTCAATAAGTAATGTGAATAATGGGAGGCTGTTTTCTGAAGAAAGATGGCTGGTCTTTAATGAAATACAAGGTGCCCCCCCTCTTTCTCTCTCTCTCTCTCTCTCCTCTTTCTCTCTCTTTCTCCTTCCTCCTTTTTCTCTTTAGGGACTCCGGAAACACCTGTAAGAAGATAGCATTTGTTTCCATGTCAGGGATTTAAAAAAAAACATGGTAAAGATTATTTAAAAGCTCTTCGGAACTGTTTGCTCGAAGCCCTCTATACAGAGCATCTCCTTGGGATGAAAGGATGCTTGCTAAAATGTTGTTTTCTCTTCAGTTTGTGCAGACCAGAAGGCCTGCTGACAAGACGTATTCAAGCCCTAGGAGATTGCTCACCTCCAGGAGGGTCTAATAAGGGCCATTATTTTTTTCTCCTCTGCCCATAATTTGTGCTAAGGTGTGTCCTTTCTGTTTCAGGAGCAGACCCACATCAGCTGTGGAAGTGCCCACAGATAGTCTACAAATTTTTTTGAAAAATGAATAAAGGCTCCGTTTTTGAGCCTGCCTGGGCATTAAGATCATCGGGGGGGGGGGGGCCTTCTTCTCGGTCCCGCCATCTTCCCAAGCGCTCTCAGTGGGGACAGAGGACGGGACCTTCTCGGTGGCTGCTCCCAGTCTCTGGAGCTCCCTCCCACTGGAGGCCTGCCTGGCCCCACCTTCTGCAAGCAAGGAAATAGCTTTGTCTTCAGGCAAGCCTTCCTTCAGTACCTGTGTGTGGATTGTTATGCTTTACTGCTTTGAATGTGTTTTTGATGTTGTTTCTGTTTACCATTTCTTAAAGTGGTATTTGTTTGATCCTTTTTAACATTTGTATACTTCCTGTTTTTCCTTTTAAATATTGCCTTTTAATGATGTAAGCTGCCTTAAGGAGAAAGGCAGGGTAAGAATGTTTTACTGGGGAGGGCAATGTGTAGTCTGCATGATTAACTTGTAAACCACCCAGACAGTGCTTTTAAGTGCTGCGGGGTGGTATATAAGCAGCATACTTCTTCTTATTATTATTATTAATTATTTGCTTTTAGCCATGGCTGTTTTGTCCTTTTTGCATTATTTCCATCACAGTGTTGGCCTGATTTGCACCATGTTGCTCAATCTGTGCAAAAGGCCTTCCCGTTCTCCTCTTTTGTTGGGAGTGCCACAAAATTACGGTCCCTCCCCACCCCTTGAGAGGATGAGGTGTCGTGCAGTTCTGGGCCTGCAAGAACAAGAGAGGCGGGTGGGAGGTCCACCCCCCCTCACCTCCACCGCCGGTTGCAGGACCACTTGTGGTGTGGAGACTGAAAGTTGTTGTCTAACTTCATTTGTCTTAAAGTTCCTCTGTAGAAGTAAATATTCTCAAGGCAGTGATTATTATGCATACTTGTATATTACTGGGACGCACAATAGCTAAATACCCTCAGCAGACCAGAATGTCACAATATATTTACTATGGCAGTATTTGAATCTGAATGTGGGAAGTGTCTGGCAGGCACCACATGGCTTGGCTGAAAGAGGCGCCAGTAGCAGAAGCTCCGTATTAGACCAGGACACTCTTGAAACCCTGGGAAGGCAAGCCTCTGGTCCAGCTTTTCTCCTTCAGCCACCAGAATGCCCCTGATAACGTTTGCCTCCAGGCCGGAGTCTTCCTCCATTCCTGGTCAAAAGCACGCTCCCCTTTCATCCTAGTGGCTCTGACCCCTCAAGAGAACTCCAAATTGAAGGATGTGATTCATTACTAGCATTATTGCGCCATGTTGCCACTCAATGAAAACATTAAGGGCTTTGATTTATTATGGCAGTCACATCAGAAGCTGCACATCTGGGGAGTTCCTCTTTATTCCTTTGTACAAAAGGAATTGGACAAGGCAAGGCGGAGTGGACATCAAAGGCGGTTCGTGCTCATGGCAACACCATCGATGGCCTGCGGAGCATCACCGCCTAAATTGCGACAAATTGGAACAAAGTCCGGAGGAACAAGCAAAGGGAAAATGTGATTTCTGGGATGGGGAAGCTTCACCGTCATGGCAGGGAGGATGATGGCGGTGGTTTAATTCTTTGGTTGTGTGGCTCTCCTTAGCTTTCTGCATGAACAAAGAGAGATTTTTTACCCCTGATTCTGGACACCCTCTGTCCCTTAAAGAAGGTGACTTCAGAAGAGGTCTGCTCTAAGGATCTGTAACAGGAGCCGTTCAATTTGAGTTCAGTCCGGACTGAAAACAGCCAGGAAGGCTCCTAGCAGCCCCATTTCCTCTTCTTGATGATGTCTGGAAAAACCACACAAGGCCTGCATGGACCACAGGAAGCCTGGCTCCTGTTCGAGGCTTGTGGAAATGGCAACCTGTCTCCTCATGGGTCTCTCCGAGGAAAGCTCTCCACAGAAAAACACAGCCTGGAAATCAATTTTCTTCTCTGGCTTGTAGTTTCTGTTCAAGCCTTTAACTGGGCCCATGAGGGAATTCCTCCACTGAGTTTAAGCCACTGTCAATTTGTAACTTGTTTGGGCACCTCCATCTCCTTCTTTCTTTCTTTCTTTCTTTCTTTCTTTCTTTCTTTCTTTCTTTCTTTCTTTCTTTCTTTCTTTCTTTCTTTCTTTCTTTCTTTCTTTCTTTCTTTCTTTCTTTCTTTCTTTCTTTCTTTCTTTCTTTCTTTCTTTCTTTCCATTCATCATCAGCTCCTTCCTTCCTTCCTTCCTTCCTTCCTTCCTTCCTTCCTTCCTTCCTTCCTTCCTTCCTTCCTTCCTTCCTTCCTTCCTTCCTTCCTTCCTTCCTTCCTTCCTTCCTTCCTTCCTTCCTTCCTTCCTTCCTTCCTTCCTTCCTTCCTTCCTTCCTTCCTTCTTCTCACACCTCTTGACGGCATTCAACTCTTAGGAGAAGCCGTCATTCATGTGCAGGTTGCTCTTCCTCGCATTATATATTGCGACTGAAAGGAGAACAAGCAGTGGCTTGGCAGCAGAAAATTGAATTAGCTTGGCTGTTCCATGACACAGAATAAGACAGATATTGTACAGAAATATAATTGAAGCCGTATTATTCAGCTGTCCTGCTCAGTTATTTGTCAGCACGCGAGCGGCAGGGTACAAATTAAAATGGCGATTGATTCTAAAGTTGTTTTAAAGTATTTTCTACCTCCCGCTCCTTTGAAACAATTATCTTGAACTGTCACCAAAGAGCTGGATCTTAGTTTTAACCGGGCCCTGAGAAGATAATGTATTTTCACTGCATCTCGGTGCTTGGTGGACAACTCAGATTATATGCTTTTAATAGGATGCTTGTTCTACCCAGGACAACACAGGGAAATGAAGATGAAATGACACCCCACAGAGGGGGCCCGGGGTCGATCCAATGAGGGATGCTTGACATTCCCGTCAGAAGTGGTGGGCTCCTGCCCTGTTGTCAAGGCTTTGCTGAATGTTTTGAATTCAAGAATGTGCATTTCAAGGCATGCCCCTCCCTACCCTCCTACCTCACTGTTTTAATAACATGCCTCATAGTCGCTCTCAGGCCTGTCAGCCTGATACCTGCCACAGCCTACATCTCCCTGGCTCTGCTGAAGGTGGAAAATCCAAGAGGGGATCTTGTGGCTTGGCCACACCTGGTAATTCTTCAGATTTAGCTTCTCACAATGGGTGGATAATTCGTGCTTCATTGCACCTCCATCATCGCTGTTGTTGCTGTTGCTGTTAATTATTATTAAAAAAATGTATATCCCACTGTTTTCCCAGAAGCTCCTCATCCCTCTCATTTGACTGTTATAAGAACCTTGTAAGGTAGACCAGGCTGCAAAAAGGATGCCCCAGGGGTTTGTTCCGAATGGCACAAGAGACTCCCCCCCCCTGCCCGCCCCAGTTTCTACCTCCCGAGCTGCTTCTCCTTGCTTCTAGGCCTTCGTTCAAGAGTCGTGTTGCACCAGCATCTGGCAAGTCCACACATCCTTTCTTGCTGAGCTAGTGAGCTCCGTTTCCAGAGGGGGAAGGGGGGTGGGGGTGGTCGCCCTGGCTTTTGAAAATCCAAGCATGGTCCTCTGACCTCCAGGAGGTCTCACCCTGCGATCTGTCTTGCTGGCTGGAGACCCAGGACAACCACAGCAAAACCAAACCTCTCCCTGAGAGATTTCCACCAGCTCTTAAAATATGGCCGGCTGACCACGCATCACTGGCTCCCAGCTCTAAGCGCCACGTGCTGATGCTGAGCGCAACACTGTGTGGGCTCCTTGTTAAAATACAAGCTGGGAAACAAAAGGGAAAAAAGGTGTGAGGAGACATTTACATTTGTGGCTGGAGAGGGTTCCATGAACCCATGTGTGTGTGTGTCAGGGATAGTTGTAAAACACTGGAGGGGGGGGGAATGAATTTTGTTCTCCCCATGAGGAGTGGCCGTAATATCTGCTCTTTCCATTTCCATCATGCCTTTGATTAGAGCTTTCCTGCTGGTTTATTACTCCATAATTTGCACTCAGGGGTGAGGCAGGAAAGCGCTAACAGACATCATTAAACTTTTACCCACATAATGGCACACGCTATTTACCCGGCCCTCAAGCCTGTGTAGATTACCTTGGTTTGTAAAAAGGGAGAAAGGCCTGCCGTGGCCGGCCAGAAGACAGGCTGTACAAGAGGCCAAATTAATTTTCAGAATGCATTAGAGCAGAGGAGTTGGAAGGAAAGATTGCTCCTGCCGTGCCCAGCTGCTTGGCCAAAAATAATGGAGTTCCCAGCAGTTTCAGGAATTGAGGAAGGGTGTGATAGCACAGCAGGGAGAAGGCACTGCACATTGGGTGGGTGTGAGGAGGGAGATGCACAGCCACAACAGCCTCTTTGAAGGAAGGCAATTCCCTTCAGACTGGGTGAAGTACGCCAGGAAAACCCGACCCTCATTTGAAGCATCCACACACCAGGCCTTTCCAGGTCAATCTCTCTGATCTAGACCACTTCAGACCACAGATAGGAGAACCCATGTGTTTGAATTAGAGGGATTATTTTTAAATGCACAGCTTTGGCTATAAATTAGCGTGTGCGCGTGCACACACACACACACATTATGCAAATCTGTGCTCTTTCCTTTCGTTTTGTTGGGATGCCTCAATGATCAGCAACATCATGCATCCAATGTGCCAGGCCTAACCCTAGCATGAACACAGGCTAAGACTTCTCTGCGGCTTCAGCTGAGGGCTGACGACCTTGATAACATTACTGGGGGCTCCAAGGTGAACGTACTGCCATCTTTTCTCCCTTAGCTGGATGATTATTCTTGTGTGATTGAATGAGGTGTGTGTGTGTGTGTGTGTGTTGAGGGATGAGACACATGAGGGAAAGGGAGCCTAAACCCTTTGCTCCTAATAGGATCTCCCTTTTCTGAAGGACTCGCTAATATGTCCATTAGCAGCAAACCTCCAAATTAAGTGTATCTGTGCCATCAAGTTGATTCTGACTTAGGCCACCAAGTTAAATTAAGTAACTATTAGTAACTCTGTGTTGCAGACGGGAGGCTCTGGCCAAAGCGCTTTGCCATCTCTGTGGGCTGCGAATCAGCCCCAGACATTGGTTGAGTCTGTCCAGGGCGCCGGATCTATTTTGGAGCGATGATTCAGCACCCTGGAGAGCTCCGTGGGTGAAAGCGGGGAGAGGCGACACTCTGACAGCAAGAGCCCCCCTTCCCCGGCCAGTCTTTGGTTAGTTCCTTAGAAGCTCAGCAGTTGGGGCCGTGCACTTTGCTGCAGGATCAGGCCTTGGTATCTGTAGTCAGAGCCTGGAAAGTCTCCTGGCTATGGATCAGGGTGGACGAGGGAGTCCACAGACTTTTTTGGGGGGGTTGATGTGTGTTTTGGGGTATATTTGGAAATTCAAGGAAGTTTTATGGGGTCCAACGCAAGAAGGCTACTGTGGAGGTGTGGCACACAGAGACACGTAATTGGCCTGTGGTTGTGTTTGAACATCATTAGCCTCCATAGCACTGCCAGACACCAGTTGCACTGAAGAAAAATCATCCTTAATGATATATAACTTTATTGAGCACAAGGGAGAGGTTGGGGGCTGAGTCCCAAGACCCATATCTATTTATCGGAATCCACATTTTTCTGTTCCAGGAAAATATCCATTTCACAGAAGGCAATTTCACCACATTTCCTCCAGATAAACCCCTATAAAATTAATGTCTGCACATTAAGAGGGAGATTACCCCAAATCCACTTTCCCACCCACCCACCCAAAAAAACCTCCTTCTTCCATTAATTCTGACTCCATGATTCCCCTCTTTTTCTCTTTCATCATCATCATCATCATCATCATCATCATCATCATCATCACCTTAGAACTGTTGAGCTGGAAAAGAGCCTATGCGTCATTGAGACCAGCCCCTGTCAAGGAGGCCCAGTGGGGGAATCGAACTCCCAGCCTCCGGCTCCGCAGCCAGATGCCTCAACCACCGAGCCATCCAGCAGCCCCATACCCAGCCTGCAAGTGGATGAGGCTTCTAGGGTGGTATCTGATGAGTTAAATGACATGCACTGGCTCATTGGGCCATTGTGGTCCATCAAGGAACTGTCTTATTTTCAGCATGGACTGGGAGGGTAAAAAAGACCCTGGAAACAGAGCGAGCACTGGCTTTGCTTGGATTCTGTGTCTGATGCAGAGCAATGAATATGATCCTGAAAAAGCTGGACCCGGCCTCTTGTCTCTCTCCAGCAGCAGCCGCAGCTGCTGCATTGGCTCTAAGCTCATCCTTCTCCTTCAGTGCTTGAAAACCTGCTTTGACTGTGATTAACTCTCGGCCTTGTTTCAACTGATGTCTTGCAAACTTTTAGCAAGGAATAAACTCTTGCGATTAGCTAGGACTTAATTGTGCATTAATCCAGCTCTCAACGTGCAGAGAACTAATGAAGCAATTAAAGAGGCTTCCTCATCTCTCAGCAAGTCCAATCAATACCTTATCGTGTTTTTCCAGGGCAGGAGAAGGAAAAAGAAACACTTCAGGAGGGAGAGGCAGAACATCCAGAAACCCCTGGAGGGGTGAGTTGTGTTTGAAGTTTGTTTTTGAAACAGTGGTGCAGAATTTCTCGAGAAACTGGATCACCATGAATCGTTTTCTAAGTAGTAATTCCATGTTTCCCAGTCAGTTTGCCTAGAAAATGCTCCTGCCTTTTTATGACACAGTATTAAATCGGGTGATGGATTAAATTCCTGTGTTCTCGTTGCCATCATTATTTTCTGTTGATACTTGCTGTGTTACTGCTTTTCTTTTCTCTCCCTTCTCTTTTCCAATTTTTAAATTGCTCTCTCTCTCTTTCATCTTCCCAATGGAAAAATAACCAGAGAGTCCCAAATCTCACCTCATTTAGAAGCCACCGTTCTTTTGCAAACAAGCCGTGTTGTTTAATTCTTCAATTAGCAAAACATAACAGGTGGTCGAAATTTATGTAGCAAATCCTGAACTCCTGGGGAAGACGAGAACGGTCCAGGCTGTTCCACCATCTTGGTGGCAACCTCAAGAAGATGGGTGGGGCATAAGGTTGCTACCGGGCCTGAGGGCCTTTAAGGCTGGGGGGGGGGGATTTGTTATATTTCCCTGGGCCTCCAGGTGGTGGCAGGGAGACCAATCTCAGGGTAAGGAGCACCAGAGCAAGAGAAAGCCCGGGGTTGGTGTGTAAAGGTATCTTTCCTGCTGAGCACACTCACCTCTTCCCATTCAAAGCCCAGACCAGCGCCCATGGTGGAACAAAGAACGGAAGGGGCTGGGGTGAGCACTGGTGCCCCTTGCAGCAGGACAGGGCATGGAGTGTGAATGTCCCAATAAGTCTTCCAGTTGCTGAAGTCTTGGCAGAACCAGCAACAATGTGGAGGCGGGAGAAGCATTTCTAGCCACCATCCCCCCGATGGGCTTCCCACCAGCTCAGTGCTGGGCGCTCCTCTCCCCCCATCCCCACCCCCAACGCCACCTGCATGGACAGGAAGGCCAACTGTGAGGTGAGTCCTTGCAGGGGAGTCACAAGCGTGGCAGCTGCTGGGGGCATCTTGCCACCTGCCCAGCCAGCCTCCGAGTGCAAACATGTTTTTTTCCTATCTGGTCTCTACGTTGGCATGTGAGTTAGTTAAATTTTTCCCCTGATTTCTGGCTATTGTGAGAAAACTATAGTCTTGGCCACTCTCAATATAGTCAAAAATAATGAAGAATGGTTTTTCAAAATCAGTTCTTCCTGTCATGGGTGTGGAGACGTTAGAGATGGCTGAAAAGCTCTTCTCAGAAAGAAGCCAGACCAAATTGCCACCCGCCCAATGCAGAGTTTTAAGAAGAGTGAGTTTTTGTTTGTGTGTGTTTGTGGTTTTGGCTTTGAGTGACAGATCTTAGAAATCTCCAGCCAGAGTGGCAGCTGCCGGCTAGGGGATAATGGGAACTGTAGTCTCAAAGCTACAGCATGTGCCAGGGTGGGGGTGGGGGAATGGAATAGGCCACTTTTGACTTACAAAATAAACTCACAACAGCTTGGGCGATTAAACGAGAGGGGAGAAAAACACAGACCGACATCCAGATTTTGCCATGTTTCTCCCGCATTCTCTTTGTGTCCTCTGAGCCTCTTTTCTTTTGAGTTAAGGCTCCTTGCATAAACTTTATGAGTCCTGCTGGGGTATTTCAGCAGATTACATTCAACCCAGCAAGTGCGGGCGTGTGTAGAGAGAGAAGTCAGTAAATCAGCAGCTGGCCCCATAATCTCCTGCATGCTTCTCTCAATGGGGCTCTGTGATGATGCCACTGCCGAGCCCCCAGGGGAACAGTGGGTCCCTGGTAAGCAAAGACCTGGCGGAGCCAGCCAATGTGTTGCACGCCTGCAGGAAGTGTGGGGAGTGCAAGAGACATCCTGCTCCCTTTGGGGACATTCAAGGGAAGGAGTGCTGCTTCCCTTCCCTAACCTTGAAAGGGTCCATTTCCCAAAACCAATAAAGCCAGTGAATATGTTGGAAGGAAGGAAGGAAGGAAGGAAGGAAGGAAGGAAGGAAGGAAGGAAGGAAGGAAGGAAGGAAGGAAGGAAGGAAGGAAGGAAGGAAGGAAGGAAGGAAGGAAGGAAGGAAGGAAGGAAGGAAGGAAGGAAGGAAGGAAGGAAGGAAGGAAGGAAGGAAGGAAGGAAGGAAGGAAGGAAGGAAGGAAGAAGAAAGAAAGAAAGAAAGAAAGAAAGAAAGAAAGAAAGAAAGAAAGAAAGAAAGAAAGAAAGAAAGAAAGAAAGAAAGAAAGAAAGAAAGAAAGAAAGAAAGAAAGAAGGGCAACCTTTGAAGTTTTTTAAAAATGCTATCCCATTTCCCCTCTGTCTTCTTTTGTCAAAGCTAAACATGCCCAGCTCTTTCAGTCTTTCCTCCTAGGGCTTGGGTTCCAGTTCCCAGGTTGCTCTCCTCTGAACTTGCTCCTCTTTGTCTGCATCCTTCTTGAAGTGTGGTGTCCAGAACTGGACGCAGGACTTTACATGAGGCCTAACCAGTGCTGAATAGAGAGGAACTGGAACTTCACAGGATTTGGAGATTGCACTTCTGTGAATGCAGCCTAGAATAGTATTGGCCTTTTTTGCTGCCACATCACACTGTTGGCTCATCTTCAGCTTGTGATCTACAACAATTCCAAGCTCTTTCTTTCTCAAAGTATTACAGAGCCAAGTAGCCCCATCTCACAAGTGTGCATTTGGTTTTGTTTGATATGTTCCTGTAAACCGACCAACCGGCCCCCCCACCAACCAGCCATCCATCCCAACCACCAACCTGGAAAAGGAAATTCTCATACTTCCTCTCTGTCTTTATGGGCAAACATAAATAAAAGTAGTATGAGAAAAAAATGGGTTTCTGCCATGTCTGTCTTCTGCCCATGAGTAACGTGTGAAGGAGAACATCTGGACAAGCCAGCTTACTTTCACGTCAGGGCCTCCTCAGTTCCTCCCACTTCAGATGTACACAGGATTCCACTGCTACTGCTTCCATTTAAAAATATATATAATCATTAAACATCAAATTTTGGATTTGTCTTAGGAATTAAACACCTGGTGGTTGAGACAAAATTGTGCTGAGGTCACCCCTCCCCCCCCATTACCATACAAAAGAGAAAGTGAGTGGTACCAACTTTGTTTGCTTTGAAGGCAACCACATAATTCTTGACTTTTGTGTTTACCGTGGGTATAAGGCTTGCAAAGGGTGTACTCTGCAAATCACCTTTCTCCCAACCATTCTATGTAAGACAACTCAGCCCTCTATTTGCTGTACTTTAATTAGTGAAGAAAGAGAACAGGCAACTCTGATATTACCCAAATCCTTTGATTTTTAATTACCACCATTTGTGTACTTTGCATTTCCATTTTGTGTGACAGAACTCCACTTTCCAGCCTCTCAAGCTAAGAACTTCAGCCTTAAATTAAATGTAAATAGACTGATATTTTCCTTTCTCTCTGTCTCTCTCCCTCTCGCCCCCTCCTTTCTCTCATTTTCCATTTCAATTCTCTCCACAAAGCTGGCTTAAGGGATGGAAGGAGGACAATGTCGAACACCTTCTTTGAAAAGATGAAATCCTTTAAGGCAAAGAAGAAGAAGAAAACACCTTTTTTGTAAGGATGTTTACTTGGCAAGCTCAATCCTTTTGGAATCCCTGTGCAGGAGTGGATAATGTCACACCTTTGAGTAAATGTGTGAATGGAGACAAGAAGGGATGCATGTTATGGAACAGCAGGGCTGTGAGCTAGGTGAGGGCAGGAGAGGCCGGAATGTGAGGCTGGATCTCCAGGCTGGAAAAGTCCTGCACAAAGTCCCACCACACAAGACAGGCGAAGATGGATCACCTGAGACTTGTGCAGGCTACTAGCTCAGGATCATTTATGAACTTGTTGTAAAACACTAGTCCTTGTAGGACATGGCTGCTCATAACCTGCTGGTATATTCTAACTCTCTCACCTTCTGTAACCCACAAAAAGGCTTCTCCTTTAGGCCATGTCTTCTAAGCTTGTTGAACGTTGTCAAAAGCCTTTTGGAAATCCAAGTGAGTGAACTCTACCAAGCCATTCCTGACCATATGTTTGTTGACACTTTTAGAGAATTCTAAAAGATGAGTGAGTCAATGCACATCTTCAGAAGCCATATTGTTTCGCTCAGCTATTTAGCCAGGTTTATAAGACTCAAAGAGATAAAACTCCATGAAACCCTTTAACCCTTCAGATATGCCATATAAATGACAAATGATTTTCCTGTTAAATCAGGGAGTCAGCTGTATGATTTTCTTCTGCTTGAGAAATCCTTTCTCTATATTTATATCCTCAGAGCTGGTGGAGAAGTTCAATGGAGCAATCCAAAGTGTGTGACGTACTTAGTGTTCAGTACCTTGGAGAGCATCTGTAAAATACCCAAATCCTTCCTGACCATGCAGCCCAAGTCACCAGTCGGCATTATCTTTTGCTCCATACATAGCAGGAAGAGTGGCTTGTGATGGTCAAACACAAGGACACACCTTCACACACAGAGGGAGACTGCCTTAAAGATGGACTTGCCCATACAGCTTCCCAAATGACAGGAGACGCAGAAGGTCCTGTCAAATGCTCAACTACAGTTTAAGATTTTCCTCATGCCTGTGAGTTATTGGAAGACTTCGGCATCTGGATTTACAGAGACTTTAAAGGTTCTGACTCTAATCTCCCCCCTGTTTGTTTTGACACTGGGGAATTCAAAAGGCGCTGGATGGCTTCCGGTGGACAGTTCTGGTTTATCAAGCCTGAGCATGATGATCAGGTTGCAGCGTTTCCTAATCTGAGAGACTCTCTCACTCTGCTGTGGATGTTCATTATGGGGACCCCCCCATGACTCCTGGGGGCTGAGAGTGCTAGCAGAGAAGGAGGCAGCCAGAGGAGATGGCAGGCCAAAAGACATGCAGCTGGGTCTGCGCTAGATCCCCCTCCACCCTCCCAAGTGATCCCCCTCTAACCTCCCACCCTCCCTTGCTCTGACTACTGACATCTCCCAAGGCACCCCTGAGCTTCCCTGGCAGGTGGCCACTTAATCTTTTTTTAAAAAACTGGCAGTGAAGGAGAACCACCACCACCCCCAGGACAAAGCAATCCACTGGGGTGACACATGAGCCCTAGTGGGAGTCATAGAATCCTACATGTGTAGAGCTGGAGGGGATCCTAAAGGCCATTTAATCTAACTCCTGACAATGAAGCATTCCCTGACAGGTGGGCAACCCAACTCTCTTGAGAAATCTCCCATGAAGGAGAGACACCCCCCCCGCCGCCTTCTTGAGGCATCCTGTCTGGCCACCAAGCAGCTTATCAGACAATTCTTACCAATGTTTACTTAGGATCTCTAGTCTTATAATTTGGATTTAGTGGTTTGGATCCTCTTTCCAGAACCAAGGGACTGAAATACACTCCACCTTCCATGTGGCAGATCTCTGAAGGTGGCTATAAGGTTCACCTCATGGCCATTTCTTCTAGAGGTCAAAGATAGGCAGCTCCGTTAACTGTTCCTCACAGGAATTGGTTTTCAGGCCTTTCATCATCTTAGTCACTCTCTTCTGGACATATTGTAGCTTTGTGGGTTGTCATTTGGGGTGGGGTGGGGGAAATACACCACTACTTTATGTTTTATGTTGCTTTTTTATTGTTGGTCTTCAGTGTAATTGTCTTCCCCTTACAATGGTTCCAGAGCAGCTAACAATTAAAAACTATCAGTTTAAAAAGAAATCAACACATTACCAGCAATAAAACCAAAATTACTTGCAGCCCTTCTATCAAAAGATGTAATGTTCTGGAATAGAAGAGTCTCAAGGAGCTTTTAAATGGGAAGGGGCAGGGTGTAAATTTAGACTGCAGTAAGAGATGATGGAACCAGCCCTTCACAACCAATGCCATAAAGTTGGAGAAAGTATTAGCTTTTTTTAGACCTCTGAAGTAATAAACTCTACAATTAGTTGCGGCTTAATAAATCATCTGTCGTGTTGTGCAAAAAAGGAATAATGAACTAATTAAGTAAGTTTCATCCTCCCAAAATGGGCAATCAATACCTTATCTGAATGCTGAAGGTGCTTTGTGCAGAGAGAAATTGAGTGTGGGAGGAAACTACAGTACTAAGTCTGAGAGTTTGCCTCTCTGTGTGAATGTGCATGCGCGCATGCATTGCCCAGGTTGGGAACACCTTGAAGACATTCTTGGTAAACTAATTAAACCGAGGTACCATCTGCCCTAATGGTTCCCAGCAGAAGCCATGTTGAACTTGGTGGGAGGGATTTTGCTGAACATGAGAACCTCTTGGGATGGCTAGAGGGCCCGAGAGGGTGGGTGTTCTCTCTTGGCTGAACTCATCGCTACCAAGAGATTGTTGATAGAACTCCCAAATCCTTGAGTGTTGACATTCACCTGAGCACTGACTTTGGGGGCATCACATCATTTGGGGCATGGGAAGGAGTGGAGCACCAGGTTGTTGTCTCATGGGACTTCTTGTTGTGCAAGATCTGGCGGCAGCAGCAGCACAGAGCTTGGTGGTGACTGGCTGGCTGGAAACTCCTCCCTCCCACCCTTTGCCTGCTTCACTTCTGTGACAGCGCAAGGATTTCCCCTGGTCTCTGGTTTTGACCCTCAGATTTTGAGGGAAGGAGACACAGCTGACCTGGCAACCCTGCCAAGTGGATTAAACCATTCTAAGTGAGGGATTTTTTAAAAAAGACCAAAAAATTGGATGTGCTCAAATCAGTCATGCTCACACAGACTCTCCTCTTTTAAAAGTAAAATCTTCGGGAGAGATCTCCCATGAGTCATCTGCAAATTTTCATAGAAGCTTTCTTCTCTCCCCCCCGCCCAAGATCCTTTAACATTTTGGCTGATACCATATTGATGCATAATGTTTGAAAGAAAGGAGCTCTATCCTGCAATCCTTCCCTAAAGCTTGAGAAGCAGTGGAAGTCTTTGGGGGAAACAATGTTAAATGTCAGGCAGACAGAAGGCAGGGGGCCGTCCATGTTGAAAAGTCAGATTTTTAATTAAACCATGGACGTATCTAACTGGTAAGAAGCTTCCTTGGTTGCTGGTTAGTTGCATTCAGTTACATTAATTGGGCTGTTTGTACTCGGATTTTTGCAGAGAGAGGAAGGAGGAGGAGGAGGAGGACACCAGAGTGGTGGAGACGGATCACACAGGTTTAAAAACTGGCATGGGCCCAGCTCCGTTGTCCGCATTATGAAACAGAATCCACCTTATCAGTTTGCATAAAACAGCTTGTTTGGGGGAGATTGCTGGGCCCGCATTTAATTAACCGAGCTCTGGGAACGGCGGAATCTTATTGTTGAGAAGCAGGCCTTTGCAGAGAAAAATAAAGGCGGTTTTCATTTAAGGGAAACAAAAGGCGAGGTTTATCAGAACATTGCTTAATTGTCAGGCAAGCAAAAGAGTGTCACGTTGGGTGTAATTTATGAACTCAGATTTATCAATGCACCAAGAAACTGGTGCTTCGGCTTAAGCGGAAGGTGGCGAAAAAAAATGGGGAAAATGGTGAAGAAGCCTCTGGAAAATCCTGCTGGAAATCAAAATATTATAATATCTCCGAGGACTAGAACCCCAACCCTCCATAGAACAAGCTGCTTCATGACAACCCAGGGTGACACCCTTTTAACTGGGGATACTGGGCTGCTGAAAGCCAGTGCTAGAGGGCCAGACTAGGGCTCAGGAAACCTGGGTCCAAATCCCTGCTCAACTCGGGAAACTCACTGAGGGAGTGGTGGGAATGACCACTCCTTGAACACTAGGCAGACCCTCAGAAACCCTATTAGGGTCCCCATAAGTCAGAGGCGCCTTCCACGGCCCGTGATAGCAACCACAGTGTGAGGGCTTCGGCACCAGCCCTCTGGATTCTATGGGGCTGTTTTCTTTGCATTAAGGTAAACACAATGAACTCCACAAAGATGCAAAGGCAAGCTTTCAGAGGACAAATAACAACAGCAGTAAGAGAAACACAGCTCAAATTTGAAGCTACAGAATGCACACTCTTTCCTTCCATTCCCCAACCCTGTGTTAGAGCAGGAGTTGCTTATAGGGGGAAAAATGAAGCAGTGCAAGTGTCTCTTTAAGGCAGAACCGATCAGAAAGAAAGGCCCAGCTCTCTTTATGGCCCAAGGCAGAAGATCTGCAGGAGAAAGAAAGCAGCTCTGGGCAGTGAATCTCTCAGGCCCCAATCCATAAGTGATAAAGACCTACCTCCTCCTCCAAGGGAAGAGCAGCTCCTGACCTCTCCTGTTCCTGGGATATCCCTAACCCCCTGGGCTGAACCAAATAGTCCTTGACTTTCATGAGAGCCAATTGGGGGGGGGGAGGGGAGTGCCCCCCATAATTATTATGAAGACCTCTCCTTTCACTCCTTAAAAAAAAAAGAACATGTGGTGGGAAACCAAGATTGGTGCGTGTGTGGATTTCCTTCTGCCGTTCAACTCTCTAGGCTGTCATCAAGCTGTACATCTGATCTAATTCCTATCCCTGCAAGAAGAGCCAGCTCAGCAGCATCCTGTTCGGGAGGTTTAAGGGCCGAAAAATAAGACCAGGGAAAAATTCCCTGCTGCTGTTACCAGGGCTTGGACAACAAGAAGGCTCGTGAGTCACAAGGCTGGTGTTCCACTCATTGACTTGTGTCAACTGCAAGGTAAATGCAAAACAACATTGGGTGATGCCCATTATGGTTACTGGGGTGTGGGGTGGAAGATGCAGCAACCAAGTGGGTGAAGCCAAAGGCAAAAGTGTCTACACACACACAAACACACACACACACACACACACACACACACTTTGTCTATCAAACCCAAATGTATGTAAAATCAATCAAACAGGGAAAGATTTTTACATGAACCTACAGAAGTTTTCCACCTGGAGTAAGACTGGGTTGGAGGGAGGTGGCGTGCGCAATCCACTCCCTCTAATGCATGAGCCACCAGTGGCGCAGGGTGTCACTGCACCAAAAGCCAGGGGTATGGTTGCAATTCTAGATGGCAGTAGCCATTCCCCAGCACATTTCCCAAGCCCTAGTTATAGCAGGAGCTACATAATCATAAACAAACAGGCTTATAAAAGGAGAATGAATGGAAGAATAAAGAGCGGGAGAAGGAGAGGAGGCAAGACAAGAAAAGGAAAAAGATTTTACTCCTCTTCTCTTCTCATTGTTGATGAAGGAGAAGGTGACACAATGGAAGAGAAGCATTCTGAATGCTTGAAAGGTCCCATATAAATGCCGTAATTATTCTTAATTTGCAGAAGTGTGTTTCAAGTTGCTGCTTTTAAATATATTGCCAAAACCTAGCGCTGCATTTCGGGAGGGAAGCAGCGGCTGAGGTGGCGCAGCTGATCCTGCCAACAAAAGGCTTTTCATGTTTCCAGTGAATTCATTTTGTTCGGATCTCGAGTGTGATTTGATCAGCAAATTGTCCTTGGCATTTGACATGCCCGTCAGCACCAAAAAGCATAATTCCTGCCACTGGGAAATTAATTTTCCTAGCCAATCTCCCGAGAAGGCTATGATTTCTCTTTACAATCGGGCCGCTTACACGCTGCCCACTCCGTTCTCCTGCAGAAAAATATGTATTCCAGGCAGTTTATTAACCGGCAGAGAAGCCTGCCAAGCTTTTGCCGTCCTGCCATCGTAAGAAAATACAGTCTGGGGGATATCGGAGATCAGCATGAACTGTTGTGAGCAATAACAGTTCGTGGGGAAATTCAAGCTGGGAGAGGCGCTGGGAAATGTGCAAGAGCCGTTTCCCTCTCATGCGATGATTGTCGAGGAGGAAAGAGACCCGGGATATGAATAGGAGCTAACATCTGTTATCAAGGGTAGCCATTATGTGGCGCCGTCCAAGACGGAACTGGAGTTTCAGCGAAACAAAGGCGAGCCAGAGGCCCCACGGAAGGAACCTCTGCAAAAAACGAGGGAAATGGCCGAGCAAGTGGCGGTGCTTTCGGCCAGCTAGGTCTCCTGACCGCGCCTTTGCGCGCGTGTGCGTGCAGGGATTTGGGGCGGGGGGGGGGTTTCCGCGGGTCCGCCTTCCTGATCCAAACCCTGCTGGAGCCGTCGAGTGCCGCAGGAACAGATCGGAGCCTCTCCAGTTATGCCGGGAACCCGCCGGCCAGGTTTTTGCTTAAAGTGAGTTTCCAATGATGCTGAGATCGTCGGAAGCTAAATCAACGGACAAAAGAAAGACGCCCGAAAACGTATGAAAAGAAAGGGGCAATCAAAAGCGCACACTGTTTTAAATATATTTCAGGGAATCTGATTTATTTACAAAACTTAACTGCCCCATCGTTTGCGTTAGGCATGACCTGAACTGACACAGGCTATTGTAACGTGGCTCCCAGGGTCCCGGGTCTTTCTCGGAGATGAGGTGGGCGCAGACGGGGAGTCTGGCAATCTCAGATAGCCTGCTAAAAATCACCCCAGCTCATCGGAAAAGGAAAACGGAAGGAAGGAAGGAAGGAAGGAAGGAAGGAAGGAAGGAAGGAAGGAAGGAAGGAAGGAAGGAAGGAAGGAAGGAAGGAAGGAAGGAAGGAAGGAAGGAAGGAGTTGATGGCTGGGTGGAAGGAAGGAAGGAAGGAAGGAAGGAAGGAAGGAAGGAAGGAAGGAAGGAAGGAAGGAAGGAAGGAAGGAAGGAACGAACGGTCGAGGACTGATAGCGCGCCGAGCGAGGCGCTCTCCAGACTGCAGGGATTTCAGAGAAGATGCTGGAGAGGCTTCTCTGAGCAGCTGCCTGTGATCTTCAGCAGAGAAGTGTCCTGCAGTATGTGGGCTGCTTGTACGTACATGTGTATACCCTCTCCCCACCACCACCACCCACCCCACTCCTTTCCATCCAACTGGAGAAGCGCAGTCCACTCGCTTGGGACCCCTGCCCAAGGACTCCTCGGGGGCCCCATCTAGTGAGCCAGGCTGGCTCCAGCGGCAGGGTCGGAGAGCTGGCGTGACCCCCTCTCGAAAATCCTGTCCTTCTCCATGTAAGCCTTTTGCACCGCCCTGCCTCCTGCCCTTGAAGGGGATTTATCCCCCTCTCTGGAGCCAGTAGCTGATATCATTTCTTCAGCTCCGTGGAGGAGGGAAGCCTGCAGAAGACGCCGCTCTGTCCGCTGGGCAAAGAATCCGTCCTTTTCTTCTTCCCCCTCCATTGGTTGTGAACCATAGAAGGTAAATAATCTCCCCAGAGAGGAGGAAGAGGAGGAGGAGGAAGAGGAGGGGGGCCCCTGGAGCAGCTCCATTTATCCACTTTGGTAATTGAAATCAATTCCAGGGCCTTATCTTCAGGAAACCTATAGAGGCAGGCACTAATCTGCCGTCTGTGGCATTTTTAACCAAGAAACCTATTTGAAAGAGAGAGAAGGGAAACGTATTATCCCCCAGCCTCTCCGCCGCCCTCCCCGAACCAATCTCGCTCTTTCCCTGTGCTCCATTTCTATGGCAAGGATCCGGGCGCTTTCCCCCCCCCCCCCGCGCGCGCGCCAGCCCGCACCTTTGAGCCCCTTTTCAAAAGGGAGCGCGGCCCATTGTTCCTTCCTGGCAGCCGGGGAAGGCGAGCGGGGGGGGGGGGGCTGCTGAGAGCGGCCCTCTCCGCCTCCCGTGATCAATTAGCTGATATCCTTTGGATTTGCTCCGGCTGAAAGAAAGGAGCCAGCGAGGGGAGGGGGCGAGAAACACTGCCCCCCCCCGGGTGTCTGCTTCTGCATCAGGGGAGGAGGGCGAAGGGTGCCCCTCTCAGGGGAAGGCCTGCCCGGCTCCCCTGGGGTGCAAAGAGCGGCTTTTCAGAGAGGTTGGCCCCTGAGCGAAGGAAGGAAGGAAGGAAGGAAGGAAGGAAGGAAGGAAGGAAGGAAGGAAGGAAGGAAGGAAGGAAGGAAGGAAGGAAGGAAGGAAGGAAGGAAGGAAGGAAGGAAGGAAGGAAGGAAGGAAGGAAGGAAGGGGCTCTGCTCCAGTGGTGCAAGCGGGGGGGATTCCTGCTCTGCCCCTTTGCACCTGGGGCTCGGAAAACAGGCAATGCCTGAAATTTCGTCTTCAAGACAGTTATTCTAGGTTGCTTCCTGTATTTGATTCGGGCTCTCTCTTGTTTCTCAAGTACACAGACCGCATTTTGCAGGCAGGGGACTTGAATGACTGGACTCCCTGTCAAGTCAGACTCAAGTCACACCGGCACATGGGAAGGCCGTGCTATCGTGTGCCAAATGCAAGCTGAAGATGCCACATGCCAAGACCTGCACGTACCCACCTTTGTTCCTGTTGATCTGTGCTATTCTGAAAGGTTGTTGCACCACAAGGAAAGTAAACAAGACAACCAGACACAGCAATGTTCTCCCATAATTGTTTGGAGTGGGAGTCCAACCAAGGCAATGGATTTCTAATTTGAAGCCAATCAGGCTTGAAATCTCGTCTGTTCTGATTGTAATTATATAGATCAGGTAATCAATACAGAGGTATAATGCACCAGCCCTGAAAATGCAAAAGGAAAAAGCAAAGGGAAGCAGGGAAGGGCTTCTGCCTCCTGCAGCAAAGGTGAAAGAGGCCAGACTGGTGACTGGGGGACCTTTGGAGCCTTTTCACACTGTCAGAAGATGGAGTTCAGGACAACAGAGAAAGGAAAAGAAAAGGCAATGGCAAAGGCAGTCAGCCACCTTGACTGGAGTCAAAGTCCACGACAAGCTTTGCATCTGATGTGTACCCTTTGTCAGAACAAAAACGCCTGCTTTATATAAGAGGCAGGAACGTTACGATGAGTCCTTTTTTATTCCAGCCCAAAGTGCTTGCAGTTCCCCATCCCAGGTGTTGCTCTGCCCCCTCTCTGTCTCTATGCATTTCCTGAATATTTCATTTTTTTTGTTTCACATTGCTTGAACAAGCATCTCAATATTCTCCCGTCTTTGCTAATAGAAACTTCTTGACTTAACGGCATTGAAAGAAACCATGTGAGTCAATGCCTCCTACTTAATTCCCCCTGTTTCCCTTCAAAAAGAAGAAGAAAAGTTCTCATTTCATACTTTCCTTCAAACTTCTCCTGCAAGACAATATAATTAAATGAGGCACATTAATAGCATGAGATAAGCCTCACTGGCTACATTTATGACAATATTTAAAAAAAAAAAAGGAGAGAGAGAGAGAGAGAGTGGGATGTAGGGAGGAAGGAACAGAACCCTCTTAGAACGATAAATCAACGCATTTTGATGCATAAAATTTGGAAATACAACTCTATGAATTGTAATAGAGCGTGACGAATTCTCATCAACAGAAGTAAATATTAAAACCGCAATGACAAATAGGGACTGCGCATCCCATTGGAGTGTCTCCTCAACGCGTCAGCCTCCAGAGCAGCGTCTCCTCGATTTTTGTTCCTTTTTAATATAGATAATTTGCTTAAGTGCTCATCATAGCTGAGAAGTGACAATTGCCCTTTTAATATTTCTGTAATATGAAAGTATGTTTCTGGTGTCTGATGCTGATGTTAATGTCCTTGCATCGGAGACTAGCAGGTTCATTGCAATGGGGAAAGTGACACCCAAATAACAAACTGGAAGTGGAGAAAGGCCACTTGATGGCACCGAACAACAGCAACGACAAGCATCATTTATGAACTGGCTTGAGAGCTCAAAGGGTTTGGTCCCTGGCTGCAAATTCAGAGGTTGGGAGTTCAATCCCCCACTGTGGAAAAGAGCTAGCCTGTATAGCCTTGGACAAAGGTCCGGAGCACCCTCTCCAGAAGGAAGGGATGATAGATGATTCCAGAGTATTCTGTACCAAGGAAACCCTAGAAAGGGTTGCCATAAATCAGAAATAAACTTGATTGGCACATAGTTAGTTTAAACACCAGCTAGCATGGGAGTCAAATATCTCCCAGAGAAGAAATTCTATGGCAATAGAGCTCTCTCTCTCTCTCTCTCTCTCTCTCTGTCTCTCTGTCTCTCTGTCTCTCCGTCTCTCTTGTCGCTGTCCATGGTCCTTACAAATCTTGCTGAAGAGTCTGAGAGCATCTGGCACTGAACACACGGTGCTAAGAGTGCAGACAATCCTTCCAATAATAATAAGCATGTCTTCTCAAGTTAATTCTGACTGACAGTGACTCTTTTTCAGAGTTTTCCAGGTAGATAGACCTTAGAAGTGGTTTCCTCTCCCCTTCTTCTGGGGGTGTTCTGGGACTGTGCAGCTTGCCCAGGCTGGCTTTTCTCTTGGGAGGCACAAAAGCCCCCTCCCCTCTGTGTTTGCAGCCCAGCACATGATTCAGAGTTCTGACTTTCCAGGCTCCTGATCAGACCGGCAGAGTTGGCTCTCTGCTGCAGACCCTCCGCCTCCTCTTCTTCTGTGACCACGATGGGGCCTTCAAGGAGGGGGAGGAGAACGAAGGCCTGCGCAGGGCCAGGTCTCTGCCTCCGAGCAGGGCTGGTCTTGGGAAGGGAAGAGGTCGGGGGCTTTAAGGCCTCCCCCTCCCCCTCACAATATGACCCACCATTATGACATCTGCCTTCCCATTCATGCCGATCTATTAGCATACTGTCACGCTTCTCTTGGTCCAACAAAGCCAGGGCTATAATTGGGCCCTTTTAACAAGGTACACAAGGCATTTTCAATGCAACGGCTTCCCTCAAATCGTGTTAACCTTTTCAATGTGGTGCAAAGGAAATTAATTACTCGTATCGGAATGTGCGACCTTTTCACGGCAAACGGGATTAGTGGCTGCTCTTCCCCTCTTCCCCTCTTCCCCTCCCCCTCTTCCCCTCCCCCCCCAATTCAGCTTCCCTTTGAAAACCATCCATCCTGCATTGTGTCCCAAGCCCAAACTGAAGGGTTTGCACCCAGACAGGATTCGGCTGCAGCAAATGGTTTTCAAGGCTTAAAAACCCAAAACAAAACACTCTTCGTGTCTCCCCATCGTCTTTCTGTTTTTCGTGTTTCGGGCTCTTCTTGGGCCAAACTAGAACGGGTGTGAATTTGTTTTTAAAGTGATGAAAGCAACACCATTAAAAAAAAAAAACAATAAAATGGAATCTGACATTGCAGCAGGAGGGGTGGGGCAGGTACTTTGAGAGCCGGGATGGAGAGGCTGGCTGACACGGCTCCCGTCCACACATAAAACCTGCTATTATCTTCAAGAAGCTGCTATTAGCTGATAATTGGCAGGTGGCAGAGGACAGCAAAGTGGAGGTGCGTGTGTGTGTGTGTGTGTGTGTGTGTGTGTGTGTGTGTGTGTGTGTGTGCGTGCGTGCGTGCGTGCGTGCGTGCATCTGTGTGTCCACCCACCTCTTGGAGCAGAATGCAAAAGGAGGGCCTGCACATTCATTTGGAAAACAGCAGCAAACCAGGGACTGCTGAGAAAGTGGCTTTCAGGAGGCAAACAGCTCAACTGCCATTCAGAGCAGATGGTTGTTGTATGATAAGGCAGCAGAGGGCTTGGTCTCCACAGTTCCTTGGCAAACAGGAGAAGACCCCTCTCTCATCCCTCCTCCATGGGCTATAAGGCTGTGCTGGACTTCCCTCCTTCCTCTCCACTCCCAGCAGCTCCAGCGTTAAATGGTAAACACTCACCTTTCAAGCCATGGGAACTTTGCAGAACTGGAGATAATGTCTCCGTAGGGCACAGTCTCTCTCTCTCTCTCTCTCTCTCTCTCTCTCTCTCTCTGTAAGAGGGAGAAATGCCCTTCCCCCCCAGCCTGACTCTGTGTCCTGCAGGATACCATGGATGCAGAATGCTGAGCTATAAATTTAGCACAATGTATTTTACCCTTTGCCTCTGTGTGTGTGTATGTGTGTGGATGCTATTTCACCCACACCTTCTGATGGAAGAGCAATGATTCAGGAACGGTGGGCTGGCCCATCTGGAAATGTCCTGCAGCCAGCTCTCCTGAAAAGACCTCCTCCCCCTTCTCTAGTTTCTGTGGCCTGGTTAGCCATCAGTGGGGCCACGGCGGCCCTGTCCTCACCCCCTGCCCAAAGCCCTGCAACCACATTCAGCTTCGCCCCCTGCCCTGCGCTGCCATGATTTGCTTCCTCGCTGACCAGATGCCGTTCCCTGGGAAGCCTTCGTATCAGTCTGCATTGAACGTGTCATGGCACAAAGGCTGGCACACAGTCAGTATTAGCACAAGGGTCAACCCATAGGCAAGATCAATGCCCTGGATAAAATGAGATCCTAATACAAGTATACAAAACAGACGTAGAGACATGCAGGTTCTTCCCACCCAGTTGGATGTGTTCCAAGGCAGCATGGATAGTCAGCCGGTCAAGCACTCTGTGTGTGTGTGTGTGCCCTTTCTCATGCGTCCTTGATCCCTTGGTCTCCTAGCACGGTCATACTCCACTGAAAGGGGCACCGAATCCCCCCCCCGCCCGTGCTGCCGCCACATGAGTAAACCATACCATACCTCTTTGAGGCAGGAGCTCTTCGACACCATTCATCTCTAGAGATGCTGAGCTACCCACAGAGTAATGATGAATATGCTTTCGTAGTGCAGACCATCCCATCAATCAACTGGGAGAGCTCGTTAATAAGAAAGATGCAGAAAGCCTCAAAGTACCTTGAAGAAGATGTTTTAATGTGTTTTCTCTGGTTGAGAAAATTTGCTGAACAGTACACCCAAGAGGACCAATTCTGATTACTAATTTCCTGTGCCCTGGGCACAGAACGCGCACCGGCAGTGTCCTTCCCAAACTGAGGCTAGAGAGCCTCCTATTAAATGGCCTATTGCTTTGGCCAGCTTTGTGCCTAGTGGCAAAATTAAATTTACAACCAATCTAGAAATGTATCAGTGATCTGAGGCTGCCAATTACCTTCGGCATTCTTCATTGTAACACAGAAGGAATTATGCCGAGGGAAAGGGGCCGAATTATACCCTGGAGCTGAGAAACAGGCCCCGGCAATCATGCCCTGAAATGAACAATGCAGACAAAAAAATGACACACTAGATTAAAGGAGTTTACCGGCTGGGTTTGCTGCATCGCATGCCTACTCCTGAGTAGGTGTTCTGTATGACACAGTGACCTTCAAGCGGCACAGAGGCAAGAGAGGTGTATGAAAGCAACATCCTAAAGTGAAGCTGAATATGAATCAGGGCTGGGTTTTGTCGCCAGGGCCGTTGGTCGCTTTCCAAACTTGCCCCAATCTGCCGGCTGCAGGCTCATTTCCAAAGCCCTGGAATGCTACTCGTCGGGCCATTTGGCAAGCTCTGCCCAGTGTGGCCTTCTCTTCACTTCAAAGCAAAAGGAGAAGTTTTTTGCTTTAAAGCCAGTAACTCCCCGCTGAGTCAAGCTCCTGCTGAAGGAAGCCTTGGAATACAAAGAAGGCGGCTTCCCATGGTCTAAAGAGTTCTCTCTCTCTCTCTCTTCTCCACACACACCCCTCCCTCTCTCATTAGATTGGTGAACTCTGCCTTTGCTGGGAAGCTTATTTTAAAAGAAGCCAGGTTGGCTTTTTAATTTTTCCTTCCTTTTATGTCCAACGTGTTACCTTTCTGTAGGCGAAGAGATTTCACCAAGACGTGGCCCATGAGCGAAGAAGAAGCTGGCACCGGTGTGCTTTCCAGGTGGCACAGTCCTGTCAGAAGACTGGAGTACAGCCCAGTTTTATGGGTGGACTTATCTCGACCCCACGAATGAGCCATCTCTGAGACGCCCTGTCCTCAACAGCCCTGCTCAGCTCTGGCAAATGCCCGCTGGTGGCTTCCTTTTGGGACTCAGTCCATCTCGTGTTGGGTCTCCTACCTTTCCCAGTATGATTGTCTTTTCCAGAGAATCTTCTTGCCTTCTCATGATGTGCCCCAAATAGGGCAGCCTCTGTTTCATCATTTTCGCCTCCATAGAGAGTTCAGGCTTGATTTGATCGAGGACCCGCTTGTTGACCTTTCTGGCTCTCCAGGGTACCCGCAAAGCTCTCCTCCGGCACCACATTTCACACAAATCTTTTGGTTTTCTGTCAACTTCCTTCATCGCCCAGCTTTCATACCAGTACATGGTGATCAGAAATACATAGAGCGTGTTACAGTCGTTTGCTTTGGAGGTCACCAACACACGAACCACTGTTGTTCGGCATCTCTTATGGGGAACCAGCCGAAGCTGATGGAAGGTCTTCTTGGCCACAGCAGATAAAAAAAAGATGACAGCAGGGGTGTTGAATGTCTGGTTGGAGAAAAATAGTTCTAGAAAGGGGTACTTTTGGTGAAAATATGAATCAAGAGGCACATTTAAATGTGATATTTCACGTTTGTTTGGAAAAGATCACCTAGTAATGTGGAAAAGCGGTGGTACAGGTGGAGACATGAGAAAGGGGAAACAAGGGCCTGTGCCCCACACAGACCAATGCCGTGGCTTCACCAAAGTGGAATTAAAAACCCTCTAAACTGGCCCAAAACATGTATAATAATTTACTGAAACTGAGAGAATATAGGAAAAGGTTCCCCTTGACATTTAGTCCAATCGTGTCTGACTCTAGGGTGTGGTGCTCATCCCCGTCTCCAAGCCGTAGAGCCAGCATTTGTCCGAAGACAGTTTCTGTGGTCATGGGGCCAGCGCGACTAGACAGTGTGACTAGATACGGAATGCTGTTACCTTCCCACCGAGGTGGTCCCTATTTATCTACTCACATATTTTGCATGCTTGCGAATGGCTAGGTTGGCAGGAGCTGGGACAAGCGACGGGAGCTCACTCCATTGTGTGGATTCAATCTTGACGGTTGGTCTTCTGACCTGCAGCACAGAGGCTTCTGCAGTTTAACCCACAGTGCCACCACATCCCACTGAGAGAATATAGACTATATAAATCCATATAAATGTAAATACATATGTAAATATGATAAAATTCCCCAAAGGAGCTGATCCTAGCGCTTTGATCATGATGACCAAACACATTTTGGCCTAGTTTTTCCTGCTGTGGAAATATGTCCATGAAAAGGCAGCATAAATACTGTAATTGCCTTTGGATTTCTGTACCTTGGGTTCTGGCACGCTTATAGTACCCCAATGACTAAACTTTCAGTACATGAAGATGGCATTCACACTCTTCCTTTTCTGAAGTGACTAGCAGTTCCTTTCTTGCCTTGAGCAGAGTCAGCTAAGCAAACCAACCGTTGCTCAAGATCCCAGTCCGTTAGTGCCAGCTTTCTCACCAGCTGTTCGGCCCTCTTCTAGCCTTACACAGTATGTCATTCACTCACAGGGAGAGGGGAAGAGTTGGTTCCCTCCTTGGTTCCAGTTCAGCTGCTTAGGGGTGACAGCACAGCTTTCCACAGGAAAGGGGCTGAGCTGGGGGTGAGCCGGCGCCCTTATTTCAACATGGACTAGGACGGGTGACCTCCAGCACAGTTGGCACCTCTGGTGACCTGGCCCTTCCCTCGCAGCCACTCCCTCAAGGTGGAAGTCAGGGCTGAGAAAAGCCGGGGTCCGGCTGTGTCTATGCAGCCTTGTCCACGTGCACCTCCTGGCTGGGGCAGGTGAAGGGGGTCCACTGGGACCTCCCAGCCAAAACATGGTTCTTTCAAATGCTTCCCCTTTTCCCTAAATGATCATTTTATGACAGCTTTCTCCAGGAGCCGAGGGTGACTGTTGCTCCCCCAGCCAAAATGAGCATCTGTAAATCTATTCCTTTCCGTTATGCATTATATTTTTCAACTTTTCTTTAATTTCCTTCAATGGCACCTCAAGTTGCTGAAGTCATCACGATCAAAGCACTGGAGTCAGCTCATTGTTGGGACTTTATACATTTCAAATGAAGTCATATCATCTGCCTTCAGTTTTTTGAGAGAGAAAGAGAGATGCCTCAAAATGGTTAATTGTCCTCTTGCTTCCCCCATCACTGCCTCTTTTGTCCTTGTTTCAACAACATAGATGTCAACATCTGACATTAAAAATCCAATTAAAAAAGGATGGAGAGAAACAACGGGCTCACAGTGGCTGATTAACTATATTTTGGTGGAGGGGAGGAGAAAATGGCATTAAGAGGAACCATCTCTGCGAGAGGTTGCTGTGCTTTATTGCCAAGCGAGTTCTGCCTGTTCTCAGATGATGCTGATTTCCTTCAGCAGAAATGAACGCACAAGCCAGGCAGATCAGAGCCGGGGGTGAGAGTGCCCTTCCTCTTGCACAGGCTGGCACCCTCCAGATACGCTGGAGTCCAGAGGCAAGTTGGAGCTGATGTCCAACCAATTTGGATGGCGCCATCTGGTCTTTGGTGAGAGCCTCTGAGTTGTTTGTCCTTCCTTGAGCGGAGCTCCCGTCAGAAGAGAGACGGGGAAAGGGAGAGCAAGCCACGAGCAGCAGCTTCGTTGGCTGCACAGAGCTTTGGGTCTGAGCAATCTGGCTTCAAACGACGATGCCTGTGCTTATCTCCTGATGGCCAACTGCAAAACAAAGCCAGCAACACAGCTAGGAGAGGAAGCTCCCATTGGGACAAACAGATGTTTTTTGTCACTCAAGGAATGTCTGCTGTTAATGATGTGCTGTTTATATCACCTTGTTTGACCCACCCCACCCACTTTTGACCCAGTTTTTATGTTGCCAGAGCTAAACATCAGAACAGAACAGAATTAAGGTAGATTAGAGGACTTCATTGTCGGGCTGTGTGATCTTAGAGGGGCCTTTAGTGTTCCTTTCTCCTCTCCAAGCCACGACACAATTCTTGACCATGAGCCAGCATGAAGAGCACTGAAGGGCACCAAGAAGCATGAATAACTCGGCAGCAATTCTCCTGTGTTGTATACCAAGGATTGCAAAGTTCAGTCTCTAGAGGAGATGGAAAGGATACAGTTTAAATTCGCCCAATGATTTAGGCGGTCCTGACATGAGATAGAAGTCCATGAGATCCCTTACCTCCAGCCAAGAACAAGACAAAAAGGGTTTTCTCTCAAAGTCTTTGTACTCAGTGCAGAATATTCCTGGCTTTCTTTCCCTTTGAGTTGCACAACACAGGCAGGCACACACGGAAGGGGCAGAAAATGTGGCTGACGGTTAAGAAAGACTCAAACAACCTATCCAGAGCCTCAAAAGCTTACACAAACAAGCAGCTAGCCTAGTTTGGAGTAGTTCTCCTCATCCCCAGTATATGTGCAGCTGTGCACATTGAGAATTGTGTGCAAAAAAATAGGCAAACTGAACACACACACAAAAAATCACATTTGTATAAGGAAGAACTCCACCGAGAGGGCCAGGCAATTCCTCTCCATTCCTGTCAAAGAAGAAGAAATGTTGTCATTCACTATCCTTTCGTGTAAAGACAAGAGAAGCAAGCAAGGATTTAGCTACTCTCAAGGTGCTCCGGTGAAAAGAATCTCTGTTGTGTTGGCTGGGAAGGATGCCTGGGGACGACTTTGTTATCCACCCCTGTCTGCGCAGGGTATGGCACTTCTCTCTGCTCACAAGGAGTGTGAACAGCTGGCCACAGGGATGGATCCATAGAAGACCCCTTGGCAGCCACCTCCTCCTCTGTGCAGATTTTCTGCTTCGTGACCCATTTTCTACAGATGCCAAGAGCCCACCTTCTGGGGTGGAGAAAAATGCCTCCACATTTCCCAGCCTCCCGACTGCCTTGCCCATCCATGGATTTTGTCTGTGTTTGTCTGCTGGGGGTTTTTTTGTTTGCGTGTGGCCCACAGTGTTCTTCCAAACAACACAATGCGATGAGCAGGTGCAGCCACAGAGTCAGGCCTGTTGCCGGCTGTGAATGTTACACCGCATGCTCCTGCCAACGAGGAACAGATGTGTGGCGGGTTCTCATGGTGTGGGCAGTCTGAAGCGATGGCAAGGAACAGAATCCAAGGCAGGGGTGGGTGGGTGGAAAAGAGGAGTCGGCAGGCAGGAGGAGCCTTGGAAAAGAGACAGGCATGAAGAGGCAAGCCTTTTGCAGTTTGCCTCACCCTCGGCTGGAAAGAGGGTTGTGAGAGTCCTTGTTGGAAAAAAGCGGGCGCCAAAGAGCTTCATCCCCTGGGTTGCCCCCGATCCCCGGTGCAAAATGGCTGGCTAAAGGGAGGGCTGGAGGAGTGGCAAGGAGACCCCAGATTCAGAGGACTGGGTGTGCCGCATCTTTCTTGCCAACCCGCCCTCCCCAAACTGCAAGAGAGATGGGTCCTGTCATGTGGAAGCCAATGTGGGACTTGAAGAAAGACCACCAGCCTTAACTCCACACCTCACCCGCCACCCACCCCTGTGTGAGAAACAAGGAAGGGGTGGAGAGAAGAGAGGCTCCAGGGGAGCAGAGAGGAAGAAGGCATGCTGGACTCCAACCCTCCAGGCAGCAGCCATTGGGAGAGCGCTCATTCATAGGATTGCCATAACTTAGAGGCAACCTGATGGTTAACAACAACAACAGAAGGTCTCACATGGGCAGATCTGAACACTCAGGTGTGGTGGTGGAAGGAAATCATTCCAGAAGGGGCCCTAAGCAGCTTCCGTCTTTAACAAGGTGCTCTTCAGGCTGCGTGGTCTGAGCCTCCGGGAGGTGGAAGGCTGAAGCCCTCTCTCACCCATCTTGCGCTCCTTCCAGTGGAGGTGTGTCCAAGGGGCTTCGCCAGCCCCATCGGCAGAATCCTGCTGCTGATTTACGCTTGCCCTCGGCAGTAGGATGCGGGGCGCTGTGTCTTGGCAAATGCGAACTGCAACCCGAAGTGTTCAAAGAAAGAAAGGAAGTCGGAACTCCTTGCCCGTCTTCCCTCCTGCCCATCCCAGGATGCATCAAAGGTCACATGAAGGAGTGAAAACCGCTCAAGGCGCAGCCTTGGAGAAGAGAAGAGCCGCTCCGACACCCAACAGGCTGGTTCTCCCTGAGCCTTTCATTTGTCTCAATTCGCTTCTTCCAGATGTCTCCCCGATACTTGATTCACTGCAGCAAATCACATAAACAAATGAAAAATTAAAACTATTGTTATCCCGATAATCCATCAGGGGTTTGTTTCCCCCCCTCCTTTCCTGGTTCTTTGCATATTTATAATGCCTCAGTAAGCAGCGTGTCCAATTAGAACAGATGGCTGATAGGTTACATTGACTTACCTACCCTGTAAAACTGGGCAGGTAGCCATAGTGACTTGAGAAATGCACTCCACAGTTGTCTTCCTATTTAAAATGTAGATTCTTTTTAACCCACCTTCTGCTGGGGTTGCCACAAACCCATCTCCCTCAATCAAACCGGAGAAAGCTACCGGCATCATGAAGGCAGAGGCTTTTTATTTAGGAAACAAATGCCTTTTTGCCTTTTGATGAACAGACTGGTTTTTATTTTTATTTTTTATTTTTTGCTAGATCTCGGTCGGCCACCCCATATTCTCTCAAATGCGCCTTGTTGGGGCTTCTTCTATGGCCAATGAGCATCACCCAACAAACAGAATCCTCGGGGCCAGCCCAAGTCTCCAGGGGTTTAAAACATTACTTTATTTCAAGTGTGGATAACCCTGCTTCAAATCTTTAATGTGGGATGATGTGAAAACAAGCGATATTGCAGGGGAGAGCACATTTGAAATATAAAAACGGTCGTAACTAATGCTGTCAAAATAAACTGAGGTGTAAATAAATAAGAAAATCTGTCTTTTGCAATTTGGAGTAAAGGGGAGCGGTGGGGGGCCATACAAAATAAAATGCAAAGGCAAGAATAGGTGATTGTTTTACAGAGCACCAAAAATAAAAATAAATAAACCAATAAATAAAATCATTATACAGGACGCAAGCTTTCATGGATCAGCACCACTGCATCAGGCTTGTACCTACCAGTGGGAAGAACTTTAAGTCCCAAAGTTTTTGGCAAGATGGGTTTGGAAAGGCTTGGGATCGGGAGAGGAGGAGGAGCTGAGGGAAGGGTCCTTGGAGAAACATCTCGGAAATGCCTCCCGGGGGTGGGGGGGGGGAGACCCTGCCCCTGACCCCTTGCAGGAGGAGGTAGAGAAGGGGGTGGCAGAGACAGGAGTCCCGTATGGCAACACCAGAGGGGCAACTTGTGCCCACCCCTGCTTAATCTGAAGGACAGGAGGGGCACAGTCCTTCCAGAAAACGTAGGCTTTTGTTTCACTCCAGTGTCAGTGTCTGCCTCCCACCCACTCCCCTTTTTCCGTGCTTAGCACCAATAAATCTTTTTCAGCAGGAGGCTCGCCAGTCCTGTGATCCAGGCCGGCCCAGCTATTGGGCAGCCTTAGGTGGCCAATTTGGAATGCTCCAAAAAGGCAGATCACCTTCATACAGATCACCTTCATCCAGAGTAGACTATTTGTCTAGATGGGCAGGGTATAAACAAGCAAGCAAGCAAGCAAGCAAGCAAGCAAGCAAGCAAGCAAGCAAGCAAGCAAGCAAACAAACAAACAAACAAACAAACAAACAAACAAACAAATAAATAAATAAATAAATAAATAAATAAATAAATAATACATGCAATTGATTTAGGACAGGTTCCAGGGCTGAGCAACTGGCCTTGGAAACAGAACGAGGGGTTCTGGTTCCGGAAGCAACATGTCTTTGTCCAGCCCTGCCTCAGAGGGGCTAATCATGCACGGAAACGTTTAGCTGTCAGACCTTCCCCCCCCCTCCCCACGATGGCATTTATTATTTCAAGGTCTTGGACAGGCCTGGTGCAAAGGAAGCCCTTCCAGCATTGCTTCACACAAAAGACCTGTTTCAGGACAAGCAAAGCAGTAATTATGGGATGTTACCTCCTGCTCCTTATTTCTTCTGGAAATGCTCTCTCTCTCTCTCTCTCTCTCTTTTTCCAATTCATTATCATTTTTGAATTAAAATAGCACCAGAATTAAATCTATTTGCCTGAAAATAATAAAACCCTGTATGTGTGTGTGTGTGTGTGTGTGTGTGTGTGTGTGTGTGTGTGTGTGTGTGTGTGTGTGTGTGTGTGTGTGTGTGTGTGTGTGTGTGTGTGTGTGTGTGTGTGTGTGTGTGTGTGTGTGTGTGTGTAGGTATATCCATTTATATATGATTTGTGGATCTTCCCGATATGACTTCAGAGCAATTGAATTTTCCTTTTGTCTTCTATATTTAATTTCCCTGTTAAACTAAAAAAAATTTAAATAATAAAATGATTTACAATGTACCCAGACAACAGAGGCCAAAATTATTCCGCTCGTGGTCTCTTCTAATTTAAATTCTTTCAGCAGTGTTTGCAAGAGCTGATTTAAAATGAAAGGGCAGAGAAAATAGACCAGCGCAACTATCAAGAAAGGAGAATTAGCATTAAGGTTGGAAGTCCCATGGGTTTGATCTGGGGGGAGAGGGAAGGAGTGTTGAGATGATGAGCTAAAATGAGAACTAATTTTCTTATTGTAGCTTCAGGGTCTTGGAATAGGGGAATATTAGCAAAATCCTTTCCTGCATAGGAATGGGATGCCTGACCATCAGTGTTGGAATGTGCATGAAACCAGGGCTCGATTGGGCTCGGGAGCTTCCCCCAGTATTGATTTTTAGTGCTAATAATACTATGAAGGGTGAAAGCATGTATCTCTGGGCACAGGCAAAGTACCCTCTACGCCAGACCATGGCAATTGGTCTGCCACATCTGTTGACAAGTGAGAACAGCTGGGTGGGCTGCTTCCCAGAGGGATCCAGTCCCAGGTCATGGATCAAGGAAGGGTCCCCCACCCAGCGTTTCTGAAGGCTTTCCTGATACACTCAGGGTATTTTAGTTTAAGAAGGAAATCTATAGCTGGGAAACTGTTTTATTATTCTTTTTTGCAGGACATTTATTTATTTATTTATTTATTTATTTATTTATTTATTTATTTATTTATTTATTTATTTATTTATATGCTGCCTTTCTCACCATAGGGGGAATCAAGGTGGGTCACGATTCAGGACAATTAAAATCACGTGACAATAGCGAGTTAAAACTGCCCAGCAAACCTATATATTAAATCATCATCGTCGTCGTCGTCATCATCATCATCATCATCATCATCATCATTATCATGATGGTTAATCATGACACCTTCATCCTCACTCCAGAAAGCCAGGACGACACCATCTCTCTCTCACACACACACACACACACACACACACACACACACACACACACACACACACACACACACACACACACACACACACACACACACACACACAGAATTCAAGCAGAGAAAGACTTGCACAGTTGGACCATCTACAACAGCGCCTGAAGAACAGCGAGGCATTGTCTTCAGGTTTTGGCCACTCACCATGCACTGTTGTTTGTTTCTCCGTTTGTTTGAACAAACAGGTCACAACAAACAGGATGAAAAGTGTGTCCATTGTATTTTGCAACTGGGGTACTTTTCCCCACCCCAAACAAAGTAACATATCAGGACAAATTCTTTCTTTCTTTCTTTCTTTCTTTCTTTCTTTCTTTCTTTCTTTCTTTCTTTCTTTCTTTCTTTCTTTCTTTCTTCCTTCCTTCCTTCCTTCCTTCCTTCCTTCCTTCCTTCCTTCCTTCCTTCCTTCCTTCCTTCCTTCCTTCCTTCCTTCCTTCCTTCCTTCCTTCCTTCAGAGCAAGAGAGCCATGATGCTGAGAAAAGGGGAGGGCAGCATTTGGATTCCCATTTGGTTTAGGAAATAGACTTCTTCTCTTTTGGCTAACCCTAATGGCTCTACTAGCCTTCAATATACAGTACTGGATTTCGCATGGAGCCAGAAAGTAATTGAGAAGTCACTTTCTGGAAGCTGTTCTGTTGCTTCACTTAGTTTAGATTTGCCTGGAGGAGGTTTTCAAGAGTAAGTTCCACTATGGCATAAATTTTCAGGGATGAAGAGGGCAGCATCTCTGACAGATGACAACATGATAAGATCAAACTGAATGACACAGTTAACACATCATTGGAAGTACGACTTGCTTAGCGAGAAAGTCTTGTCAGTTTATTCTGCTTCCAAATTGTCATAATCTGCTTCTGGAAGACTAGCCTGCTTTTGTTTTCTAATCAGTCATCTGGGTGATAGCATGACTTCTTGGCAGGTCTGCTGCCCCGGCATGTGGTGCTGAATGCTTTAAGTGCCCGTAAGGATAACAATGTACATAAAAAGAGTAAATATGGCTCTCCTTTAACAGGTGATCTTCCCTTGGAGCTATGCATGCAAATGAACAGATGGGAGAAATCCAGTGTTTCCAGTGGATTCTGCTCTCCGGCTGAACGTCCTACACGGACTGGACTCAAAGAGGGAAAACTGCAAAGGCTGAAGCACAAGCACTGTGAACTTGGCAATTGGGGTTCATCACACCAGGAGAAATCTCATTAGAAACAACTAGGCCCACTTCTGTGGGGGTGGGGGGTGAATAACCACGGGCAGGAGCAGAAATGTCAATGAGAATATTAATTGGATATTATTCCAGAGTAGGATTTATACTTGAAATATACATTTAGCTTGAAGAGCTGACTCTCCCGCTCAAGCACACACACACACGCTACTGGGAACAAGCATACTCTGTTGGTTTTATAGACACAATCTTTTTCTTTTATGGAGAATCCATTTTAATCTATTTCATTTTTTTAATGCAACCCCACTGAATGCATAAATCCATTTAAATGTCAGATTAAACAACAATTGTGCAAACCCCGCAGGATGTTTCGACAGCAACATTATTCTGGAAGGAGAGGCTGCGGAAACCATTAAAAGTTTGCCTCTCGCAAGGGGACGGGATCAAAAGGAGATTTCCTTTCCTGAGCCGCCCCCCCCCCAGCGGCCTGTGTTGTTGCGTCAGGTGCACTGGGATTGTGTTGCTGAAGGAGCGGTTGCCACTTCAGGAGGCCCACTGTCAGGGAGATAAATGCTCCCCTGGAGAGTTCACGTACAGTCTAGACGGAAAGGAACCTGAAATGCGCCACCGCAGCATTGCCAGAGAAGCACATTGCTCAGCCTTCAGCACTGAAGATGGCAGCCCTTCCTCCAGCGTGAAGGTGGAGCAAGAGCAGAGCTTGGTCACCCAGGAGGAAGGCGGCTCCACAATTTGGCCCGTGCAACAAAGCAGAATGAAGTGCCGGCAGGACAGAGAAGGAAGAGACCCAGGTTGCTCATTCGTACCTTCTATTTCTGTGACATGAAGAATATGGAAACCTTGATTTAACTGGGGGTCCCGCTGGAGAGGTGGGAAATGCTGGGAGTAAGAGACCCCTGTTCCAAGACTGAGCGTCATCCCCTGGCAAACTCTCCTTCTCCAACATTTTATTTGCCATTTCCCAAAAACAATTTCAACAAGAACTGCTATTATAAACTAGCAATAAAACAGAGTGGGTTCTTTCCACAGATTGCATTTTCATCAGTGCACGTTGTTCATTGTCAGTTTTTAAATTGCTTTGTACAGATTATATTTGAAAATGCCCCCCTCTGATAACTCTAGGAGCTCCCTCCATAAATGGCAAAGTTGATGGATTTGTATAAAATGTTGGAGCAATCATGGGAGCACCTTGGGCTTAAAAGCTGTTCCGATGGATTTCTCCCACCAAGACCTTTCCCAAGGCATTCCCCTCTGGGATTTCCAATGGATTTCTGGTTTTGTGCAGCAGGTGTGGGTGCAGGATGAGGCAAAGTATTGCTGAGCGCCAGCCCAACAGATCCACTGGAAGAGCCCAGTTGGTCCCCGGTGAGAACAGATCCCAGGACGTCATGGCCAGTGGTTGTGAAAGCAGGGGGTTGCAAGAAGTGTTTTCCAACTCTCTGTGTTATAGCGTTACCTGTGACAGGTGCCTGCTGGGGAGAACATGGGCGTAAAACATCGCCCATGTTTTACCAGTGCCGCCCCCGCCCACCGTGAGTTTCCATGGCCAAATGGGAATTTGAATCCATACCTCCTGATCCTACACATTTCTCCTCTGCACCACTTGGGCACTAATTCCCTAAGTTTACCTGTTGACACGTCCGTATTAATTTTTGGTGGCTAAAATGTCTTATGGTGTTTTATGGTTGCCATGATATCCCGCCATGAAGGAAGAGAAAAAGCATGCCTGACTCAAGCATAATGTTGTGACCAAGGAGAGAATTCAGTGAGAAGGAAGGGACTCCGGAGGGACACCCGAGAGCCGTTTGGCCCAAAGAAGAGAGGCCTTTCCTCCACCAGCCAGGAGGCCCTGCTTTATCCAGTGGGTTACAGACGGGTTATCCTTATCCGTGCAAGAAGGACAGGCCTCTCACGATGAGGCAGTCTCTCCTGAGGGAGAACGGCTCTGCTACCGACCGACTGTCAGCTTTCAGAAAATGGAGCTCTTCCCCCACAGAAGATATAAAAGCCAAAGGCTGGGGGGGGGGGGGGGAGGCAGAGGAAATGTTGCAGTGGTGGCTTTGACACCAAGCAGGTGTCGCTTGTTGCCAAGGCTCTTCTGCACCAGATCCTGTGCACATCTGCACACCTACGGCTCATCTAAACTGGAGGCGGGCAGGTGGGAGGGAGGGATCAAAGCCCACCCGCCATTTGCATCAGCTCCATGTAGAGAAGGAAGCACACACACCTAATTAAAATGCTTCTCGTGCCTTCTCTTCTCTCTGCCCGGAGCCAGGTGTCTCTGGGGGCAACGGGAGCCTGGGAGCGTTGGAAGAATTTCAGACAAGCATCTGAACCTGCATCCCGTTTGAAAGGAACCTTTGAACTGCTGCCGTTTGCCCGTCAGGAGCAACAGCACCGACAGCAGGCAAGGGTATCTGCCACACACAGTCCCCCCCCCCCCCCCAGAAGGCAGAACTACGGGACTAGCGGATGTCAGAGTGGAAAAAGAATAAAAATGTAAATTTGATTCTTCTGAAATTGCCTTCATGTTCCTCTAAGTGTTTTTCCTGGATAAGGCAATGTATTTAACTAATTGCTCCTGAACACGCTTGCGTGCTTCGAAAACCCTCCCCACCATCATCCACAGATGATGCATTATACAAAAGCATCAATGGACTCTTTGGTCTCTCATTGAGAGACTTCACGCATTTTGTTATTTACATGCATATAAATTAACCACTTTGATCTGAGGTTGTTAATAAAACAACTAAGCCTTGAAGTCTCCCGAAAGGAAAGCAAGGCGGGCTTCTGCTAAGATGCTTTTAATTAATAAATCTGCAAGTGTTGAGAAAAATGTACACATTGAGTAGGGGGGCAGGTGGGGCTCATCCTGGCCCATTACTGTTAAAAGGCATTGTAATGGCACATCTTTTGCAGTGTGGGGACTCTGAGCCAGACAGAGCACTGTTAGGGGCCTTTAAGAGCAGCAAATCAGGGTAAGGAATTCCAGGAGAGGTATAAAAATCTCCCTGCAAAATCAGAGGGGATATATTGGTCTTGCAAAGCTGAGCCTGGGGAATGTAAGGAGCGACCCTAAGGCGGTTGCAAGAAGAATAATGAAGCTTCGCATGGGCAGCCGAGAAGGAGGCAGGCTGGGCTGAAAATACCTGCAGCTTTTCTGAAGCCAAAACGGCTTCCTAATCAACCCATCAGGCTTAAATCCATCGTAAACATAATCAAAGCTCTTTCAAAGCATGCCTAAATTTAGAAACAAGACTTCTTAGATTTGCTTGAGAAAGGAAGATGTAGGTACACCCCCTCCCCTGTTTTAACCCAATGAATTGCTTCCTGATGAGCTGAGCTGGGCAAGAGAGGATGGAGAACTCATGAATTGCTCTACTGTCATTTCCTGCATTCATTTTACAATCAGGATTTTGTGCAGAACATGTGAACCCGAGTGTCTTCAACGTCTTCCACCCACCTTGGCAAGCAGCGTTGTCAGCGTTGGTTTTATTCATTTTTTGTGTGTGTTAAGAAATTTACAGAACTCACAATATTTTTTGTAAAGTTTCCCAGAACTGCCAGATTTGTCTGTATCTAGATCAAAATATTGAGAATGAACCTTGCCTTGTTCCCGTGTTTTCCCTCCCTCTGGTCAACGTGATCCCAAGGCTATCAGTCTGTTTAAATATACACAGACATCCCTTGTGCGAATGGACCACTTCATGGCAAAATAATCACAGGTAAAAGAAAGCCTTTTCTCAGATGGGTCGCATCCTGCCCCCATCATGCCAACCCAACAGAATCAACTGGTAGGATTTCTCAGCCTGCAGGGCTGTCATCTGCTCCGTCCCTCCATCGTCTGCTTCCTTCTCTGCAGTGGAGAAATGATCTTTTGTTCGCTTGGCTCCGATACACAGAAAATGAAGTCCCAGAGAGGTCCCTGAATTAGCATTCTCCAAGCATCTGGCGAAGCATGTGCAATCAATAAGAGAGAGCTGCTTTAAACAGAGTTAGTGAGCTCGGCATGTCAACCGTTGTTTCAAACTTGCACTGCAACTTTTCCCCTTCCCTCCTGGTTTTGTGTCTCTTAAATCATGTGCAGCTGTCAAGTTGGCATGTGTGGGCAAAGGGCATGCTGTTAAATCCAAGGAATCAGGGCTGCCACATCTCCAGGCAGGGAATGGAGTCATGGATGGTGTCTCCCCCCCCCACCCCCCAGGCCCAGGAAGACAAGTCTCAGGGTTAGCAGTACCGCAAGAGGAGAACGGCTGGTTTCATGATGCATGGTAGGTGTGACGCCTACCAAGAAGAGAAATCCTGCACATTCCCAGTTATGGAACCACAAACTTGTGTTAAGCTCACATTTCTCATTGTTCTTACGTGCTGACGCAAGCTGGAATCTACTTATGGCAATCCGAGTAGGGCTTTCAATGTGAGAAACTTCAGGAGTGGTTTTTACCAATTCTACTCCCCCAGGGATCTTCCATGGCCGAGCAGGGATTTGAACTCAGACCTCAGGTGTCCTAATCTGTCACTCTGTCCACTACACCACACTGGGTATCCGCTCAGCTTATGTAGAGAACCGGTAATAGAATATTTATAGTTTGTTTGGCAGTTCCAGGAGAAGACGACTCATGGATCTGACGAGACAACCAGGAGGGTTAGGGATGATATTATAGCTATGTGTGCGCGTCAGCAATTTTGCACAAGGATTGCCAACACACTTGGCTCTTTATGTCATAAATAGTCAAATCTCATATTTGACAGTAGGGGAAGGAAGAGAGTAATGAGCATGATAAGGGACAACAACGCTTGAAAGCTGCCAAACAAGCTGACAGATTGATATGTGTGACGTTGGCCTGATTTATAGCCCCACGGCCTGAAGGCTGCAGCGGAGACTGTGGGTGCCCCATGCTCAGCAGATTTTTCTGTGCCTGCCTTGTGCCGCCTTGATTCCCACAGTCCTTTTGCTCTCCCCAGTGAGTTGAGTGCACCCAACAGGCCTCCATGCATACAAGGCAGCCCAGAGATTGCCCAGCTCACCAGAAGAGGGTCCAAAGGGGCAGAGCGGCAGGTTCCCGACCTTGGGTCGCCTAGATGTTCTTGGACGGTGACTCCCAGAAATCCTGGCCAGCCCGGCTGGTGGTGAGGGCTTCTGGGAGTTTTCGCCCTAGGAAAGTGGGACCCCCCTGTTGAAGTGCTATCTCAGGCATAGTTGCTAAAAGCAGCAATATGTATTCTTACACTGAATCAGGACTTTCATCTCTAGGGAAATGGCTTGGGGAATTTATAGTCCTTATCAAGATGAGGATGCCTCTGGGCATGCACAAAGGGCCTGAACCTCACCACCTTTCAGAGATACTTATTCCCACCGTAAGTTCACAGGTGAATGCTACATGGTCTCAGGACATCAGCTGCGCTTTAAGACTACACTGACTAAAGATGTATCACAGGGCACATAAGCTCCCCAATATATATATTGGGGGAGACAGGAAAAACCTCTGTGAAAAAAAAGCCTCTTTAAAAATATATATCTAAACATGCCCTTTAAAAATAAGAGCTTTTAATCTAATTAAACATGCTGCCCATTGCACTAAAACCGCTTACCTCTCGTTATGCCATTCTCTAAATGTAATTCCATTTGGCTCCATTATGTTCAGAGCCTCCACTTTTCTTTGCCAGCAGCTTGTTTTATGATTTCATGCACAATGGCTGCTCCATCAAGTCAGACTTATAAATAAATAGATAAATAAATAGATAAATAAATAAATAAATAGATAAACTGGAGTACTTCCTGCATCTTTGCTAGTCTCTGGATTTTTTCTTTCTTTTGAAACTGCTATGCCTGGTGCAGAGTTTGGGAGCATCTGAAAACTCACCGTGCTTGTAAATCTTTAGTGATCCGCTACAGCTATCAGGCTACTCAGACCTCTGTTCCGTTGGGCCCTTCTTGGCCCAAACATAACCTGCTAGGACAAATGTGTCACTGGAACAAATGACTTCTCAGAGACATGCTGGAAATGGCTTTTCTCTCCCGGCCGGACCCATCTGGATGGCTGTTTGAATACCACCTTGTTTCTCGGTGCGATCTTGGTTCCTCTGTGTGCTTCTGCCTGCCTTCTCCACTTGATACAAAAGAAGGCCTGATCCTTCCTACGACAAAAAAGCCAACAAGAAAGCAGCGAGCTGTGATTCCAAAAAAGAAAAAGATTTTTAAAAACCCCACTCTGCCCCATCAAGTATGAGACACCAAAGAGAAGAATGGGTGTTTCTGAAAAAGGCCAGTGCGGCACGAGGTCGGATAATAACACCACCACCAGCATGAATGCTAACATTTCCGCCCTCCTCGTCCAAAGTTTCCCTTAATAAATCCGCCTTTCAACAAAGGGTCTGTGGAAACCAGAGGAACGGGCACTGACTTTCCAAGCCAATTCTATCCCACACAGCAATTGCTGGATTCATACGCAGGCTTTCCGTGCCTCATAAATTTTCATCTTGGCATCGTTTCTTGTTCTCTTTTACCGCATTTTCAAAATGTAGGTTACCCCTTTTGCAT
Organism: Pogona vitticeps; assembly: GCF_051106095.1. Taxonomy (NCBI): domain Eukaryota; kingdom Metazoa; phylum Chordata; class Lepidosauria; order Squamata; family Agamidae; genus Pogona; species Pogona vitticeps. The sequence goes on along the minus strand of NC_135791.1, from coordinate 716,029 downwards.
TTTAAACAGGCACAATTGTATCTAATGCCCGGGTTTTTATGGCCACTAAAGCGCTCCTCCGTTTGATGAACTGATCTCGAGCGAGCTAAATTATGTCACTCACCGGCTTTGTCAGTAAATCAAGGGATGACACTTCCCTGATTTGTAAAAGCTGAAGGGAAGGATTCACATGGAAAACCTATAAGGCAAGGTTAGATTAATAAGCAGTTTAAAGAAAACGTTCCTGCTTTAATGGATATGCTACATCCAAAATCAATTCTGGTTCACTGACATTTCAGACTTCTTTCTGAAGATCACTAGAAAGACTGCATTAAACACTTTATGGAAAATTCAATCCTGGATTTCTTTGCTTTACAGTAATTGACAGCATTTCCATATATTGCCATGTGGTTCTACGCCGTGAATTCACACTCTCTCTTCTCAATTTCTAAACCACTGCTCTGCCTTCTAATTATTTTGCATAGGTCACCGAGGAAACACAGTTGCCTTTCGGAGTCGCTTCATAGACATCATGCAATTTGTTTGGAAAAAAAGATTGACCTCTTTCAACCAACGCCGAGACTCAGGGCTGGAGACAGCGATCCAGGCAAGCAGTGACGGGCTGGAACCGGTCGGCTATGGGAGCCTTGGCCGTCCTTCATCCCCCAAGGCTGCACCACACCCATTCTGGGGTGTATGTGCCTCTTTTGAGATGGGATTCGGAGTCACTTGTCAAGAAATGGCATTTCAACACATGGAGGCAGCCTGCCAAAAATTTCTTGGCACCTGTAATAGTTCCCATCTCCTTCCTTCCTTCCCTCCTTCCTTCCTTTATAGGCCACCTTTCTCCTGATAAGGGGACTCAAGAAGGTGAATGCCCAGGTTCATGAGACATGAAGACAACCACTTTTTAAATGATCTCTTTGATATTTTGCACAAATGTGGTATCACAAAACCAGTGCCTTTTCCTTCAGCGAATACAGCAAGCACAAAAGGGCAGGCTGGCTGATCAAATAGATATAAATACTGTACTGTGTTTAGTGCTACTCCTCCTCCAAGTTCCTTCAAGAAGGCAACACTCTCTGGTTCCTTCTAGTGACCAATTTTGATATTACATGTTGGAAATCTAAAAGATTAAACCAAAGAATATTTCTTGGTTAATGGAAGGCGTTGAAAGTAACCAGGAAACACTATTTATTATGTATTTGCGAAGGCTTTCATGGCTGGGATCTAATGGTTGTTGTGGGTTTTCCGGGCTCTTTGGCTCTTTGTTCTGAAGGTTGTTCTTCCTAATGTTTTGCCGGTCTCTGTGGCCGGCACCTTCAGAGGACAGCACTCTGTGCTCTGAAGAGTGCTGTCCTCTGAAGATGCCCATGGCCACAGAGACTGGTGAAATGTTAGGAAGAACCGCCTTCAGAGCACTGCCAAAGAGCCCGGAAAACCCACAACAACCACTATTTATGATATCTAAAACCTAACTTCATAATTGAGGAAAGGAGGTCCTCTGAAGACATTCTGTGCTGAATACCAGCACTGGGTTCACCGACAGATGCTGTGAACCTGGTTTCAGTGTCCTTAGAAGCCTGCCCAGTTACCGCAAAACCCACTGAACGTGTATTTCTTTGCCTGGGCAAACGGTCCATGCTCTCAGGGCGCAGCCCATGCTTTTCCGTAGAGCCTGTTCACACCATCCAGCTGCCAGACACCAGGCGAGGAGGAGAAGCCTCCTGCTGCAGGACATGACATGTGTGGATGAGTCCCTGAGAGGGTTTACACGAGGGACCCCCCCCCTCCAGCAGGGGTGCCTCGAAATGAGCCTTCCTGCCTAGCAAGGTTCTTACATTCGGAAACACTTTGAATTGCTGCTCACCAGGATTCTCTTTCAAATGCAAAGCTGAACAGGGCTGTGAGTGTATAGATGGCGCTTTCATTGAAAATAATTTAATTTGTGAAGGGATTGGACTGAAAAGACAAAAAATCCCCCTAAGGCAGGATTACAACTCACGTTTCCATCTTCCTGACTGAGAATGCTAACCATTGTTAACCATTAAACACACACACACACACACACACACACACACACACACACACACACACCAGTCTGTCTTCCTCCAGCCATTTATGATGCTGTCCTGTCACAATTCGCCTCGCACAGACAGCTCTCCCCATCCCACTCGCTCCTCTTCCTCGGATGTTCCTTCTCCTTCCAATTCCATTTTTATGACTTTGCCATCAGGAAATTGAGATCAAACACATAAGGTGGCCAACCCTGACCCCAAGCCTAGCCTTCAACCTGCCATCACTCCCTGAGGGACGGGATAGCTACCTAGTGACCTCTGGTCTAGACCCCGACGGCCCTTCTCACTACCCTCTCGCATGCCTGTTTCAATTCAGGACTGGGCAAAGCCCTCCTTTGGGCACATCATGAGAAGGGAAGACTCCCTGGAAAGGGCAGTCATGGTGGAAGGGGGAAGGTCAAAGGTGGGAGGCAGCAGGAAAAGAGGAAGACCAGATATGAGATGGGTTGTCTCCCTAAAGGAAGGCAACAGCTTCAGTTTACAAGACCTGAGCCAGATCGTTGAGAACAGAGCATTTTGGAGATCGCTCACTCATAGGATCGCCAGAAGTCAGAGGCAACACAACGGCACAGAACAACAGACACCTGTTCTCCAGCCTCCTCTCCTCGAAGTACAGGTGGAAAGGAAATGTTCTAAAATGAAAACTGAGCCAAAGCCTTAAAGGGGAAGCCACTTTTTGTCATGAGTTTTGGATCCGATGCCCAACGTTCAGCATCAATAGCCCATGCCAAGGCATGACCTTTTAGCGGCTGCCCTCTCAGGAAGGGTCTCTGAAGACTAGCCAGTGGTGGAAAGATGTGGTTGGTGTGTGTGCATACTTGCTCCCCCCCCAAAAAAAAACAGGGATTACGATCTCCCAAGCAAAAAAGGGTCCCACCCTGTCTGCTTCGGCATGGAGAAGCCACCTAAGGGGCCCCAGTGCCATGCCTGGGGAAGACTCCGAGCGAACTCTGTCGTCTACCTCGAAGGAGAGACAATATCCCCAGGAAAAGCATAACCCCAAAGAGTTATGGCAGCCATAATCCCTTCCGCCGGGCCCTGGCATCTAATTGTGATTTAGGAGAAATGTGCAGAACTGATTGCAGCCATTCTTTTGAAAGAGGGCGGTAAGGAAGGGGAAGGGTGCCCATAAAAGACGGAATCCCTTTTAAGCAAATGGAAGCTGTTCATTGTCAAATGTGCTGTCCTATATTTTCCACATTATTAACTTGGCTGTAAAGCTGCTTTGGCGACAGCACCCGGAGAGGACCCAGCACCATCCAGTCCTGCCTGCTTCCTTCTTCAGCTTTCTTTTAACTCCCAGAAGCTGCACAAGTTGGCAGGAGTAGGAAAAAAACCACCCAGACCCAGCCCTAATCTGGGATGGTAGAAGGGTGGGACAACCTGCCTGGTGCACAAAGATCAAGCTATCTGACCCAGCCCAAAATCTGTTGGTCATTTTATGAGACTTGTTTGCCTGGCATGGATTTATGGGTCACCTCCTTCCTCTCCAGAAATGGGACTCAAAGGTGGCTTGCAACGCTATGAACTGAAAGAAGGAGAGGGGCACCTAAGAGAACCCAAGCAGGATTGCATGGGAGAATCCAGTCCTGGACCCCCACCATGGAGGGATGCCTTTGGACTATCTTGTGCTGAAAGTACCAAGGATATTTTTAAGAGCAGCTACCAGGGCTATGGCACAAGAAGGCCCCAGTTTCCAACGGAATCATTTTGCAAGCTGTTGATCAACAGCTTGTACCCCAAAGGGGCCATCCTGCCACAACCTGAGGTTTATGAGGCTCTTCTGAGCGTTCCAAGTTGCCTCCGTATTGCCTTGTTCCCGCGCTGCAAATCTAGGGCTGAGGGCTCACCAGGGAGAGATTCCTCTGGCTTGCATTTTAATGCCCAGAAACCTAATTCACACTTCCCGAACTGATTTCTGAAGCACCGGGCCACGATTCTTTTATATTGTTGTGCCACATTTCTCCAATTGAAAATGTATGTGCGTGAGTGAAGTTTGGGGCACGTATGCAGAAATTGTATGTGACATTAAAAGAATCGCATCCAAACTTGTACGCAAACATGTTTATGAGTTTCCTCACCGATGAATCACACTTTTTGAAAAAGAAAAGAAAAACAAGCCAAAAGGAAAAAAAAAAAGAATGTGCTCTGATGAGGAAATAGAACAAAACGACCGCATACTTTGGTGAGTTTGAAAGCAGGGAAGAGGGACCCACTCCTCTGTGTTTAGGTGAGAACAGAGCACCTCTCGACGGAGGTGGAATCCGAAGGCACCATGTTTAGCATTCCAGACCTAGCCAGAGGCTGTTGAATCTCTTGGAATTCCACAGAAATCTCTGCTCTCGGCCTCTATGTTGCAGTGCCTTTTTCAGTCTGTCTCCAAAAAATACCCCAGCGGGTTAAAGTATGCAGGTGGCAAACATAAAGGTATGCTTCTCTGTATTGTTTTTTCCTGCCACTTTTCATCCCTCTTTCAAAGATGTTTGCTAAATAACATTCCGGAAGGTGAGAAGGAGCTGGAGGTCAGGAACAGTCCATCGCCAACTTGCCCCGGCCCGGAGAATGTCCTGTTCTACTCCTTTATTTTTAGACACACCGACTTGCAAAATGTTCGGATAATTTAGGATGGCATCCAGGATTTACATCCTGCAAAGCTTCAGGAGGTGGAGGACGCCATGAATTCAAGAGCTGGAGTTGGCAATGGAAAAGACCATCTGGACACTGATCGCCTGGAAATGGGAGAGCTTTTCTTTTCCAGGGAAGGAATGAAGGCTCACAGAACAGCAGGCTGTCGGCAGATGCAAAACACCTTCGTCAAGCTAATTAATTGTGGCAATTCCTTTGGAAGCTGATTTCGTTCAGGTTAGGAGGCCCGCCCTTCTTCTCTTGTTTCCTCCTCTTTGTTTCATTCAAACAGAGAGCAGCCGTCCTGCCCCCCCCCCGATAACATGCCTGCAACTCTTTCATGGGTTTCCCCCCCCCTTCTTCCTCTCACTCTTCCTCTGAGGTGCTCAGGATGGCCTGTGGGGTTGCAGTGGAGCCATTTCAGCCCCAGAAGAACCCTGTAAGGTAGGACCCTTCATGACTGGTCCAAAGTTACTGAGCCGTCATCATTGCTCAGCAGAGATTGGAGCCTACATCTCCGTGGTCCTTGATTGCCACTTTAACCACTGCACCACACAGCTTCCAGTTATTCAGAGTACTTTTACATTGATCCCCACTCTCTCTGCTCTCCACAATGATGTGGAGGTGGTTTAATGGACTCAAGGCCCCTCAGAAAACGCCATGATGGAATGGAATCCAGGTCTCTCTTAACCCTATGCTTTAACTGATGTACGTTACCAGTTCTAAACAATAATGAATTAAGTGTGCTTTTACCACACTGTAGCCATAGAACAATCTCACAGGATACCTTAGCCTGGATGATAGTTGATGGCCCAACATGGCTGTTTGATTGTGATGGACTGAAAGAGTCTGGCTATTTCAAGCTGCCCCGAGATCTCTCTTTTGTACTCTGTGCTTAGAGAGATGGGGCAGGGGCCCATCCTTTGGGCTCCCCAGACATGGAAACTAAGCTACATGATATATGGAGGGTTGGCGTGGTTTGGTACCTTAATCCATGGTTTACGTTTTTGTCATAAGAAAAACACTTTAAAATGGATAGAGGCATATAAACCTTACAAACAAGTTTCCATTTACCTTTTACAGTCGGACTAAATTATATGCTTAGTCTGCGTTTAGACATGGTGCTCCTCAAGATTGTGGAATATGTTTATCCTGTCACAAGGGTTTCTCACCTCCATTGCCTGCATTCAAGGATGCTTTGTTTCAGGATTGATCATTGCAAGGCAAATACAGGCCACTTTTGCAAGTGTGCTTGCCATGATTTTATCTCAGAAAATGATGATGGGAGAGGAAGAAAGCATGAGTTAGAGGAAACGTGTTTTCCTTAGCATCCCATCTGGCCCTTACCCTTTGCCAAGGCTGTCTCATGAACTGAACGGGGTGGCACCTCCCATCAAAACTGGGGGAGTGGGTTATCCCCTTAACCCAGCCTGGGTTTTGAGCCAAAGTGGGGGGGGGAGATTAACCCGGCCCTGCTTTCTACAGAGCTGCACAAAACCTACAGAAGTCCTGTTTTGCAGCTTCTTTCCCAGATCACGTCAACCTTGGCTGTATTTTTATTTCTTTGCAGATGATGTTCTCTGTTCCTCATCAAAATGGCATGAAGGAAGAGTCACAAGTGGAGGAGGCCCCGGCTGGCCCTTTGGATAGGCTTTGAGACCCCACTGGCTGAACACTTCATTAGCTCCCCATAAATAAACATCATTTACAAGACCCAAACATTTAAAACACCCTGTTAAGCATCTGAAACATAAATGATTTAATTATAGGCCAGCCACGGTTTAGACTGACACTGAGATGAAATGCGGTAGAGCAGCTGCCTATGAATATTTTACAATGACGTTGCTCTCCATTCTCGGCGTCCACAGAGGGAGGAATCGCAGGTTGGAAAGACAGCGATCTGTCTGCAGAAAGAGCTGCTCTCGTTCCCGCAGTGCCAAGATTATAGAAACCCCCTTTTGGGCAGCCAGGGTCACGATGGTACCAGTCAGAAAATCACCTGCCCTCCCCTGGTCAAGAAGACCCTCTTCTCCTCTGCGTTGGCCATCAGTTTTTGGCCCCTTTGTCCTTCCGAGATGATCTCCTCGTTTGAGCCCCTTCAGAACTCCTTGAAGCTTCACATGCACCTGCCCCATAAGTCAAGGCCCACAAAGGGAAATTTCCACCAAGCACTTAAAACCCAGGGGCATTCGTCCCCAGGACCCAAATCCAGATGCTCAGAGTCAGTGTTGTTTAACTCATAAGGAAGCTCGTTTTAGCGAAGTTCTTCTATGGTACTTTTCATTCTTTATCGCCACCATTGCCTTATCAAAAGAGAGCTAACGAGCTCACCGCTCTGAAAAACGGGAAGGAGGAAACATGAATTAACAGCAACAGGTGCAATTATACTGTATTATCCGGAGTTACAGGGCAAGCCTGGGACACACCTGTGAGGACAATATAGAGAACAGAGGGCGATGCCCCGATTGGGCAGGGAGGCCTGCCTGTTTTGCTCACGGTGAGTTTGAAAGAAAGGGAGTGAAGCGAACAATGAGTGTACAGTTTTTAAAAATCGCAGTTGTCTAATAAGGTGCGGGTAGCTTGAAAAAGCTGGCCTGAGATTTGTAGGGAGGTCAAGCTGATTTCTGTAACTGTTGACTTACCATTCAGCGATTGATCCAGTGGGAGTTGGGGCTGGAGATAAGGTACTGGCCTACAAAATTCCACCTTTCAAGAAGGAAAAAGAGGTGGAAGGCCAGAATCTGTGAAACCTGAAGGAGTCTTCTCTCATTCCTTTAGGACAGTGGTTCCCAAATTGGGTCCCCAGAGCGTTTTCTATTCCTTCATCTAGCTGCCATCTCTCTCTCTCTCTCTCGCTCTCTCTTTACCTGTGCCAAGGTAGGTCTTGATGGGCCTCAAACTTTGCTGGAGCTACTTCTTGCCCATGCATTTATGATGCACAGTTCATGCTATTTGGGGCCTTGAGCGTGTTTTGAGGAGTACAGGAAGCCCCATCGCAGGGACCGATCTTCATCTCCTTTGTTTGCCAGGCTGAGTTTGACAAAACATCGATCAAATTTTCCCCCCGGGGCATGTGTCTGTGTGCAGAAAGAAACAAACATGCCCTCATTTACCCTCAATCAAGTTTCCAAGTAATAATTATTGGGCTTTTAAAGCTGTGCTCGGAGCAGTTCAGTTTCCTGCCATTCGTCAAAAGGAGCTCTCCTTGCAAGGTGCGACTTGCTTTCTAAGACAGGCATTTGGACAGGGATAACCAGACAGAGGCTCCTTCGGAAAAGACTTGCTTTGTTTCCCAAGGCCACTCCGTGTGGCTCTTCCTTCACAAGGGCCCTCTTCTTCACTCGACCACATATTTTTTAATGGGGGGGGGGAGCTGTGGGAAACTTCTGTTTAAGGGAGTAGCTGCATTCTGTTCCAGTGGCGGGCAGGCACTCCTGGCAGGAAGCAGCAGCTGCCAGCAGGCGGGGTCGCCCCCTTCTTCTGCCTTTTCGCTTAGAGGTAGAGCATAAGAGCAAAGGGCTATTTTAGCCAATCCTAGTTACAATTGCAGGGACATGGTGACGCTGCAGGTTAAACTGCAGAAGCCTCTGTGCTGCAAGGTCAGAAGACCAGCCATCGTAAGATCGAATCCACGCGATGGAGGGAGCTCCCATCATTTGTCCCAGCTCCTGCCAACCTAGCCGTTCGAAAGCATGTAAAAATGCGAGTAGATAAATAGGTACTACCTCGGTGGAAAGGTAACAGCATTCCATGTCTAGTCGCACTAGCCACGTGACCATAGAAACGGTCTACGGACAAACGCTGGCTCTACGGCTTGGAAACGGGGATGAGCACCGCGCCCTAGAGTTGGACACGACTGAACTCAAGGTCAAGGGAAACCTTTAAGGTGCAAAATATGGAACGTATGGGCACAGATGTGTTTGTGTATGTGTGTGTGTTTGTGTGCGTGCACACAGAAAGAATGCGTGCACATCTATGTATGTTCTGACCAAAGGCAGAGAAGCTCAGGATGTGTAGTGTCTCAGAGGACACTACAGGATTTCCAGAAAGTTTAAAAAAAAAAAAAACACAATCTAGATTAGAGGGAAAGGTTGCTTACTCCTGGATCTTTTTGAATCAGATCTCGTATGAATCTTTCACATGTCCAAGACATGCAAAGCATGGCCTGCTTGTAGCAGCTTTGTGTTTTGGAGGAAAATAACAAAGCTAACAATAACTATCGTGTTCTTTTAAAAAACTAAAATCCTTTCCTCCCCCCTTAAAGATGGTTGAGACAAGAGAGAGAGAGAGAGAGAGAGAGAGGAAACAAAGGAAGAGATATTATATCTTAAAATCAACAAATATTTTAACACATTGCTTCCACTGGCACATTTATGACTCACAACTGTTTTCAGATGCCAGGCACATTATGAAGATTAGAAGAAGCAAATGGCAAAGCAGATTCCATTTTAGATGCAGGCATGGAAGCTGTGTGGGAAGGGGGGACGGGCGGTTCCAGCAAACCATTCCCTGCAACGTGGCAGCTGTCACTCCAACTTATATGATTAAGGCACAAAATTACATGTTCTTGCAGTGGAAAATAGGGAGGGCTGATAAGACGGACAGATGGAGTTCAGCTTTCTTATCTGTATTTTACACTCACCTCCTTTCATTCCACCTTCTTCTTCAGAGTCAGAACTAGGGGTAAAAAACCCACAAAACAATTGTTAGATTCCCACACCCAACCCCACACCTCCATTTGTTTTACCTGCAATGTGGTGTATGGTTGTGTGAGTGCAACTAATTTGTACTCTCAGTTTCCCACTTTCAGGATACGAAGCAGGTGATTCTGGACCTGTCTGTTGCTATGGCTGGTCCCACACACTCAACTGCATCTAAATCTCAAGTTGCAGCGCAGAACTGCTGGCCAGGACTCTCATTCTTCATGGATGCCCAGTTAGCTTTTGCATTCTGCCGAAGAGGTACAAAAGAATTTCTTCAGGACCAAAACAAAACAAAACAAGCAAACAAACAAAAACCCAACAATGCTAAAAAGCCTGTTATTAAGAGATGAAGCTCCATCATCTGGACCAGAATCCTGTTGGGGGGGGGAAATGTGCCCAGAATTGTAGAGGTGGTTTAGGCTTTCTAGATGACCCACTCGCTCTCTCTCGCTCTCTATGAAACCAAGAAATCAGCACTCTGTGATCCTCTCCTCGTTTGCCTGGAGCAAGCAATGGCGAGGGCCGGGCCAGGCAGGATGCTCTCCTCCTCCAAATCTATTGACCACACGGGGGGGGTCAATAACGACCAAATAGGGCTTCAGTCGGCCTCCCATCATGGCTGAGCAACAGACCCTTATCAGGCGGGATGCACTCCCGCCCAGCCTAGAGCATCCGTCCGTTCAATAGCTCATGATAAATAGCTCATTCAAAGTCTAGGCAGGCCAGAGCTTTCCTGTACTTCTCTTTTAAGGCTCAGTTCATCAATTTTTCAAATCAGTTTCCCAGGCTGCGCTGATTAGGCACTTCCTGTGCTCAGGAGATAAAATAATAATCATCATGTCACAGGCTCTGAAAAACACACCCTCTTTTTGCAGTCATTGCTATGGTGGACTCCCTGTGTGAACTTACCCATGAGTTTTCTGCTCCAGAGTCCCTGAAGTGGCTGACATGCCAAGGAAGCCGAGGGTGAGTTCCAGGCGGTCCGGCATCCAAAGAGTGGGTGTCCGGCCAGAGGCACGCGGTCCCCAGGGCCTGGAAGTCCAAACAGTGCTGCGGGAGGAAATGATCGGAGGTAGCTTGGATGTGATTGTTCACGTTTCAGAGGGAAATGGCGCTAGCTTAATCGTGCGAGTCTGAGGTGTTTTTGTTTGTTTGTTTGTTTATGGAAAGAAAAATGGATTTTTAAGAGAAGGTGAGGAATACAGACTGACATCAATAAATTTCAAAACAATTCATGAAACACTGCCAAACACCTCCGGCTCAGCTCCAGCTCCCCAGTATTTCTCCACCTCTTCTGCTTCGAGGGGTCTGTTTTCGAGGGCAGAGGGGGATGCTGCTCTCTCCCAGTGGTCTTCCTCCCCAGCTGGCTGGCACTGCACACACACAAACACACACACACACACACACACACACACACACACACACACACATATATATACACAAGCACACTGTGATGGAAATGGGTCACACGGCCTTCCCTGTGCAGGGAACTAGAACCCATTTCCTTGCCTCTCCCAGGATCTGCTCCATCTCCTCGGCACAGGCTTGGCAAAGTGGGTGTTCAATGCCCCAAAGCTGTGAATCAAGCCGGAAGAGGGAGGTGCCGGTGCCCCCAACATTGGCCGAGGAGGCCTCCGCTGAGAGCCGGCCTTGCCGGAATTGAACAGAAAGCCTTGCTTCCTTCATCAGGCAAGCATTGCTGATTAGAAACAGCCTCTTCTTTTCCTCCTCACTAGGTCGGCCTTCCCTGCTTCCCTCTCTCTGGCAAATGCTGCCTTAGGGACTTTAGAAGGCTTGGTATCAATGATCTTTCCAGGACTCCAGGGCAGGCTTACTGGGTGCCAGCTGTGTCTTGCAACGGTATATCGGAGACTCATGGTTTCCGGCCCTTGTGTCCAAAGTTTCGGTCCTCATTTCCAAAGAGAATACAGTCAGAGAGCTGTCATGTTGATGCTGGTGGCTCTCCCCCCTTCCCTAGGTTGCTTTCCTCCTGTTCTCCATTGCCTTCCTCCTGCAAATGGCTTTTTGATGGTGCTAAGTTGCACTGCGCCATCTGCACAGAGAGCATTTTACTGTACTTATTGAAGCCTTGAATTTGGGCAAAATTGGATTCTCGGAGGAAAGTTGCTGTCTTGGGGAAAGAAGTTCCTTTATTTTAAAAACACTCCATAGAGGGGAAATGCAGCAGCCGAGTAAAACTGGTTTAGCTCCAAGAGGCTGCAAGACACCCCCCTTTTTTTGTAAGATGGCGACCCCCCCATATGAAATGTGGGTGATTCCGTTTTAGCTGGGACTAGATGTTGGATTAAGGCTGCTGTGGCCAGGCCGTGGGATGTATTTTTAAGGGAGATCATGGGGCACCTTCTCCAACGGGCTTCCACCAGGTGATTTGGTCCTGATGGACACTTGGACTGCCTTTCTACCCTTCTCCCCCCTTACTCTCTCTTCTGCTGTTCCTCTACTTTGTCTGCTACTTGCTTTAACTGTTGCCAGCCCTCCTGAGAACGTTAAGCAAAGAATCCGAGGCATGAATGTTTTCACTGAAAACCGGACAACAGGGCTGTGCTCAGTCCCCAGAGAGCAATGGTGAAGCCTTACCACCACTGTTCATGGGGTTAGCCATGCCCATTGGAGAATGCTTTTCTCAATGATCTGTGGCCACCTTGCCAATGTAGAGCAGCTTCCCTGAGGTTTGAAAACCCTTGCTGAGGCCCCGATGGAGCAGTATGGGGTGCAGCTGTGTGTGTGTGTGGGCGCTCGCGTGCGCGCTACTAACAGGTGATCCTCTCATGCTCCCTCTGTCCTGAACCTGCCACCCTGTCCCTTTCTGCCCTTACCACCTGAGGGGCTTGAAAGCGATGCTGAACATGCAGGTCCTTCTCTCATGGACCCACAACAGTGGAAAAATGGTAAGCACTCGTTTCAAAAATGGAAATGCCGGGGAGGGTACAAGATGCACCCTGGGATGGAGGCTTTTCTCCCAGGTGCAAAAAACAGAGCAACACCTGGAGAAGGCTGTTGAGCACTCGGTGAGCGAGAATGGAAGTGCCGGGCTCAGGGATTTCATGCGAGCGGCTTCCTCAGCACAGGAGCCCAGGGAAAATTCCGTGTGCACTGACCCACAAGCTTGTTACTTTTCCGCTGTGCTGGAAGGAGCCTGGGTTCTTGTTTTGAAACATTGGGTGGTAATATGAAAACCGTTTCAGTGTGCCAGTGGGGCCAAGATTTTGCTAAACTCTTTTCCATTTTTGTAACGCTCGACTGAGCTCTTTTTATCTTTTCGAAGTCAGTGGATTGTTACAAGCTTGGGTGTTTTCTCCCTGCATCACCCTCCACCCTGCCTCTTCGTGAAAGCATTTGAGCAGAAAAAGTTCTTCATCTACTGAAAGTGTGTGTGTGTGTGTGTGTGCGTGTGTGCGTGTGTGTGTCTGTGTCTGTGTCTGTGTCTGTGTGTCTGTGTGTCTGTGTGTGTCCGTGTGTGTGTGTGTGTGGTGTCATGTTTCCATGTTAGTCTGTCTCAGCATGTCAGCAAAAGGGGAGAAAAAAAGGTGGTGATGGGAAGCAATACATTGGAGCACTTTGAGAAGTATATTTCCATGAAAGCTCGTGATGAAATAGCTCCATTTAAGTGCTACAAAATTTCCCCCTTTTTACTTTTCTTTTACCAATCTGTTGTATGAGCCAAAAACTCAGTGGCTGCCTCTTGCTTTAGAAGCCCCGTCGAGTATATGGAGTTTACATCTGTCTTGATCTGCAGTTCAGAAACCCATTGATCTGGGCTCCTATATTTGAGGCCAACTACTGCGCAGAGGTCCTGGGTCGCTGGTGTCTGGGCTGCCTGGTTCCTGCACTCTGAATATTGTTTCTCATTCCACGTCCTCCCACCTTGGCTCTGGTTTGGTTTGCCCAATGAACTGCTTCACTCAGGAATGTCTGGATGCTTCCCACGGCACCTTGATGCCTTGGGCCCCTCATGTTGGCATGGCTCCAGTCTTACTCAGTTCCCTTTGTATACGTGTGTGTGTGTGTGTGTGTGTGTGTGTGTGTGTGTGTGTGTGTGTGTGTGTGTGTTCGTGCGTGCGTGCGTGCGTGCGTGCGTGCGTGCGTGCAAGCTTGAAAATGACACGTGGGAAGAATGGCCTGCCAGTCACTCTGCTAAATCATCACACACTGCAAATTCTCATCTCCCAGTAGCTGTACCCGGCTAATTCAAAACCTTTTCATACAACTACGCAGTTGGCATGGTAATTTTCCGCTGCTGTTGGGAGCCCAACTGAAGAGACAAAAGGTAGGCAAATTATTCTTAATTTTTTATTTTTTATATATATTGGCTGAGTAAGAGCGTTCGTTGAAGCATCTCAGCGGGCCATTTCCAGGGAAAAAATTTTTAAAAAACATCCTTGCACAGGTTCATTTATCAATTGCTCACCAAATAGGCAGAAGAGGGTAAGCGCACGGCCATCAGCAGTGGACCACCCAGAGCTGAGCCAACCCAAGAGCAGAACTGCAAAGACCTGATCAATTTCGAGAGGCTCCAGCGTTTCAAGGGGCCTAACCGCTGTTTCTTAGCAAATTCACCAAATCCACCAGCAGAGTTAAGAGTGGAGTCATCTCAGCAGATCCGGTGGTCTCTCTGTCTTGAACCACTGATTGGCCAAATAATTGCCAGTCTGAGCAGGATGAGTATTAGGGTGTCTGATTAGGGCATGGAAACAGAGGGGTCAAATTGCACATGATGGAGGTCATTAGCAACTCATCACAGCAGGGAACGCCTTGAGTGTTGTAAGCATCTGATAGTCTACACATGAGCTGCTCCCATTTTGCAATTGGTCATCTGGATGTAAACACAGGCTTTGTTTTCAAGCCTGTTTTCTTCATTGTGTTTTGTCTCTGGAGCCGAAGCACAATTTTAGCCAAAATGTTGTTGTATCTGCAGCATCCAGCTTGGCCCCCAAGGTCTCTTTCTTGGTTTCTTCTTCTCTTGCAGTTTCTTCATCATCTCCCAGTGACATTTACACATCCAGGGATTTCAGATGCCCCCCCCTCCCCATGGCTGGGTTTCAGCATGGACATTGGGCAAGTGGCTACCTTCTGAGACCTCATGAGCAGACAAAAATGTCAGTCGGTCTTCGAGGCAGGGGAGGAGAAGTGAATGGGACAAAAATGTCTAAATTTAGCAAACGACAGCCTTCATATCTCCAGGCCTTCATAATCTCCACATCAGCAGGACAAGATGCTTACTCAATAAAAGAGTTGAGCTAAGTGATCGCAGCATGTAATTCCATAAGGATTTTTTTTTCCAGAGGAAAATGCTATCATTTTCCATCTCTGTTTAATGAATCATGTGAATTATAGGAACACTTACAAATGGCTTTCTCTGCAGCCTATTAGTTTGTTTCTGTAGGGTTCTAATGGAAGACATGCCTCATTTAGAGCGCGCCTTGCCTTGCAGCCATAAAGAATAAATTGTATTATTATAAGCAGTTACCTTTGAAAATGATCTTGTGGAAAAAAAAGTATATTGCATTATTGCCAAAGGGAGGGGGGAAGGGAGGGGGTCGGGAGAGGGGGGTGCTGCCATTTTAGACCCAATGTCACAGGCAGTGAGCGGAGTCAGGTGGTCGTTTGTTTTTGAGACAAGCCGCCTGTGCAGGAAACATAGGATGGGGACGAGGAAGGCCATCCGGACTAGCTCCGAGTTGGGGCGGATTTAGAGGACGGGTCGGGTCAGGCTGGCTGCCGCCCGGGCTTTGAGGCTGCGGCACTCATCATTCCCCTGGCTGGCTAGGCACCTGAGAGCTGCAAGGAGACCAGCAGCCTCAGACGGCCTCGCCTGGCGCTGCCCGCCTCCTGTACCGCCTGCGCTGCATTAATATGTGTGGGTTGTTCATTCACGGGAAGTGTTGACATCATCAGTGCTGGTTGAACCATGAGAGAGAGAGAGAGAGAGAGAGAGAGAGAGAGGTCCCAAATTAGATAGATAGATAGATAGATAGATAGATAGATAGATAGATAGATAGATAGATAGATAGATAGATAGATAGATAGATAGATAGATAGATAGATAGATAGAGAGAGAGAGAGAGAGAGAGAGAGAGAGAGAGAGAGACAGACAGACAGACAGACAGACAGACAGACAGACAGACAGACATTGGAACTTTGGGAGCAATGTGAAGAAATTTCACATAGTATTGTACTGTAAGCAGTTCCAGATCTCAGAAATAACACCATCAGAGCTCAATCCCCCTCCCCAGCATATTAGGAACAGCATATATACTGCACCGATATTTAACAGATACTTAGTTTTTTGGTTAAAACGTATTTGTTATATATAATACAAGTCAATGTTTTTATGATTTTGATTGTCTGTGCCTGGGATTTCTGAACAATGAGAACAAACGATTTAAAAAATCTAAATAAAACGAGTTATGTTTAAAGTGAAGGCAAACCAGGAGCCTCAGCCAAACCAAGGTCAGCCGAACTGAGGACAGCTGAACCCCTGTGGACATATTGGGGGAATTTTACGGCCATCCCCACCATGGCGGTGGCTGCTACTGCTTCTCTCCTCCTTCCCGTCTTAAGGGGCCTCGCCCCCATTTTTTGGGAGGAGGCGGCTGCTCCAGTCACAAGCAGCCCTGCAGGCTTTCTCGCTGCTCCGGCAATGCCTGCCCTCTGTTGCCCCCTAAGCCTTGGCTTGTATGGTTCTATCTGTCCAAAGGCTTTTTAAAAGCAGTGAGTAACCCAAGGAGCGATGAATTCTGCAGTTAGTTCCCCCCCCCTCCTAATAATGGCAAGAAGCAATGAAAGAACATCCTTTTGGGAAGTGAGGTGCTCAGCTCTGGCCAAACGAATCTCCCTATCTCGGGCAGTTCCCAGTTGAATGCAAAGTTTCCAGCAGCAGAGAGAGTGTCACAAATGGCTTTGGCCTTTAGTGGGAGGGAAGTGTTTGAAAGACATCCTTTTTGGGTCCTCAACCCAGCTTTTAGGGGAGCCCAGCAATCCCCAGGATATTATTCCGAGCCATCAATTATTCTGGATTTGCGAGGAACTCAACAAAAGAAATAAAGACAGCGTAATCTCTTTTGCATGAGCCTGCAGTAAGCCTTTATGGGGCCCTTTATATCTACCAGCAGAACAAGGTGCTGATAACAGTCCGGCTTTTAAAATTATCTTGTAGGTTTAACAGTTCTGCTATTCGGCACATGTTACTTGTTGCTAAGGAACTATCAGTGCCAAGTGAAACAAAGGCTTGTGAAAGGTGGGAGAGGAATTACACTCTGTCTGTGCGTGTGTGCATGCGTATGTGCGGGTCTGCAGGCCCGGTACTACCCAGCAGAAAAGGCAAGGGGTGGTGGCCGTCCACTCTGAAGACAACGGCCTTGCAGATCTTTCAGGCCGCCAATGCAAGCGTTCTGGGCGACGCTCTGGGCCAGCCCTCCTGGATGTCCAGATGGCTGGACTGAAAATCATCCTCAGGCGACAGGGTCAGGATATCCAGAGGGTGGCTAGAGTCTGTTCTGGTTTTTTGACACGTTAGGGGATGTGTTTGTTTCTCTCGGAGGCTTTTGAAAGTACCCTTAGAAAGGACAAAGCCTTACTGCTCACAGCTTTATTTCCATATGCGCTTCCATGGGTGGCAGTCCACTTCTTCAAACCCCATGGAGTGCAATATTTAGGCCACCATATTTGCAATTCAAATTGCAGGTGTGGGGGCTGAGGGAAATGAGATAAAGACTGTGATCTGTGGCTTTGTGAAAAGTCTGTTGAACGGAAACAAAAGGGAGGTCACTGGAACAATAAGCAGCTCTCGGCTGCCTCATCTCTGCTTTGTTTGAACAGGCCTGTGGCAGAATGTCAGGGCGCTGTTGCATCATTGAAATGAATCGGTGGAAAGATCCGGTTTTAAATTTTGGTCTAAAGTTGCATGGTAGTCACATAGCTTGAGGTCTGGTCTCTCTGTGTGTGTCCTCTTGGGAAAACATGTTAATCCATTTTAAGCTGTATTGTGTATTCAGCAACAGGGGTGGGGGGCTACACAAGCTTTTAGAATTGCTGCATTTGAGGCTTTTTCCTGCATCTGCCTGCCCTCATGCTGGCTGCCTCTCACAGCCTCTAGCCACTGCTGCTAAGGTGTTATTTTTAAATATATATACAGTGGTGCTTCAACATATGACCATTTCAAGTTACGACCGGAGTTCCGGAACCAATTAAATTCATAAATCGAGGCACCACTGTATTTACAATTTTTATAATCTGGCATAGCACTAGTACAGAATGACAGATGGGGGGGGGAAAGGAGAGCAACGTGGAGCCCAAGCTAAAACTGACCAGAAACATTGACTAGTCTTCAAAGGAGGGAGGGAGGGACACACACACACACACACACACACAGAGAGAGTGAGAGAGAGAGAGAGAGAGAGAGAGGGTGGCGAAGGAGAGGGAGCAGAGAAGGCACACCAGTGAGTGGCAAACCCCACAGACACAATTTACACCAAGAGAAGTGTTCACATATGCCAAAATGACTGAAAATAAATTGATTTCAGAAGTGATTGAAAATAAATGACCCTCTTGCAGCAAAATAAAATACCTTGCATTCCAACAAAAAAAATTCCCATACAAAAAAAAGAAAAATCCACACTTCCATGTGTGTTGTGTAGTCATCTTTGAAAAAATTGATTTCAAACATGCTAAAGCCAATTCAAATACAACTGTGCCCTTTTCTCCAGATGTAACCATGCCCTCGGTCTTAGGAATGAGGGTGTGGGGGATTGCTGTTACCAGCTTCTGTCTCCTTTCTGGCCATCACCAGCCCCTTTTGATGTGGGGAGAGAAAGACATGCCAGGCAGCCCTCTTGATTTGGATCTCTGCCTCCTGAGACCCCCCCCCAAGAGGCCCCTTGTTGGTCTCCCAGAAGCCCAGTTTCTAATGCGACCAGCCTCCAGATCACGCAGACAGCCTCTTCTGGGATTTGCAGGGTGACTACGCAACCGTCTGGTGCAACAGTTGTGGAGGCTGCGCTTGGAATTCATCACAGTGAGGTTGCAACAGGTAAAAGGGCAGCCGGGCCCCCTCCCGTGGCTCGCCAGAGGATGCAAGAAAGGATGCGGCGGAGCAAGGCAGGCAGGTGGCTCTCCAGAAACGCGAACAGTCTGGTGAGGAGGAGGAGGTGAGATGCAAGTCCCTGAGACACTGTCTCCTTGATGTGTGAGGAGGGAAAAGAAGGGGCTCCCGGCTGCCAACAGCTTGTAAGAAAGGTGTTTCCGGCGCTGTCAGGTTGCAGGAATTGCTTGTCAGGAAATTTGCTTATAACTTGGCACACTGACACCCTGTTTTACATGGGAACTGCAATCCACGCACTGCTTTGCCTCTGTAGGTGGTTAGCCCCTGCCTAGCCTTTTTTTGTGTGTGTGTGGGGGCAGACAGGAGAAAGGATTTGTTATTATTGGTGTTCTGTGCTGTCAAATGGCTTCCAAGCTATGTCAACTAGGAACCATCCTATGAACAGTCCTGCTCAAGTCTTGGAAATGAAAAGCTGTGGTCCCTTATTGAGTCCGCCCATCTCATGTTCAGTCTTCCTCTTTTCCTGCTGCATTCAGCTTTTCCAACAATTGCTGTCTTTTCCAGCGAGTCTTGTCTTCTCACGATGTCCCCAAGGTAACAATAGCCCCAGTGTCGCTGTTCTTTTATTTTTATTTTTCTTCTAGAGAAGAGTTTGCATTTCATTTGATCTAGCCCATTCTTGGGGCTTGTGGTGTGTGTAAATCTCTTTCTGACATCTCATCTTTGGAAAACACCATATTTTTCTGGCCAGTTTTCCTCACAGTCCGACTTTCACGCTGAAATGTGGTGATCAAGGATACAAGAGTGAGGATGGTTTTGGTCTCCAGAGACACCTCCTGACACTTGATGAACTTTTCTAATTCTTTCTTTGCCGCCCTTCCGAGCCTCCATTTTCTTTTGATTTCTTGGCTGCAGCCTCTGTTTGTATTGATGATGAGGCGCCAGGGTGTCAAATATCTTCCTCCCTTTCAATGTCTTCACTGTCAGCGTTGAAGTTGTGTGATTCTTCTGCAGTTCTTGACTGTGGTCTTCTTAATATTCAACAGCATTCCCGATTTTCTGTGCTGGGGGTTCCAGGGTCTCCTTCCCTGGAAAAGGCAGCCACGCTCAAGCTCCAGAGGAGAGGCCGCTGCTCCCTGGGACGGGTGGCTGGCACATTCCGAGATGAGATGGGCCAAGGGTCGGACAAGACAGCCTGTTAATCCTG
Organism: Pogona vitticeps; assembly: GCF_051106095.1. Classification (NCBI taxonomy): domain Eukaryota; kingdom Metazoa; phylum Chordata; class Lepidosauria; order Squamata; family Agamidae; genus Pogona; species Pogona vitticeps. Next base: position 696,376 of record NC_135791.1, on the reverse strand, counting down.
CCCAGACCAAAGGGACGGTGTTGGCAAAGTGCTTTGTTGCCACTCATTTTACCAGTGTTTCTCTCTCCCCCCCCCTTTGCTGGCATCCCTTCCTTACCTTCATTGTTGTTTCTCCTTTCCATTCCTCTGTTTTTAATCCCACAGGAGATCTAAGGGGCAATTCAGGGGCAATTCAGATCTAACCCTCTGGCTTTGCTGAGCAGGGAAGCAGGGGGGGTTGCACCTGACACAGGTGTGACACCAGGGGCAGATGCGGCGTTCCTCACTGGTGGTCGTCTGGTGCTGTGGGGATGGTGAGAGAGAGCAGATTCTGAGCAGTGGCCGGGAAAAGTGCCGCCCTGCACCCACCTTGGCTCTCTCTGTATCCCCCACGGGTGGCAAAGGTGCCACTGGTGGAGCACCTCCTGCTAGGAGACAGTATGGGCAGGAGCCCTTGGGATTCCGAACATTCAAATGGGTATTAGTGCCGGCTATTATTTTCCACCCGTGCTAATATTTACTAATTCAGCTACAGGACTGCATTCCAATCTGAGGAGAAGAGCATCTCTCGTGCTTGGAATTACGCAGCCAAATATAAGAAAGCTATTTTTGGAAATATCGGGGAAAGTCTGGAGGCAGTGTGCCCAGAGAGACCCAATGCCCTTTTCTCCAAGCTGCCGTCTTCAAGACGGAGGTTGTGCTGTTTAAAAAGAGTGCCATTTCAGCAACTCCCATTTTTAAAGCTTGCACATTTAAACTTTTCCAACCAAAGGGGGGGGGGGAAGAAATGCAAACCCCACTCTGGCTGTGGATGGTTTCCCTGCATTTGAAATGCAGGCTCAGCAGTCACACACACACACACCCCGTCTGATTGCGGCTCCTGTCATTGACATACAGTAGCCGAAGCTGAAATTCAATTTGGGGTTTGTCAGTTTGGTAAATGGTATTCTTTAGGGGTGATCTCCTAGTAAATACACTTAAACTCTAAATTAGAGAGCAAGATTGCTCAGCCAGGGAGCTGTTTGTAAGAACTCAAGGGGGGCTTCTCGACAGGAAAGGTGTCACATTAAGAACGCTAATGCCACGGATGAAAAATGGCCGTTTCCCCTCAAACAGCTTAGTGGTGTCGCTTCTTATTGTGTGGGTTTGCAGACTGATGCTCCAGACTGCAAATATGCCGGAGAATCAGCAAACATAATCAGGCGTGGGGTTGAGAGCAGTGAGCTAAATAGCCTTTGTTGAGCCTGGGGTCTGCGTGGGTGCCTCTGCTGTCTGAAGGCTACTTCTGATGGATTGCAGGGATCTATAAGGAGCAAAAGGATAGGTCTCCGAGCCGTTCTGGAACCGTGGAAGGGACCAAGAAAACTGCCTTGCGGTAGGATGATGAAAGCATGCCTAGTGCTGGAGAGATGCAGTGCTTTTGTGCTTTTGTGCTATAGAGATAAGACACTAAAGAGATCTCTTATTAAGTCCTGAGGTTTAATCAAAAAGCAGACCAAGCTTTTCCAAAGCAGGAGAGGGCAAGGGGTGAAAAATCTTCTTGCATTTTTAAAAGAATTCTCTGTGTTTGCGATGGCTTATCCATGATCTCTGCTACTCACAACAGTTATGGATTTCTGTCTTCCAGTGACAAATCACCTGTAACGTGTCTTTCTTCCTTTAGACCTAAATTCAATGGTTAATCCCAACCACAATAGCCTCCGTGAATCAGTACACCCGGCCATTGCCCGAATGTAACTCCAAGCCACCCACTGAACTGAAACCACCAATGGACTAAGGATATACAGGATGGTTTCCTGACTCAGAGAAAAGATGCTGACGGAGTTTTAAATGGGAGTTATGTCTTTTGCATAGCTCTGCTCCCCCATGGAACACGTTCTGCTAGTTCAGACATTTCAGCAAATTTAAATTATAGTTTGTCATCCTTTGTCACTGGCACCCCCATAAAAAGTTCTTTCCAAACCCTTCAAGCGGTAGAAATTTTTGGTGGTGTTATTCTTCTTAAAGGTCTTTATATACTTCATGTCATTTTGAGGCTTAGCTCCTCTCTCTCTCTTCTCTCTCTCTCTCTCTCTCTCTCTCTCTCTCTCTCTCTGTGTGTGTGTGTGTGTGTGTGTGTGTGTGTGTGTGTAAGTGTGTAAGTGTGTTTCTGTGGCACCCTCCTTTTCTTCCCTTACTTTTGAGGGACAAACGGCATCTTTCACCTTGACCTAAATGCCCCGACCACGCCGGCTGGTGCCTCTTGGCGCACGTGATGATAGTTTGACTCCTCTCTACATGACACGCTGGGGGCTCCTAATCCAATGGAATTATTTTCTCGAATTGTGGAAATGGATGTCTGATCTGCATCGTTTCGTTCTGCTGACAAGCTCTGACAGCTCTGAAATTCCTAGATTCCCAAAGAGGTGAGATTTATTAATTGCCGACGGAAAACACCCCTCACACATGTCAGGTGGCGCCAGGTGTTGAACCCAGATTGCTCTGCGTTCTGGTTTGTTTGGTTTTTAATATGATGGGATGATGAGATGAAGCTAAAAAAGGAAAGAAAAAGGCCCACAAAGGGAGACCAAGAGAATAAGCATCCCGTAATCCTACAAGGAAATGACCTCAGGAAATCCACACAAATTCAGTGTGAAAACTGAAGGACAAAATCCAACATAGCGAAAAATTGTCCATTGAACCATTGCCTACATTTTTTAAAAAAAGGCTTGGTTCCCACTGCGATGTCTCTGGGCTCTTCTGGACTGGACATGATGTCCCGGTACATTCCCTGTTCAGTATAGATCTGAATGGATGCTTCCCCCCCCACAAAAAAAATGCAAACCACCTTCTTTCATCTCATTTTGTCCGGCTTCTTTTAATGGGTTCCTGAACCTTTTTGGACTTTTCCCAAACCTTTGGTTTATTTTTGGAGCTGCTCTAGGTATATGGGGAAGAGGGAGTTGAGGGTGCAGGCACTTTCCTCCTTCCATCCTAAAGGCTCCAGTCATCTGATTGCAAAGGGGAGGTGATGTGGAGGGGTGGGAGGGGAGGGCATGATTCTGAGGCTTCCTTTACCATCATTTTCTGTCACAGAAAGGGGAGCATTCAATCCTGCCTCACTGCTTTTCTCATTGTGTCTCCCCCACCCCCTTTTTGGAGAGGACTGGCTGCTTTTACCGTAAGCCCAACACTCTCATTTCACCCAGGAGCAAAAGCATAACATTTCTGGGGAGAGGATGGGTCGGGGCAGCAATTTCTCTCTGCTGAGCCGGTTCTGGTCTCCAGCATCAGTCATGCATAGTTGAGGAATGTTGCTAATAGGTTTTCTGTTTCTCTCCCTCAGCTCATCCACCTAAAAAAAAGACATTTTGGGGGAGCGGGTCAGTAAAACAGCACATAGAACTATTCATAGCCTGCAGGTCTGTGGTCCCTGGAATCATGTCCCTAGGGGTATAAGGAGCGAAATCATCCTCTCTAAGGTCATGGGTGAGAGGGGTTTCAAAAGAGGTTTAGCTCTTAAAGAGCAAGAGCCCATCAGGCTGAAAAATAGCCTTGATCTAGCAGAAAGAGGGTTGAATCAATACCCAGGGCTTCAAATCCGGATTTTGTGTCATGTTTCTCTCGCTTTGTTTTTTTTTAAATCCCTTCTTTCCACCTCAAATATGAAAGATTTCCCAATCTTGGTAAATTCTTGTTAAATTGAACTGTGGTGGAATTCTCACTCTAGCTGACTTCTAAGACCTCCTAATGGGTTTTTTAAAATATAAGGGGGAAAAAACACCTTTTGTCTATTTTGATTGGGGGGATTTACTAAAGCCAACCACTGAATGGAATAATCATCTGACTGATCCATGAGCTGTGGCAAGCACGGGTTTTGTTGTTGTGTTTTGCATCCTGGATTGTTCAACCTCTCCCCCACCCCCTCCCAACCCAGGGACAAGAGGGAGATTAACCCCATCAGCCAGCACTGCCTGTTGAGCACAAGGAAGCAAGAGGCCAAAATGTGGACCAGACGAGCCTTCTTTTCAAAGAGGGTGCGTTGAGGAGGGAGAGGCTGCCCGGGTGCCTGATTTGAAGGCCATCGCTTCTCCCTGGCCTGGTAGTGCTTGCCTTGGGTTTCTACTCCAGGTTGCACCACCTGCCATCGGATGCTCTCCTGAAGGGGTGCAAAGCAATGGAAACGGAAGCCCAGGGCTGACAAAGTGCGGAAAATGCTCCCATTAATCTTACTGATGTATCATTTCTCTTTCCAAGGAAGTTTCAACAGAAAGATTATGAAGATTAAATGACGTAGGGTTGCAGAATATGTATAGATCCCCGTTTATGGGCTTGTAAACAAAACTTTGACAAAAAATATTAAAAGATTTTGGAGGAAATTGTTTTTCTTTTCTTTAAAAAAAACCCTCCTGGGATTATTATTATTTTTTTTGATGGATTGTGTCTTTATTAGCATTTAAAAGAAAAGAAAATTAAAGGGTGTTTGAGGTTTGAAAGCATCTCTTTATTTGAAAATGGCAGAGAACTTGGGTTTGGGCCAAGTAATTAGGCACCAAACTTGAAATGAAATGTCTCTCTTGAAATGAGAATTTAAATGAATTAGCTGCATCTATTGCTGGGCCTTGAAAGGCCTGCTTCATTTAATAAACCTAGGTGTAATCCCAGTTTAGCACGTACAACTTAATTATAGGCCTGCCCGCCACAAACAAAAAGACCCATCCCAGACACGGGTTCCGGCCTGCTCAGCTGGGGGCTTCATTAATTATTTTACAAGTGTTGGAATTGCTCTCTAATTAATTTTCTGTGTTCCACCCGATTGTAGGTCTCGGGAAATGAGGTTAGTTGGCTTGATCCTTTTCATTGAGTTATGCAATTTCAAGTTTAAACTGCTTAGCCATTAAGGTTACCGCGAGGATTTATTGCTGTTGACAGGGGCCGTCCTAACCACTGCCTCGGTGGAACGTGAGCGAGCTCAGCTCAGCCTCGGAGGAGGAGGAGGAGAAGGAGGCTCCAGGAAAAGCATCTGCCTTCTTAGCCTGAAGAAGGAGCAGAGAATTAGCCCGGAAGAAATTTGCCCATGATATTAGAGACAGGCTTCATATTACTGGGAATTCTTTGGCTGAAATCCTGTTGCACCGAATCAGTGGGGGTTTTGGTGAGCCAGCTCCTTTGTTTAATTCCACTGATGCAATGGGTCTACTCTGGATGTAGCTTACTACCCTAAGCAAGAGGATATCAGCCTTTGAATGGCAACGCTTTTCTCCAGAGGCAGGAAATGGTTAGAAATAAACACACATTCTGTTCACAAAAGTGATTGCTTTGCGACAAAAGCTTTGTTTGCCGCCATCGGCTGTTCCTGGGCAAGGCTCTCCTTCTGCCCCATTTTGCCATCTATAAAAGGGCAGCAACAGGGACCTGCCATTTGTTCAGTTTTGCCAAATGAAAAAAAAAGGCTATGAAATAACATGACTTCGAAGTTCACTGTCAAGGCCTCGAAAGACTGGGAAATGTGCAAGAAATGTTTCAGTCTGAAGTGTGTGGAGTGGAAACAGAGCTAGTGTAAGCACGCTGTCAGTTGCACTGATCCACCGACAGATTTCAACTGTGCAGGCTGTGATTAGAAAAGGCATGGAGACCACCTCCTCTGTGCAAGGAAAAGGCAAGACAGAGAGAAAAGCAACTTAGCCGGTTATGTTGTTAGGAAGTCTTCTGCTTAATTTGGTTGGAGAACCAAGTCTCATTAGACACTGGCAGGAAGCCTCAGCCTGAATATCCATCATTCTGTGCATAATTGGTTAGTCGCCTGTGTCAGGAGTGGCAAACGACACTTCCAATCATCTTCCCAACTTTGCATCCTTCTGTTTGTTATGCAGCTGATTGCAACACAGGGTGGGGTGGGGGATTCCGGGGTCCCATGTGGACGGGGGGAGGTCATAAGGGGTGGCCATTTGGGGTGTGGAATGCACGTTGCAGCTGACAACTTAGTTCCTTCTCTTTTCACAGAGAGTGCTCAGCCTCCCCAAGATAGGTTAAAGCTGGAGAGAGTGATTACGAGGGCCTCGGCCTTCACTGGAGATGCACTTGGAGAAACCAGGGGTGGGAAGGATGTTCTTGTCAGGATTCGGCCCTCTTTTTATGTGAAAAAGATCTCCCTTTGGTCCACTCTTTTTATGTGAGTGGACCAAAGGTCCAGGTAGGTAAGGTAGCTTCACAGAGTGACTATCTCCCCTTGGTCCAGATACCAGAATACATTCTTGGAAGATGTGGTTCTCATTCCAAAGAGCAACCAGGACAATCCCCATAGTTTCTTAGCCTCCCAAGTTTTAATTCGGAACAGTTTGAATAACATATTTGTTTCTGATTCTGTACAATCACCAGTTCAATCAACAGCCATGTTCCTTGTGTCTGTGTGGTAAAATGTAACCTATATTAATTCCAGATGTGGTGAAACCAAGACCAGCAGCAGGAGTGGCCCATATGCAAAACCAGAGATCCGCCCCAGCCCCTGAAGTGCAAAGAAAGAATTTCTGTGCCTTGATCCCAAACAAGAAAGCAAAAGCTGCATCTTGTTAGCTTGGTAATTCTGCATGCAATATTTACTTAACAATCAAAAGTGCTATTGTCACATTTTGGAAACCACGTCATTAACTCCCTTATTTGTGCCTATTACTGGGGCCCATCAAGCATACAAGCTCATCCAAATGTGGCTTAGATCCCAGCTAGTTTTCTGGAGAAAGGCTCCTCTCTCTCAGCCCTGATTATAAACCAGAGCTGGCAAAACAGAGAGTGATTTAATGAAGTTTTGATACAGCTCATCAAATACTGAAATGGGAAGTTGCAATATTAATTTAGAAACTCATTATCATTTCAATTCCACTCATTCTAAACTGCATTAATAATGGGGCAGTTTGTGGCATTTCTGAAGGATGATGTATCATTCAAAGGGCAAAAAGATCTTTCAGAATTACATTTCATTTGACACCCAAACATCAAGCATATTCTTTATCTAAGCATGTAATCAATGTTTTCTTTTTTCCATGTGTCTCCTCTCATATAGGTGTTGGGCATAACAAGGAGATGACTTTTGAGAGAAGGCTGAGGAATCTCTTTCTGTCGGGCCACACAAGGGACGTTGTGGGGAGTGAAAAGTGGCCTTGTCCTGAAAAGGTCTCTCTAGCTTCGTATTCTCTTCATCTGACTGGTCTTAAGAAGGGATGTTTCTCAGCACTGCTCCTCTTCTAATTGAAGAGGCAAACCTGGGAGACTTCTCAGCTTGATGGGAGACTTAGACTGAAAAGGGGAGAAAAGGGGAGAAAGGTTCCATATTCATTATCCTACCCGGATAGCACGCCAGGGGATGGTCGTCATTTAACTTGCAAACTGGGCAGTGCAGGCGGGCAGAGACCGCTGAGGGTGTGGTGTCACCAGGCCGCGTCTTGAGCCATCTGACAAGGACTTACCAAACTGCCTTTTTACCCAATCACAAGGCTTGGAGCAGAGGCCCCGAGAACATGGCAGTTCAGAAACCTGCAAAATACTTGCTGACAGCAAAAGTGACCCCAAGCGATCCCGTGGCAACAGCATCTGGCCAGTGTGATTCCTGAACTTGCCTGCCTCTCCTCTCTGCCGTCCTGAATTTTGCGCTAGCCGGACTCATGAAGAGTTGTGGGGCACTCAAAATCTTGTCCCCAGAACGACGTTTCAGCAGCTTCACAGGCAGCATCGATCCGCCACTCGATCGCTAGCCGTGGTCCTGAAACCTATATCTCTTGGTCTCTGGTGGGACGGCATGTCCTGCTTTTTCTTGGAACGGAATGACGAGCTGGTGGAGCTCCTGCTGCCAGCTTTGCCTGTTGCTGGATCTGCTGGGATGCCAGTTCCTCGTTCTCATCACCTTGGAACTGCAGAGCTGGAGTTTCAAGGTGGCCGAGGGAAAGACATGTGGTATGTGTTAACATGGTACCCTGTTTCCCCTAAAATAAGACCTAACCTGAAAATAAGCCCTAGTATGATTTTTCAGGATGCTCATAATATAAGCCCTACCCCAAAAATAAGCCCCAGTGAAGTGAAACCCCTCCCTTCACCCTTGTGCGGCAACCAGAAGATGACATGAATGTATTTGAATGAATGTAGATTGCCGTACATGAAAAAAAATAAGACATCCCCTGAAAATAAGACTTACTGCTTTTTTTGGAGCAAAAATTAATATAAGATCCAGTCTTGTTTTCGGGGAAACACAGTAGAGACACAGGACAGCTTTTCCAAGGATGCCAAGAGACACTGAAGTTAAAAGACATTTGTTAGCTCTGGTCAGGGTGGTGGGTTGCGTTTCTGGACAGACTGAAATGTATCAGGTTTCTAATCTGAACCAGATTCTTTATCCACCCAGCCCCTCACCTATTCTGTTAGAGTCAGGTCTACCTCATTGTTTCCCTTCCAAGAAGGAGGAAGTGCTTTGGAAAGGATGCCAGTGTTTCTGAAGGCAAACACCTGCACATTGAAGGCTGAAGTTGGCAAGCTGAGCAGCGCCCCAGCAGGTTGGAGACGGTTGAGGGCCTGGGAAACCCACTTCCCTTGCCTGCTGGGATTCTTGACATGAAATGGTAGAAGACGGCACTGACGCAGGAGTTGCCCTTTTGCAAAAGGCCACTGAGGCGCTTGATTTGACTATGCAGCTTTTAATGTGGAGGAAATGAAGCCCCCAGAGAAAATGGAGAGCTGGTACTCTCATGCAGAGCCAAGGTTGTGCTCTCTCTCTCTCTCTCCAAAATGGCAAGAGAGTCACGGCATGGAAGAAATATTGATGGTGCTGGTTTTAGTTCTCATTCTCTCTCTCTCTCCTCACTGTAAATGGAGTTCTCCCTTGTCCACTCGAAAGTTCTCAGTGGGGCAAGGCCATGGCTTGAGACCTTAGAGGCCGACTGCTATAGATGGTGGGTGAGAGGAGGGGGTTTCCAGCTCCGTGCTTCCCATTTCTGGCCCAGAAGATTTGAGCAAAGGTGACCATTCTCAGTTCACACCACAAGGTACTGACCAGAGTAGAGCAGAGGCTGGCTAGTAGAAACAGGCAGATGGTGTTGACCTGCCACCCTGTCCAGCCCCATCCAGCACAGCCACATTTGGGGGCCACATGTCAACACCACCACCAGAAGGCAGGGGGCTGTGTGGGACTGGCATATCCATGGGTTCCAAATAGTTGGGTCTGGTGTGGGCAGGTGGTGAATCCCACCACCAGGGGGCAGCACAGCACATCCAGGGAAAGGCTGGGTGCCAAAGGCAATATCTCAAGGGCCGCCATTTTGCCTTTTCTTCCTGCAAGCCCTGGGCAGCCACCAGCCTTTGCCAAGTAATCCCATCTTGTGCCAAAGTAGCTCCCATGCAGATTTCAGTGCATTACATTTTATTTCCAACTCCATTAATCTTATTTCAGTGTATTTTATTTTTATTTCCAATTCCATGAAATTGCACAGCTGCTCAAGCAGCTAAGTGGAAGCAGCTAATGAACCCCCACGTCACCGAAGCCGGAGAGTTCGGGAGCGGCTTTGCCTTTCCAAAGAGCCAAACAGAAGGAGGAAAGGACCTGATGGTTTTGCAAGTGCTCGAAGGCTGGCATAAATTACAGGAGCCGTGGGGCTGAGGAAGGGGTGGGGGGGGGAGAGAGAAATATGCAGAATTAAATTGAAACACTTTTTTCCAATTAAGGAAACAAAGGAAGGAAGTACATTTTTACGAACATAATTTTCAGCATGTTCTCTGTATGGATATTGATTCAGGGGAATTGTGATATGGAACTAAGTCACAGAAGCACAACCGAGAACAGGAAATTGAAGGCCACCTGCATGGGAAAAGGGGGCACCACCAAGCCAGGGCTTCTGTAAACACCCACAAAATACGGCCAAGGGCTAGACCACAAGCGCCCGTAAAATGCCGCCTGCTTCCCAGCAACACCTGGACCCTCAGCAACGTACGGGGTTTCCACAGTCTTTCTCGAGCAGAGTCTTGGCTTGGCCTCAAGGCAAGGTCTTGTGGTCCAGATGGAGCCGCTTGGCTCTTTGTGAGGAGGCCTTTGATCAGCAACAAAGATGGGGCTTCATTTGTGCTCAGAGGGGGTGCAGTTCTTGCTTATCAGAGTAACCGATAGCAGGTTCAGTCCCCCACCACCACCACCACAGGCCCCTTGCTCTATGCATCCGATGTCCCTGCCCAGTTGTTCTATGTGGGAAGAACCAGAATGTATTTATTTATTTAAAGTATTTTTACCCCACCTTTCTCTTGTAAAAGGACCCAAGGTGGTTTACATAATTAAAGGAGAGTATTTAAAGCTAACAACCATGAGTATGCAAATACAAAAAGGAGGAAATGCGAGGAATAAAACTGGGATTACCACAAATTGGAAAATTTCTGTTCTGTGATTCCTCCCACCACCACAACTATCATGAAAATGTTCTCGGTTCCTCACCCTAGCCCATCCATTCTCATGCCAAGTGGAAGCTGGTGACTCTTAGGGTGACCCTGCTCTGAGCTTTGGTCCACATTTTGAAGGAACTCTGCAAAGATCTGAACCTCTTTGGGGTGCAGGATTCAGTATCTTGGACAGCTCGTGTAATGTTTGGACTAAAACCCAGAGTGAGGTGGAGCTGGCCACCACCTCCAGTCATGGCCCCCATACATCGGCTGCTGATGTGTCCATAAGGCCCAACCGGGCATCTGCTGTTGTCCGTATCCTTTAAGATATTTCTGCTGTCAATTTGCTATGACGGCCTTGCCCTGCCTTGCCTTGCCTATTTCAGCTCCGTGCAGTGCTGACTGAACAGCAAATTCGCGAAGGGAAAAATAAACCCACACAAGTTACAATAATTTAAATAATTGGGTGTTTTTGTGTGTATGTGACAGCATCAGGAATACACAATGCTCATCCACTGTAAAATCCTGAGGGACTGGAGAAGCAGGAGTAGATGAATTCTTGTGAAAAGAAAGATGCTATTTTCATGCAAATATCACTCTGTAATAAAATGCCCAGGGAATAGAAATGGCAAGGAAAGGCAGGGTATACAAGGAAGAGCAGCCGCCTGGTTTCCCTAACCAGATCTCACCCCCCCCTTTTCTCCTCTCCCATCCTTATGTTTGTTTGTTTGTTTGTTTTTAAATAGCTCTGGATCTATGAATAGGAATGAATGAGGCAGCCTTTGGACAGGAAAAAAAAACCCCAAGGGTGCAAGAGGGAGGAAGCCAGGGAGGGCGCTTGGTGCTTGCTGTGTAGGATGAAGGCAACCCAGCTTCAAGGGGGGGGAGGGGGGAGAGGTGTCAGGAAGTGGGGCAAATGTTAAAGAAAAGAAAAGCTCCTTTTCGGAGGGCCCACTTTGGCCCATCCCTCCAACCTCCCCCCAGTATTATTTCAGGAGGGTTCGATATGACTCCTCCTGAGTGGGGCAGACGGATCTAGACCTGTTTTCAGAATCCAGGTTCACGGGCGTCATCGCCCCATGGCATCGCTGCCCCTGATCTGGGAGGGCGTGGAGCCCTTCAAAGGCAGAGGGTATGCTAGACTTATGTATTAGCCACAAGAACAACCACCATTGTGCTCTTAGGGGAGATGCTGGCCGGACCGAGCCTTTGTCTGAAGCTGTGAAGCATGAAGAGGGGTGGGAGGTCCTGACCCCCGGCGGTGGGCGAGACTCTCCTCAGCCGAGGGCAAGGCGTCCAAAGAGAGGTCTGCTCGGTGAAACACACCTCTAGGTCTCCCATGATGGAAGCCCAGGGGAAGGTGGGGGCGCTGGAAACGCATGTGGCTGAAGGTCCCCCGAAAGCCCATTTCAGACCTCTGGGCCTGATTATCAAGCTTCTGAGTGGCGGCAGAGAGGGTGCAGCTTCCACGCACATCAACGTGACGACCCTTTGTGACGTCCGGTGAAAGCCTGCCCTGAGCTGAGGAAAGACGGTCTCTCTCTTCGGACCCCAGCAGGACTCTGAGCAGCTTCAAAGGGCAAAGGAAGTGCGCGCGAGAGAAGGGGAACCTGGTCCAATCTGCCCGCCTGACATTATAAGAGCCGCTCACAGACAGCTTCCTTCTTTCCTTTCTTCGTTTTCACACCGTGCGGCCGTTGGACACAAGACGGCCAGCTGTGAACTGTGAAAGCGGGTGGCACCCATATCCCTGGAAGCGTGAGCTGCTGCCTCCCCCTTTCTGGCACTAGCCCCCCCCCGCCAGCAGCCATGGCACAGAAGTCAGCTCTGAGGGAGGCTCGCAGTGGGGGGAGGGGGGGAGAGGCTCGCTCACATGTATAATTTAAATCCATCCATCCATCATAAATAAATAAATATTGGCTCCCTTCAGAGAATAACATGGCACAACCAGGAGCATTGATGTGGTTTCCTCGGGTCCCCCCCCCCCAGCAATGGAGATCCAGTCCATCAAGGGAAGGAGGACGGACAGCAAGACTGGCAGATGACCTCTGGTTGGAGACACTGGTGGGATGACAATTCTTTTGCAGAGAAAAATGGGGATTTTTAATATTTATTTATTTATTTATTTATTTATTTATTTATTTATTTATTTATTTATTTATTTATTTATTTATGTATGTATGTATGTATGTATGTATGTATGTATGTATGTATGTATGTATGTATGTATGTATGTATGTATGTATGTCCTTGCTGGCCAGCCTGCCCCAGAATTTAGTGCTCCTCTCAGCAGAGTTTTTGCACAGGTGAGAAAGAGGTTGTAGATCAAACTGCCCATTTCTGCACCAAATGATGCCATTTGTGCAACTCTCTGGATTGCCGCAAACCAACCAGACTGTTGCTTTGTTTAATTCTTAGAACCTCTCTTCAAATTAGCTTCTTTCTTTGCCCTCATCTGGCCATTCTGCGCTTGCCTCATGCGTCTCCGTGGCTTTTTGCTTCTTAAAAGCAAAGGTTAATAGAGACCTCTTACGCCAATTACAGAAATCTTGAGGGAAGGGAGAAAAAGAGCCCGTTCTCTCATTTTCTACAGGCAAGGGAACTCACAAGGCCTGAAAATCCCTGGTAGAGAAGCCTCCTTGTCTTGAGAAAGCTTAAACGGATGAGAAAAGGAAGAGGTGAGCAATTTTTTTTCCGTTCCGATCTGTAACCGGGAATACTGTGGCCAGGTTGGCTTCATCTCTGACTGTATGGGTCATTTCTCTCCTCTCTCTTCCTCCTCCCCCCCCCCCAATACTGTCATAACAGCTACAAGTGGGCCACAATCCACATCGCTCTGTTTTTCCAGGATGGTGCTGAGGCCTCCAGAAACCCATTCCTACATATGCTGAAAAGGGCACGAACTGGTACCTCCAGAGCCAGAGGATCTTTTGTGAGCTTTTCCAGATGTTGGCTTGGCCACCCCCGTCTCTTCCTCCTCCCCCCACTCCCGCTGTGATCTTTGGGGCCCCTGTTTGCCTTTTCTTTAAACCTCCCAGGTCTAGATTCAGGACAGCCTACCTGAGAGAAACTGCACCGCATTTCCTTCCCCTACCCTCATTAACAAGCTCTCAACCCACGCGAAAAACCGAGCATGGGGTGTCTGCCTTTTGGAGCTTTCCAAATGAGGTTCATTAATGTCAGATTAAAGGACTGCTTTGAAAATAAACTCGGGACTCAGAGATGTCTTTGCAGAAAAACCAAGCAAAACAAAACCACCCCAGGCCCTATTAATCTTTCCTCTAATAAAAATGAAATACACCCGGAGCCCTTTTCTGCAGCTGAAGACGTGAACTGTGGCAGTTGCTGGGGAGCCCTTGCCTCCCGCCCCTCGCGCTGCCTGTTTGGCAAGAGATCATTAGCTCGGACAGCAGGGGAGGCCTCCCGGAGCAGTCATTTATCAGTGGCCCGTGGAGAAGGGAAGAGCTTTCCGTGGATCATCTGAAAAACGCCACGGAAAAACACATTTCTCTCCCGAGACCAGGGGTGAGGGAAGATCTCGGGGCCGGGATTTTTATCAGCTAAAACTGAGCTTCATCCCTTGCAAGTGGGCAGGTTCTGCCGTGCATATTAAGAAGCCTATCACCGCTTCTCCCTTTTCTTTTTAAAACTCTCGGCTCTTCAGGCGGAGTGCCCAACAGTTAAGGCCACCCATTTTAGGTGCACAATTATTTTGCTTCATAAGTGATGACTCAAAAAGGAAGGTGGCCTGCGCCTGAACAACAAATAACAATTGTCACATTTAGTTTTTGCCTGATTGCCCTCATGATTTAAAAAATAAAAAGCTATTGTGTTTGTTAATGGATGCAGGTAATACAATGTCTGTGGAATCGTCTCATTTCATGTGCGCAGCTGAAGAGGAGGCCTTGGCATGGGGCAGCGCAGGTAGTCACAAGGACAACAGCCGGTGCTCCATCTGTCAACTTGTGGGATGATGCTCTTCCCAGTGGTAAGAGCAAGAGTTCCACCTCTGTCCCACAAACACATCTCCCCCGTGTGGGTTCCACCTTTGGTAAAGGGTTTCGGGCAGAGGGTGCTTAAGGATGCCTTCCTTGCATGCTTGAGAATAATCTCTCTCTCTCTCTCTCTCTCTCCCTCCAGAAATTATTCTTGGCCCATCAGCAACTGCCTACAGGGGCAGCTCACACCCTGCAAGGCACTCACACAAGACAGCTCTCAGGGTGTCTGGGTCATTCTCTTCTGCTTCCTGGTGGTCTATGGTTGTGACTGGGAGCCTTGCTTATTAAAAATTAGGAAATTATTTCATCCAGATAGTTGCCACTCAAGGATGCTTAAAAATTCTAACAAAACCATGCAACGTGGCTCTACAGCCAGGTAACCCCCTTAGAAAGGCCATGCCCCCCCCTTTGCTCAAAATGTCCCTGTCCAGGACCTCAGTGCAGCTGCCGGGGTCAAGCTTTGCAAGGAACCAAATCCCTCCCCTTTGGGGAGCTGTAGCAGTCGCTGTTTTGCGTTTTGCTAGAAAGACAGGTATAATTCTGAGAAATTGCCATCCAGGAAGAAAGACACAGAAAATTGCCTCCTTCAACAACATTGAGCCATTCTGTTCCATTAATATATTTCTGAACATTGTATCGGAGGACACGGCAACCTGCTAATGTATTCTGGCCATCGTGCAGTCTCATTCGGGATGCAAAATGCAGGGTGCTGGAAATGCAAAAAAACAAAAATCATACAAACAAAACTGAACCAAACCAACATAAAAGCCACATAGACTTGCTTAATACGGGGGTTTGAAAAACAACCAAATCAAATGGATGCATTATTCACTAAACCCCCCAACCGGCAAGTGGCTTATATTAATTCTTTTCTTTTCTTTTCTTTCCGTTTTGTGGAGTGGCTGGTACGGTTGTTCTTCCTGACATGGGAAGTCCTTTAGGTCATTGGCCATAGCCTGGCTATCACTATCACCCTGCATTCCCTCTTTGGAGGCTCCCAAGAGAAACCGGAGGTGTTTTGAGTGGGGAAGCTGCTTCAGTGATGAGAGAGGGGCCGGGCCCCATGCTCCTCATTCTCTGTCCTCAGAGAAGATCAGTCCATCGTCTGGGCCTGTGTCGGGTAGACAAGGGCAGCTCTCCAGCCCTGGCGATACCATGAGGACGAGAGGGACTTCTCCAGGAGATGCTCATCTCCCTGCGTGGTTCTGGGTCATTCCCATGGGGCTTGCGGGTTGGAAGGGGACCTGTGGGTCAGAGCGGCCTGTCCTCTGCTGGCCATCAGCAGCATAGTTAACACCACACAATTGGCGGGCCCGTTGTGCTCATCTTAAAGGCCAGGCATTGGTGTTGGCAAGCCAAAGAAGCGTGCTTTCTGACAGTGCCCGGGCCCTCTGGGAGATCATGCTTGGGGTTGTCGATATTCTTTCTCTGAGTGAGGTGGTGGAACTCAGCCTTTCAGCCCCTTCCCAAAGAAGGTTAAGGCTGCAGAGGAGAGAACTGCTGAATATCCCAGAGGGTTAAGGCATCTGGTCGGGAGTTCGATTCCTCACTGCGCCTCGTTGACAGGGGTTGGACTCAATGGTCCATAGGACTCCTGCCAGCTCTGCAGTTGGGAGAGGATGAGGATGATGAATCTGGGGAGACCTTGTCTGCTGTTGCCTCTGCACCTCTTTCGACTTCCTTGTGCTCTGAGAGGTTCGTCTCTTCGCTCGTTATAGCAGTTGCAGATGGCAATTGAAACTGTTTCAGTGTTAATCAACATTTTCTCTGCTGTTATCTTGAGCCTCACAAGATCACAAGTATAGATGAAATTAAATTAAACTAATGTGTGCATTAATTACCCTCTTCAACCCACCCTCCCTGCTCTGAGTCTTTGCCTCTGAGGAGAAATGAGCAAGACCCAAAAAAAGGAAAAGGGGAGGAAAAAAAATGGAAATGAAAAAACTCAATTATATTTTACAAATAATGGGATGATTGCAGTTTTTATGTTTGCATTAAATCGAGGGGAATTATGAGATATTTAACTGACATTTTATCCAGATAGCCCACAGCAAGCTAGGTAGCAGTTACATGCTGTAATAAATGTCACCATTTAAAAATTAATTGCTACACTATCTAACTTGCTGTGGGCTGTCTTGTTAAATATTAATGGGATGTCTTGGGAAAAAAAGTGTTGTGACTTGAAAGAAATATTTAGATGCCGACGGAGCAGTGGAGAAAAAAAAAAAGAAACCACCCACTTGTGAGGCTGAACGGCTGGTTTTAATGACGTGGGAAGGCCCTCACCTCACTAGTGGTCTCAAGCTGCCAGGCTCATCTTTGGTAAAGGGCATCTGTTGGGAGGGGGGGGGAAACGGGGGAGCTGAGGGATGGCCTCCCTGCCTGCTTGAGAGAACAGGAGCTGTCCAACGGGAGCCGGATCCCACCCTGAAAAGCAGTTGCACAAGGCAGAGTGGCCTTGGGCCTTTGTGGCTCCCTTACGTGGGTCCACCTGAAGCTAGACTCTCAAAACGTTGGGACACGGTTGCTCTGCACACAACTTCTTTTTTTCCTGCAGATGGATTTACTGAGGAAACAGGCCTGGTGTACCTGAAGCCAGAATGGCTGCTAGGGGAAGTCTAAATGTGAAGGGAAAGCAAGTTTTTGAAAGCCACAGGAAGCATCACTTTCCAGGGAGGAAATTATGTGGGTATTAGCAGTTGTAAATGTTGTGGAGTTTTGAATTTCTGGTCAAATTCTCTTTAAGTTGTCTGGAGTCCACCTGATTCTCATTAACTGGCACTACAAATTTCAGTTTCTCACGCTGACGAATAATAATTTTAAAAATTATTTCCGAAATTACAGATGTGCTGGCTGCTTTCTTTACTGCATACACACTGAGCCATGAGCTGGACAGATCAACAGCAAACAAACCACTGCCACCAATAGGCAGGCAAATGAGAAGGAAAGAGCACTCAGTAGAGAGGCAGGGATCTCTTTGAATTCAAAAGCTGGAAGGAACGATTGGATTGGTTACTGCTGGATAGACAGACACTCGCCCCAGCTCGGACAAGTCCTTTCCTGTCACACAAACTACAGACAGCAAAACTCCAGACAAAAGTGAGGAATGGCATGGAAGAAGAGCCTCTTCTCCTCAGTCTGAACATGTGTTGCAATCTCATCAGACAGGCAGATCTAGACCAATCCAGCTGCCTGCCGTTTCGAAACCCCCAGGTCATGGGGACAGGATGAGGACCACCACCCTGATGATCATGTACACTCCGGAACTCAGTGCTATCACATGCACATGGGAGCCGAGGCCTTGAAGGTTATCCACTGCCCAGCCTAAGGGCTTGGGAAATAATAACTGCTTCTGAAGTCTTGGTCTTTGGTGAAAGCCATAAGATCTGGGTCCTTCTCAATATGTTGGGTTTCATGCTCAAACCATCACCCTTTATTCTGCAAGACAGGATGGAGCTCTCTCTCTCTCTCTCTCTCTCTCTCTGTGTGTGTGTGTGTGTGTGTGCGTGCGTGCGTGCGTGCGTGCGTGTGTGTATGTGTGTGTGTGTGTGTGTGTGTGAGAGAGAGAGAGAGAGAGAGAGAGAGACCAGGTTGTCCCTGAAACTCTCTTTAAGCCAGTTCCAAGAATCCTCCGGTAGATGGAGTTGGTGTTGTTAGAGATTGGGGGCGGTGGCGGGGGGGGGGGTGAGCCCAGACCTTCCAGCTCCCAAGCTGGCAATTGACTGCAAGATCATGCTTTCCTTTACCCCCAACAAAGAGCCCTCTGGGGCCTCTAACGCATCACAAAACTTCAACTTGTTGGCTTTGAGCGGCCCCACAGGCCCCACGGCTCTTGCTCTTTTCTGGATGCAAATTCATCTATTTCTCTCTCAATCCCTCCCTCCCTCCCTCTTCTTCCCTCTTTAAAACCTTTATTAGTGTTAGGGGAATAGCAAGCCTCAAGTATTAAGCTGGCTGAGAAAATGCACAGCTCTAAATAGCAGCAACAGGAGAAGTCTTTCGGCTCCATTCTGATATATAACACATGTATTTTCTCTTGGAGGCAAGGAAATTCTGCTTACCTGGTGCGCTTCCTGGAGGAAGCCGGCGCATTATTCATGCCAGCGGATGGAATTCCGGCAGCCGGAACAACGCCCCAAGGAAACTCCTACACCATTATGCTCCACTCCTTTCAATTCTCTGCTCCAGCCAGGGAAGAATGACAAAGGCAGGTAGATACACACAGGTGTGTGGACACACCTGCATGTCTGCCGGGAGGTGGAACAAAGAGAGTTGCCATCATCCCTCTCTCGCCTGGCTTCATGTTATTGTTGCTCAAATTAAGGGTGTGCAAACAGTGTCCTCTTTGATTCAGTCCAAAATATTTGTCTTGCAAATGGCAGCAAATGGACCTCAAGCCAATCCCTAGCCCTTCAGATTTGTATTCCAGTGTTCTGAAGTATTTATTTGACCAAATAAAGCAGGGTGGATATAAAGATGGGGGAAAGAAAAGGCTCTGAAGTATAGGGTGGGCATGTGGGGCTGGCTGGGTAGGTGAAACACCGTGCCATGGTCTGCTACTCAGCCTTGCCTTGGCAGCTGGTTGTGTTGACCTGAATCGGGGCCAACTAGCCATTCCTGCCTTACTGAGGGTGGAAAGATATTAGCTGATGCTCCACTGTGTCCACCTGTAAATGGAAAACTGCTCAGCTGACTTCTGCAGTTCACATGGCCATAGAAGGCCCTTGGAAGGAGCCAGGTTGTGTCTGGCAGTTTCTGGATAGAGCGCAGTGTGGAGCAGTCATGTGCCTGGCTTTACCAATTGCCTGGGGGAGAAAGAGCAGGAGGCGGCGAGGCGGGGAGGCGAGCGCCAGGCCGGCCACTGGCTCTGCTGCTCTGCAGCCTTGACCTATATAGGAGCCCGAGCGAGGCAGCCTTGCAAGCTGCTCGTCCTCGGCAGGGTGGTTCCTGGAGGCAGCCTTGGGTATTGGGAGGGTGCGGTCCCACGGAACATGACCATGCGCCGGGCTTTGCTTTGGGGAAGACGGCCAGGATCTGGTTCCTGTGAGAGTGGGCCTGTGCCGTGGCTCGGAGGGGGGGGCCCAGGGATCACCATAACCCCATTTGTCCTTCATGTGGGCTGGTGTGCATTTCAGAAGCGGAGCATGGAGAGCAGCTAAGCTTGTGAGAAGGAGGCACAGGAGGAAAAGAAGCCACCCGCGGTAATTGGAAAATAAGACCCATGTAAGTCCCCTTGGATGGCAACATCCACAGAGAGAGAGAGAGAGAGAGAGAGAGAGAGAGAGAGAGCACGAAAGAGGATCGTCACTGGCAATGGCCCACTGGGGTGCCCCAGAACCCTATAAGCCACCTTGGGCTCTTTCTGAAGATGCCGCTTGCCTTCTCCCGTCTGGACTTCTGAGACCATCAGTGGTCTTGATCCTGGATTGCCTTCACTTTCCCTGCCACTGCCCCCAATGGCCCCAGATCCTGTCCTCCACCCCACCCCAGTTCTCCTGGACCATTTTTCCCAGGCTCCGTCCAAACCCTGGGTGAGACAGGACAACCAGCCATGAACCTCTAGCCAGGGATCCTTTCCAGGGAAAGAGAAATGATCATCCTGACTTGAATTTGCCCCATAAAATTGCACTCTTCCCCAAGCGAGAGAGAAAATGTGGTTCACTTGTTCAAGGGGAGAGGTAAAGATTAGCTCATAACGGCCACATTTTTCCAAGTGTCATGGACGCTTTGTTGATGGTATTTGAGAAATTCAGATATTTGCCATGGGGAGTGAAAAGGGGGGCTTTTAATGATGCCACCCAGCCGAGCCATCTTCCGTCTGCCCTCTGTGGTGGAACGCTGACTTCTGAAGATGGGGAGGGAGGGGGTGGCTTCGAGAGAACAAAGTCTGGAGACCAATTAGCTCCCGCCTGCCACTAATGAAGATGGCAGTAACGTGTAGGAGTTGGCGAAGTTGGATATTCAGCAGTTCTCTCCTCTGCAGTTCTTAACAGAGAGAGGAAGTCATACCACTGCTGCTGAAAATCCAACAGCTGTGATCCCTTAGTCCATCCCTATCATTTGAAGGGGGGGGGGACATGTGGATTGTTCACTTTGTGTCCAGGAAAAGAAGGGGGGATCTGAGGCCGGGAGAGACAGCTAGCCCCCTCCCCCTCTATCTGTTTTCATTCTGCATGCCTGAGGAAAGACTTCTCTTCCAAGGAGACCATCTGCTCTGGGGGGGGGGGAGGACTTTTCATTCAATGGTAGAGGCTGAAAAAGCCCCCCTCCAAGAACTGCCCCTGGTTTTATGACCTTTGGGTAAGCCCCCCACCTTGGTCCCCCACATGTGCAGTCTGGCCTGGTGAGGAGTCTGAGACAGGGGCAGAGCCCCCCCCTTCCACATGGCCCACTCTGGGTGGAAGGAAAAGAGGCCCTCTGTTGTCTCCTGGGGGGGGGGGGACTGGAGTCCAGATCAGGTTGAAGGGTCAAGCCAGAGCAGGACCCTCCTCAGCTATAGAGGGCAGCTTTTTTCGAATCACATCCTTATATTCCTTGTTCCTCAGCAACTCTCTAGAAGTTTGGCTGCAAAAGAGGTTCAGCTCCAGTTCTCCCAGTGCACTTCATGTCTGAGGGGAGGATCTGAATCCAGTTCCCTATGTCATCCTGCAACAGGCAAGAGAGCAAAAGCCTCCCTTTTCTTCCATGCCACTTGCCCCCCCCTTTCTTTCTTGCAGATTGCAATTTTTTTAATAAAATCCGTGAATCTCTGTGGCCATCACAGGGGGCAAGATATTATTGTTGAACAGGCACCTGCTGTTTTTCATTTGGCCAGGTAGCAAGTCAATACACTTGTCGAGTCTGAGAATGAACTGGACTTTTGCCCTTGAGTGTGGCAGGTGTGCAACATCCCCTTTTGTTTTATTTCTATAGCTGTGAACTTCCTTCCTTCCTTCCTTCCTTCCTTCCTTCCTTCCTTCCTTCCTTCCTTCCTTCCTTCCTTCCTTCCTTCCTTCCTTCCTTCCTTCCTTCCTTCCTTCCTTGAGTGATTGATCGCGTGTGTTGCTGCATGTCTCAGCTTCGTAACTCTGGCCCTTAATAGATGGGGAAATATTTAGGTGAAGAGTTTGGGCTGGAAAGCGGGGGGAGCCTGTAGGAGCTGCTTGATGGATGGAGATGCTCATTTATAACAAACACAGGATAACTGGGGGGAATCAATCACCCCAAGCTCGGTTCAATCTGTGGCACAGAGGTCTTCCTTCCAAAACTGGTGCCCATGTTTCCCTGAGAGAAAACATCTCGTACTGAGAAGACTTGTGACTTTTCGTAGAAACTACAGCAGTTGTGGTTTTAGTTGTTTCCCTGTAAGCAGAGAGACACACACTTGGCCCTGTCCCACCCTGTCCCACCCTGGGGTTTCCCTGCAAGAGAAGAGGGCCGTTTTGGGAAACTGAAACATCACCGGAGCAGTCAGTGGGAAATTTACAGGGAACATCCAAGTCACTTGTTACAACAGCCTCTTTAGCAATCGGTCCATTTCTGAACCCCAAATTCATCCAATTATTCTAAAAAGAGATGCAGAACAACAAGAACAACAAAGTGTTGTGTGACCATTTGAAGTCAAAGAGTCAGTGAGGAGATCTACAAAGCTTCAGAATTCTGGTGGGGGGGGGAACTTATTTTGGATCAGGGACAAGCAGGATGTGGGGTTCAAAGTGGTCCACAGCAGAAAAAAACACTTTGACACACACCAGAACTGCCTACATGTTTCAGAAATCATCATCATCATATCAGAACAGCAGAGCTGGAAGGGACCCTCTGGATCATCGGGTCCAGCCCCTGTCACAGAGGAACCGTGGGGGGGGGAGAATCAAACTCCCCACCTCTGCCTTCTCAGCCAGAGACCTCGACCCCTGCGCTCTCCCAATGCAGCATCTCCTCAGAGGAGGCTGTTGCCATCATGCTGCGCCCAGTTCTCGCTCCCGTTGTGATGGTGAGGGAATTCTCCATTTTGAACTTCACATGAAGCATGGATGAAGCAGACAAACCTGCGCGCACCAGCTGCCGTGAGGGGGCCCTCCTGTGTCCTGGCCAGCTCCTTATTTTTCTGCACTGGAGAGTCACGAGAATTAATTGGGAGGAGGAAGCCGGATTCTGTTTCATTCAAAGCTGAGCACAGCCATTACAGAGAACGGCTCAAATATGCCGGCAGATTGACATGAATTTCTGGGAAGATGACTCCCTACCACCCCCCAGCCCTCCACCATCCGACGCTTGAATGGCAGCTGTCAGGCTTGCAAAGAAGACCGATGTGTCTTTAATTTGCCTCAAGAGATGAGAAATTCCTCTGCGACATTTAGTTGGGTCTCTGAAGGTGGAAAGGGTTCAGCTTTCTGAAGCCATCTTTCTGAAGTGCCACGGTCGAAGTATTCAATTTGCACTTCTCCCAAAGGGGTGCCAGGACTCCTCTTGAAATATCAGGAATGGGGGGATGCGGGGGGGGGACACAGAGCCACATAAAAGGTTGGGGAAAAGTGGCATTTAGCAAATGGAAATGGAAGCCTGTGGTGGAAGAGAGAGGGGTCCCTCCCATTTAGCTAATTGTCAGGACAGGAAAGCCATCAGAGATCACCTTTGAATAAAGTTTGGCAAAGCGTGGGGAAAGTGGCAGCTGCTGGCCTAGTTCTGGAGAAGGCCACCCTTGTCTCGACCAGGAGGATTGGCCGAAGGGGGCCAAGAAGAAGACAGATTGTCTTTCTGTAGACCGTAAATTTGGAGGAACAAGGAGTCATCGAAGGTCGTTTAAGGAAGACAAACCAGAAGACTCCCCCCACCCCCACCCCCGAGTCTCTGTCTGGTTTCTTGGGGTGGGGGTCAGGTGCAGAAAGAGAGTGAACTCCGGCTTTAAAGTCATCGAATCCCAGACTCGTGGAGTTGGAAGGGCCCCCCAAAGGCCATCGAGTCCAACCCCCTGCTCAAGGCAGGAATTCAAAGCAGATCTGATGGCCGGTAGTCCAATTTTCCCTTGAAGGCCCCTAGCGTTGGAGCGCTCACTACCCCCTGAGGTCATGGCTTGCATTGTCATACTGCTGTTAGGATCCTAGACTCACGGAGTGGGAAAGGGGGCCTCGAAGGGCATCGAGTCCAACCCCCTGGCTCAAGGCAGGAAGCCAAATCAAGGCAGATTGGACCAAAACTTGAGAGAAAGTGATTTTGGAAGGTGTCTGGCTTCAGCCAGCTTTGTCCTGTCCCTCTTTGCCCCCCCCCACTCCCTCCCGGCCACAGATCCGCTTGCCCCAACCCTCATACTCTTTTAATGACAATCTTTTTAATTCTTCCTCTTGATTGGAGAGCGAAGCCCTTGCAGTTGTGCAGCTGCTGCTGCTTCAGCTAAATTTATCTTGCTTGCTATTTACAAACAACCTTCAGTTTTAAAAAAGAACATTGATATTAAAATCCTGTACATCCCCTCTCTTTCCATAGTACCTTGGGACATCGCTGGTTGTTTTCGTTATTTATTTATTGCCTTTACACTCTGTCTTTCCACTTTAAAAAAAATTAGCACTCAAAGCAGCTTAAAATCTTTTCAAAAAATAAATAAATAACAGCAAACTAAACTTAATTAAAAATCGCGAGATCCAAGTAAACCAGCCTCACCGTTGCAACCACTGAAATTAGGACAATGCATTAATACCCTTAAAGGACTGAGTCCATGTCATTGGATCTGCCCTCCAAGGAAATCTATGGTGGATTACTTCTGATTGCTGAACTTAACCATACTTGGCAGGGGCAAAAAAACAACCAAAAATGTTGCAGTTCTGTGCATTGACTTGACCTATTGTTGAGAGGGGCATTTTCTCCTGCTTCCCCGTAACTTACATTAGAGATGCAGATATTCCTGCTGTTATTTGGGGAGGAAATTATGTCCATCTCTCCCGCTCCTCTTGCGTGAACTGGCATACAGTACATTAGGTCTTTCGCTCCTACCCGTATCGGGGAGGGAGGGGGAGCTCGACAATCTGACCTGGAATGCTGCGGCAATCCTCTGTGTTGTTGTCAGGGTGTGTGGGGTTCCTTGCACAACTGCTGAAGGTGCACCCGAGGAAGGCCATGCCTGCCAAATGCCCATCATTTATTCCTTAAACACTTGAGGAGGACTCACCTGAACCCCTCTGACCCTTTGACACACGAGAAGGCAGGAAGCTCCAGGTCTTCTTGTGAGATCAATGAAACAGGCGACTACTTCTAGCCCTTATTTTCTGTCTTTTCCCAGAAATGGATTTTAAAAAAGAAGAAGAAGAAATTTGTGCATGAGAAATGCAAAGCAAAGTGGGGGAAGGCAGCAGAATGACATGTTTTCAGGGACAATTATTCTTTGAAATTGCACATGAGTCAAGCCCAGGGATAATAGGCACCAGGTCGAAGGCAAACGAGACAATCACTTTCCATGGGTGACCAAAAGTTCCTTTTCAAGCAAACCGCACGTCCGAGAATAACTGACTAAAAATGTGAGCAGTCTGAAAATGTGAAGCCAGGCGGAAGGCCATCGGGTTTCTCATCAATGCCTCCACCCCCCAAGAAAGAAGGGAGCTAAAGTAGGTCACCGGTAGCTAATAAGGTAGTGTGTTGCCCACAGAAACAAGGAAAAAGTTTAATTTTTAAAGACCAAGAGCAAAGTTTCTCAAAGTTTTTTTTAAAAAGATTAACGAGAGATTCCACCTGTGATTTTGAATAGGAAGAGAAGCTGTTAGCTAGTAAATTCCAGCTGCCTTTTTATTTCTGTACAAGACGCATCGAAACACCTTAAGGACGGGGCCACAGCTACCGTGTTTCCCCGGAAATAAGACAAGCTCTTATATTAATTTTTCCTCCAAAATACACAGTAGGGCTTATTTTCAGGGGATGTCTTATTTTTTTCATGTACAGCAATCTACATTTATTCAAATACAGTCCTGTCATCATCTTCTGGTTGCTGCATCAGGGTGGAGGGCGGGGTTTCTCTCATGTGGGGCTTATTTTGGGGGGTAGGGCTCATATGACAAGCATCCTGAAAAATCATACTAGGGCTTATTTTTGGGGAATTAGGTCTTATTTTCGGGAAAACAGGGTAGTTATCCTGAGTGGTTTTTTAAGGAACGTTTGCTTCAAGGGTGGTGCACACAAGGCAGCTACGACAGAAAATGCCTGGTTCAAATCTCACCCCCCCACACACACACACACACCAACATGAGTTATGTTGTATTGCTATATAGTTGCTGATTGGGTGTATAGTATCCTGGCTGTGTTGCATGACTTAGTCACGTACCGGACATCTGTTGGAGGAAGATGAGAACTCAACAAGGGTGACATCAAGTTCATAAAGGTCCTCAAAACCAGCCAAGCCTGTCCCTCTCCCCAGCACCCGTGGCCAAAGCCGTGAGGTTGGAGTGTGTCTGGACTCAAGCCCCTGAGGCTTCCATGTCCATAACAAGCCGGACGACACCTGGACGTGGTCCCAGAAGTAGGAAGAGGCCCCCTCCTTCGGGAGCTTTGTGATTCTGGGAGTCATGACGCCGACATCAAGAATGTGCTCTGGAGAGACAGTGAAGCCCCCAAGCTTTCGTGCAAGGAGCTGAGCCTTGGAGGCTCCCTACCTGGCGGGAAGAGGCCAGAGGGAGAGGTCCAGGGCCAGCGCCAGGAGGAGGAGAAGCCTCCTTTCAATCCTTGCCTCTAAATTATCAAGCCTGGCAGATAGCTCCCTTCCCCCCCCTCCAGCAGCAAAACTCTCCATGGACTCAATTACAATTAAAATATTCCAGCAGTCGCTAACGAGTGTTTTGTGTGCCTGGGTCTCTAGAAGAGGCATCTGGCTGGCCCCGTGTGACGTGGCAGGCAAACGTTGCCCTGGGCCAGTTGCTGCCACGTGGTCCCAGCTGCCCTTCGGGCTCCAATGTGAATGCCACATTTGTTTGCTTTCTGGGGGGGGGGGGACCTTTCGCAGCCGAAGGTGCGTCAAAAGCTTATTCAGGGGATTCGAGAGGCTGCTGTGGCAGAAGGCCTGTCGGCTGCAAGCAGGAGGCGTCTGCAGAGTAAAAACCAGGAGCTCCTTTAATGATGAACTCCTGGAGCTAAAATCTCTGCTCCCGAAACGTGTAGGCAGAGGAGCATCTTCTCTTTCATGTGGAACTGAACATCTGGGTTCACAATGGAATCCCTCCCTGCCCTCTTGCTTCTCTCTTTCTCTCTCTCTCAACAATTCCACCCTCAGCCGGTCAGACCTCAAACCGCCCTCTCTGCCTTGATGACAGCGAGATGAAAAATCCCTCCAACCCATCCCACTGCCTGCCAGGCTTCTTCCGGGGCTGTTACTAGCAGCAGAATAGAAGCCAGCCCACGGCAGGCAGCTTGGTTTCCCGCTGCCAAACTCACCTTTCTTCCTTGAACTCAAACCTTTGCACATCTCGGACCCCCCCCCCATCACATTCCCTCGTCTCCCAGCTCTGAGACGTTGGCCTTCCTCTGCTCTGAATGCCCCAAAGAAGCCTGCAGGTCTCAGCACCAGAACAGGGCAATGGTCCTCCTGGCAGGGGCTGCAGTGAAGTTCAGTTGCCAGTCTCGTTGGCATCTGTGCCATGAGCAAGGAGAGGGGCCACGTTACTCTTTCACCCAGGTGGCAAAATACTGAGGGCAAGCCATGGCATTGGGGAAACCTTCGGGTCCCCCTCCAGCGCCTCTGTTGGGCTGTGGCTTTCTGCAGTGTGGCAGCCCCTGCAGCACCCCAAACCCTGGAAAGCAGGGCTGCCGGTGTGACTGACAGGTGTCTTTTCCCTGTCAGGAGCCCTTTTGGCAGAAAACTATCATTTGTACCTTTTGGAAAGCACACACGCACACACACCCTTTCTCTCTCTCTCTCTCCCTGGCATTGTGAACAAATGTAGCTTTTAGCAAAATTCAATTACTTTTAATAAGAGCCAATCACGCCTGAAAATAGACATTCTGGTATCTTTTGTGAGTGGAGGCGAAAGATGAGTTGGATTTCAAACTCCAGTGATGCTCTCAAGGTGCCGCTGGAATCACAGAGAGGAGGAGGAGGCACAGCGCCCTCAGTCAGCAGGGTGAAAAGGAAATAAAATTGGACGGTTCGTGGTGGGAGAAGGAGTGTGTTCAACTCCAGCGGGGTGGGAGGACTCCTAGAAAATTCAGTGGAGAAAAGGCAGAGAGCGCAAGCAGCTTTGAGATCTGCCATCTAATAGAAGACTTGATCATGACATGTCACTGACATTCCGGCATGTCAAAAAACCTGGGAGGGGGGGGGAACACCCACATTTTTTTAAAGTTGTGTCAAAGTGTTGAAAGAAGGCTTGAAAACTCTTGTCCTGGAAAGTAAAAAATGCCAGAAAATATGAGAAATCTGATCTCTGATCAGCAGCACAATCCTGACTCAGAGATGTAATCACCATTCAGGGTGTGTGTGTGTGTGTGTGTGTGTGTGTGTGTGTGTCTGTGTGTGTGTGTCTGTGTGTGTGTGTGTGCGTGCGCGCCCATGTCTAGAGCACAGAAGGGCATTTTCTGGTCGGCAGGCATTGCTTAGTGCCGGGAGGGGAAGCACCCCCTGTGTAGGGTAGGACCCCCTTGTGCTGGCTGGTTTCAGAGACTTACTGATGGAAGAAATGGATTATAGAGCTGCTCTGCTGATGAAGATTTGAAGCAGAGAGTGAAAAAAAAGGGGGGGGGATGCACAGGAGTTATGGAACAAAGGACAGACTGAGTCACACAGGAGCTGAATCTGTCCCAACCCAGGAACACAGACGCCGCCCAGCGCCACGTGAGGTCAAAGGGAGGGTCGTCCCCAGTCATTTTTAGCATCCTTCACCTGGGAGGAAGTTGTATTCAGCTCAGCTTTGTGGTTGCTCAGCTAGCTCTCAACCCTCTTCCTAGTTTGGGTTAGCCTCCAAAGCAATGTGAGGAAACATCTCCAGGTTTAGGAGAAGACCCTAGAAATGCTGGTAGCGTCCCTTCACTGCCTGTTTGTTTCTTTAATCTATGCTTTCCAGCCCACGGGGGTCTTGAGATGATAGGAAGGAGAGAGAGAGAGAGAGATAATGTATTTATGGATGTCTCCCTAACTTTGTTCAATTTATCAGTATTTCATGAAGTGTCATTTTAGCCCAGGAGCAAACCCAGAACTAATATAGTCTTTGTGTTAATTAAACTCTAAGGAGATGTAAACTCGTGTTTCACCAGACAGGAGCTCTTATTAATATTTATTAAAACATTACATATTAATACGTTTATACTACCTAAGAAATATGTACCAATGTCCTATTTAATAGATTTTTGCAGAGTGTTCGTGGTGCCCTTGAGAGCTGAGCGTCTCTTTACCTTTTTAGTATTTCAATAGGAATAATGGGCAAAGATTTCCTATTCCCCACCAACCAACCACCCCACCCTCAAAGGGCAAAGCAAAGCAGCCAGTGTTCAATTTATTGACTGGTCCACCAATGGCAGGCCCCTGGAAATGGGCAACCAGCGTTTGTCAGCTGAAATCGGAACGTGGGCGTGAGCTCCCTGGAAGCTGAAGGAAAGAGTGTTACCTGACGGATTATCAGCAGTGGCGCCGTGGTGAAATCTGGATCTGCAGCTACTTCTCTTGGCCGTCCTGACAGCTACCCTCCCATATGGAAAGTCCAAGCATGCAAGCTGTTCAATTGGAGAACAGGTATTTTGTAAAGCGAATGACTTTTAATTGCCCCGTCGAGACCAAACTGCCCTGATATCATTTGTATTGCCATGGGAATAGCTTCCAAATAAAATGTTCTCTTCCAGGGAAAATCGGTTTCTCTCCCAGCTACTGCACGGATTGCAGATAAGATGAAAGAAAGCAGATAAACCTTGGGGTGAGTGGGGTGGGGTGGGGTGACTGACAATACCTTCCCTGCTACTTAAAAAGTCCTGGGGCATTGACCCTGTGAGTCTAGGCTCTGCTCCACAGCTGCTTATTGAGAAGGAAAGTTGTCCAGCAAAAGGATTTGTCCTAGATCAAGAATCCTCAAAGTCCACACCCACCTCTCCCCTGGAGCATCCATCGGCAGGCTAGCTGGGTGACATCAGAAGCAGGTCTCTTGCAAAGCACCTATGAACTCTGGGTACCACCACCACCCCTTCCCCATCTCCTGGAATCCATCTCCAAACCATAGCACTGAAGTCCAGGTACTTTCTGGAAAACCATTTATTTTACAAGTAACAAAGAGCCTTCACTGTTTCCTGTGTTACCAATGC
This sequence comes from Pogona vitticeps, assembly GCF_051106095.1. NCBI lineage: Eukaryota > Metazoa > Chordata > Lepidosauria > Squamata > Agamidae > Pogona > Pogona vitticeps. The sequence continues at coordinate 666,779 of NC_135791.1, read as the reverse complement.
AACTCAAGAACCTTACCTTCCGTGCTGCCCTCATTCAGTAATAAAACAGTCAGTATTTAAGGCATTCTTTAAAAAGTTTTGCAGGAAGACCCTGGCATCGGACCAGTTCCCGTCTAGACGGACAGGTGGGAGCCCAAATCCGCCCCTCGTGTCAGTGGACCAGGCCCACAGGAGGTGAGGAAGGGGGGCATCGGGTCCACAGCATCATCTGGCCCAGAACTGAGCCAGAAACTTGGTGTTGACTTTTTTGTGATGAAGGCAGAGAGCGGAACCATCAGAGCACCTCAGATGAGGGACCGAACCCAAAGACAGATCAAATGGGGGGTTTACAATGAAACACAGATGTGTGATTTCTCCAGACAAGCCTCCGGAGCCTCCCCAGCCAGCTGCTTAATTGACAAAATGTTGTTGCTACAAAAAAAGAAAGCCATGAGGCTGATTTTCCCTCTGAGCCTCGTAGTATCTTGACAGAGCACAACGGAGGCCCTTTGGACCGGCTCGGCCCACCGGCCCGGAGCTGCTCAACCTCAGAGCTGGCCCTGCTCTGTTCCAGGCGTTGTTTCGTGCAAACTGAACATCCTGCTCCACTGCAGGGCCAGATGACACGCAAGACCAAAGAGGCGCTTTGTGGAGAATCACCACATCCGCCGTCCTGACTGATCCCTTTCCAAATCTGGACTTATCTATGAAAATTCATTCCTTAATAGAGTCTATCATAAATTCTATATATAAGCAGCCCCCCCATGCCATTTTCACAAGGAATCTTGAACTTTAAAACTTTAAGACTTTGCCACTAACTCCACATTAGAATAGATTATGCAACAAATAACTACTTCCACAATGAAGTTAAGACCTCATATAATTCCAAACAGTTAACATATTAAAGGCAGATCCTTAGACAAAGAGGCGACTGCCTGAAGGGCGGAAAAACGAGCGGCTCTCCTTGGACTTTGCTTCTCTTCCAAAACCTTCTTGTTCAGACTGATTTATCCGATGCCTTCCTCACTTTACCCGAAGACCAGGTGTAATTTTGCTTAACATTGTCAGTCCTACATTTTACTACTGAGTTCCTTGAAACATAAAGGGAGGAGGCCACTAATATTGCAGACAAAGGTAATTTTCCTTTGTCCTTTGGTGCTGTGTGCCTTTCTGATCCATTGGTAAAGGAATCCTTTGGTAAAGAATGAGTGTCCAAGGAGGGCGTATTGCAAAATAACAAGAGTAATGTCAACGGCAGCTATTAAGAAATAGTACTAAGCATAATTTCAGTGGCTCCAATACCTTTAGCTGTTTTTGGCCCGCCGGCCAGTGGCAATCATTTCTGGACAGGGAGGGACAGCTGGGCCCCAGCAACTTTGGCCAGAGTCCCTGGACGTCTGCTGTCTGGGGCCTTGACCTTGAAGACAGCAGAGAAGCTGCTAGATGGGCTGCTTTGCGTTGCCTTAAAAAGGCAATAATTAAGAAGGATAGAACGGAGGGAGGGAGACTGAAACCAGCTATATACCAGGACCGAGTGTTTAGAAAAAAAAACTCTAAACATTTGGCCACTATGTACCAAAGGCATTGAGGGAAGGCCAAGGTGGGCTGGGCTGGAACTTTCAGTAAATCAATTGGTATAATTACAAGAAAATAATCAGTGGTGCGTTGCATGCTTAAGATAGATATTGGCTCTATTCATTCCATTAAATCTTCAATTGTTTTAATTTGACCAGTTTTGTTAGATGTAATTTCTTCAACCACAGCTCAGATATGAATTATATGAACTAGTTAATGGATGGGATACAGAAGGCATTAGAAGTAGGGGGAAAAAAGAGAAATTAGAATTGGTTGGCTCTTTCAGTTCAGTCAATAAACAGCATTAATTGGAAAACAAACACAGGAAAAAAAGCATCAAGTCCCGAAAAGCTGGCTGGGGGGGAGCGGGGGGGGTAGGGAGAGTTGGCTTTGAAGAACAAACAAGGTCTCTTTTTTTAATTTACTGAGCTCAGTTAGTTCATTAATAGCAACAGTACGTCATGTTTCTCCCCCACCCTTTTTTTGTTTTGTTTATTCTTTATTCTTTGCTTAAGAAGTGGGTTAAAGGAGCCTTTGCTATTTCAGATGCCAGGAATATTGAGGGCATTGCTTTAACTCAGACTTTCAAGAGGTCACAGGGTTTCCTGTTAGGAGCATCAAGCTGATCTGCACACCCTCAACAACCTTTCCCCCTCCCCCTGTCCCCGTCCCCCATTCCCAAGGCCCTCCCATAGCAAGAGGGTTTTATCGGATGGAGGACAGAGGGCCCTGCTGGTCTGGCACAGGCTTAAATACATCTGCAGGGCTTGGTTTCCAGATATGTTGCCATCCTGGCTTCCTTTCTCTTCACACCTTGCAGCTTCCCAAAGCCTTTCTTAAACAGGGATACCCAGAACTGGGCACAGGATGCCAGGTGATGTCAAACCAAAGCAGAATAGGGGGGTAATCTTATTTTCCTTGACCTGGACACTCCAGTGGATGCAACCGAGTATTGCATTGGCCTTTTTTGCTGCTGTGTCACCCTCTTCAATCACAACACGCTCCAAAACCCCCAGATACTTACTCCAGTACATAAAGGAGAAGTATACGCTGCTGAACATTGCCCAAGGAAGACTCAAATACTTGCAAATGTAGCACAGGTATGTCCTGAGTCTGAGTATATTTACCTTAAAAATATTGGTTGGAAATGGTAATTTTTGTGCATGCAGATAAACGTCTTAGCTCTATATCTGGGAAAAGAAGAAACTGCACTTGTCTGGATTTCCAGAGAGAAAAGCTTTTATGCCACAGACTGTTAATGTGGGTTGCCCCCGACAGCCCTAGATTAATAACCATAAAAGGAATGAGCATTTTGGAACTTGTAATTTGCATGCGCTTCGAACCGTTTGGCCAATAAGGTGGGAGTGAGGAGGGCAGAATTTCTATAATGAGGGGGAAGGCATAAATTTAAATTAAAGCAGCCATTATCCCACTTCACGACGAACAAGGTCTACCCTCCCGTTCAGAAGGCAGCCTGATTAGAAGAGAATTAAAATTTAGTCTTAAACGTTGCCGACGCTTTCCCCTGAAACGTATATTGAACCTACAAGTCTTGGGCCAGGAAAGGTTTTTCTGTACTTTTTCTTCTAAATATAGGAATTAATCTCTTCCCTTTTTCCCTTCTTGAGAACAGTTTCTGGAAAGAGTCTGCGCTGAGCTCTAAAAGAGGCCTTGGGTTCGCGGCAAAGCGACCTGCTCTTGTCTGAAATGGAGGCGCCGCTCTGTCTTTAAATGCCAGGCAGGCTTTTCAATAAAACATCGACCCCGCCGACTGCAAAATGATTAATGCGGCCACATTTCAGAGATTTCCAACCTGCAGGGTATCCCCGACCCTTGTTCCACAACCTGGAGCAAGGCTGATTAGAAATTCTAATAGGCCATCTCATCATCCCACCTGGTAATGAGATGCCTGCCTTTCTTCCCTGCCTCTCTGCACAAGGCTAGCCTCTAGAGGAGGGAGGAGGGAGGAGGGCGGGTGGCTGAGCGGGCGGGCGGATCTCCAGGCCTCTGCCCTTTTTGATGGGGAGGAAGACATCCATTAACCTGGGCTTAGCAAGGGAGGGGAGCATTTGCTCCATGGACACGGGCACCCTCCTCGCAAGGAGAAGAGCACCGGGAGGGGACGGATCTCAGGCCCAGCACCTTCACAGGGCTTTAACATGGGCATGCTCTCTCTTTCTCTCTCTCTCTCTCTCTCCCCCTCTCCATTTCCAAGTTTTGAAAGGCACAGGTGAGCATGGTGGTGGTGGTGGTGGTGGGATGATAATCATCATCATCATCATCTTTGAATAGCAGAGCTGGAAGGGACCCTATGGGTCATCCATTCCAGCCCCTGTCAATGAGGCCCAGTGGGGGATTCGAACCCCCCAACTGCTGGCTCCACAGCTAGAGACCAAAAGTAGAGGGCTATCCAGCCACCCACGGTGCAAACCGGTCTTCCATCGCTGAGTCCATCCATCTGTAAAGGGGCAGCACCTTGTCTAAAGCTTATTCTTCTCAATTTACTCCTGTCCTGATGCTCCCAAAACATCCCAGGTGGAGGAGAACTTGAACCCCCTTCCCCTTATGACAGGAGAAGTACAGGAGGGACCTTCTCCAATATGTGACACTTTTCTCTCTCTCTCTCTCTCCTCTTCCTTTCTTTTTGCAAGAGCCTAGAAAGGGTTCAGCAAGTCTAATACTCTTCCCATGATTTGGAAACCAGTGTAGCGCGTTCTCACCAATGATGTCCTTACGAACAAGGATCCTACTGCAGGCCCTCCTCACCTTTACAGGTATATTTGAAAGGAACTGGAGAAACGGGCCTTTTCGGTGGGTGCCTCCACATTATGGAGCCCCCTCCCCTGAGAGGCTGAGTTGGTCTCCCTTCCTCCTCTCTTTTCGAAAGCAAATCGAAACCATTATATTTCAAGTGGCGTTTAGTGTTTAATATCTGATTTTAACATAGATATTTGCCCTGTCTGTGCTGATCAAAAGAAAAAAAACATTTAAAGGTTTTTTAAATAAATAAATAAATAAATAAATAAACAAACAAACAAACAAACAAATAAATAAATAAATAAATAAATAAATAAATAAATAAATAAATAAATAAATAAATAAAAATACTCTTATATTTCTTACTTTCTTTTTGCATGATTATTTTAATATTTTAGGGGTGGGCAACTGAGGGCCAGGGCACAGAGGCTTTAAATATCAACCTCAGTTTTTCTGAAGATCCACAGATTAGCAGTGTGGACTTCCCTCACCCGTTTGATATTTCTGTTTTCATTGTGTAAAACGGAAGCACTTCTGGCCATGCCTTGGGGGTGAAACAGACACCACAGAGATGCCGTCATCTGAAAAAGGAGTCCCTTACCTGCAGAAAGTGTCTGAGTACACATGGCAGCAGCCTTTCTCACTTCATGGGGTTTGCAAATTAAGTCACTTTGTTCTCTGATTGGCCTTCGGGATTTAAGTGTGGGGTTCCCTGGCATTTTGATTACTTTAATAGAGGCATCCAAGACTCATGTTTCATTTAGTTCTCATTGTAGGCTTTCGGCACTTAACCTACCACTGTTTCTCCCACCTGTGGAGAGAATCTTAAGGGTTTCCACTTGCCCTGTTATCTAAGATTCCAAGTTGTCTTCCTTTCATGAATCTAGTACTATTTTATATTTTTAATATAAGAATCACAAGCTTAACATCTGCTTCTCATCCACATTTTAAAACTCTGTGAGTCTGATGGAACACCAGCTTTCCAAATGTATTTAAATAAGAAGGATAAATACACAGTGCAGTAAAACTTTAATCGGCACAGTTAACATTTTTAATTAAACCTATAAAATTAATGTTGTCGTTTAAGAAAAAGGTACTTTGAGTTCATCATAAAGGGTAGCAGAATAAACTTTTACCACTTCCTGGGTTTCTAAAATGGCGAGACGACAGGAAAGGGACCTGGGCTTTCAGAAAGTCCTGTGGGCCGCTGGGCAGAAGGAAATGAGCCATCCAGCCGTCACCACTGGGATGGTAATCTCACCGCGGCGGCGTCTGCCGCTCTCACCGTCTTAACCATAATGTCCTCTAGGGGCAGGAAAACGCACCAGCATGAGGAGGTTCTGCATATGCAAATGGGCACAGCAGTCCCATCCACCAATGTAAGGTAATTACCAAGGTCAGGCAATCTTGTTTAAGAATCCAGCAGGACCCTTTTACATGCGCACAGGCTGATGTTTTCCATATGCCATTCAGCAAATGACAGTGTTGTCTCTCTCTCTCTCTCTCTCTCTCTCTTTGCAAATTTATATTAGATTCAATGGCTTGCTCTTTCCATTACGCATTTCCCTTTGTGATTGTGAAGGATGCGCGACACGAAATGCTCCAGGGATGTCGCCAGTTATAATGCGGCGCTAAAATGGGCTTCCGGGCCACCAGCTGGGTTTGCAATATGAAAACAACAGCAGCAGCAACGAAATATCTTGGTAGGTAATTTCGAAACCTACTGGACCAAACAAAATTAGGTGTTCAGGCCTCAGACAGGCAGCATAGATGCCTGGCAGGAGATTAGGTCGGTTCCCGACTTCTCTCCTGCCATCCGTGGTGGTCTTGACAGCATCCCGTGGCCTTAGGCACCCGTTTCTAGACCATGGAAGGAAGCATGGTGAACTAGGGGGAAAGCCAGGCCTCACCGCCCTTAGCTTGGGGGGGGGGGTCAGATGCCAGAGTTAAAGAGGAAAGTACTTACCTTTTTGTAGTTGATCTTCATGGTTATAATTGTGATTTATGTGCATTCTCTGGGGTCCTAGAAAGACCGGCAGGGCTACTTAGAAATGTTCAGAACTGCTCACCTTACGTGTGAATAATCGGTTGAGACTGAGCTTCTTAACAACAACAAACCATGTTAAAAGCTTAGCATCTCACAAGAGGGGATTCTGCTCTTTCTGCTACATGGAGAGAAATCTGAATGCCTCCACTTCCATCAGGGCCACCAAACAGAAGATGCTGCCGGCCAGCTTAGCTTCAGGTCTGCCATGAAAGGAGTGAGCCAAATATTCCTTGCTTAATCCTTTGTTCTGGCATATTGAGGAAGTCTTGAAGTGATGTGAGGAATTTCAGAGCCCTGTGAGAGCCTGTGCTTCTGCACGAGAACAAGAGGAAGAGCTTTGTTCCTCTCCATTGAGATCTATGTAATTTGTGCAAACTGTTGTTCGAAACAAATATGTTTAGCTTTAAATGGCAAAATACACCTACGGTACATAGCAAGTACAGAACGCCTGGCCAATGATTTTTTTTAAAGATCCAAAAAGTGGTGATTTCAATGCAGCATCATTAATGCAACAAAGAAATGGCCATCGGCATTCTGAGCAAGCTTTGTGATTTGCAGTATTATTTGCACAAATTCGTTCAACATGCACAAAAACTGTTCTGATCCATTCTCATTGTCATTTTCTTTTTTTGCTCACAGGACCACAAAATGCACTCCATTTACAGTGCTCTGCCCTGTTGAGCAAGGATGAGGTAAGTGAGGGTTTGCATCCTTCCAAAACATTTTTTGAAAAAACATCATTTAAAAATTGCTATGCATCCCAAAGTTCCTAATCTCCTCCCTTACGCCACCACCCTCGCACCAGTGGACGCTCAAGAAATTGTCAAGATACCATAGGAACAGTGTCTGCCAAAGGAGCATGGTTTCATTTGGGCTTCCCACAAATGCCAGTTTCACGAAGCAGGGCCACAAATCCGTCTGTGGTTGCTGAGCTGGAGAAACAGAGAGGCTTCGGTGGCAGATCCTCTTCCGCAGCAGCCACAAGACATGTCCAAGGATGGAACCCCTCTGGGTCATTCCGGGACATGGAAACCACAGCCGCCAAGTTCCGTCCCTCTCCGTCCCTCCCTCCCTCTCTCTCTCCTTCCCTCGATGCCACCTGCCAGCACAACTGGAGTTGGTCCATTCTCCTCGGTTTATCTTGTGAACTGAATGTAGCTCTCAGCTGACCAGGAGTTGCTGGTTGTCCACCCAGGACTAGTTTGGCCTCTATCCTGGCAGCCCCGACTGCAAGGGAAAGAGGACACAGGGGCTTCTTGTGAAGAACAGGAGTGATAAGGATGGATGATAAGGATGGAATTTGGCCGTCTTATACCACTTACTGACAGGAAAACCACATCTAGGATTTGTCACTCCACAAAAGGTGCATCACTTTTCTTCCACTTCTCCAATTTCATCACAGCCTCCAACCTAGCATCATGAGCAAAAACAACGGCAGTATGAAAAGGATGAACCCCACGGACAGGAGAAATGACGATGAGCAAGTAATGGGGTGCAGGAGAGGAATGGAAAGGAACTCAGCGTGGATGCTGGGGCAAGAGCGTGCCTGCTAGAAACGTGGCATGGCTCTTTTTTTCTCAGCTCATGTCCCCTAAGCAGGCAAACAGAATTCCCATCGTCTCATCTGCAGCTTTAAGAAAGCCAGGAGACGCAGCAGCTGGGAGAACATCGATCTTTGTGCAGTGGGGCAGGGCTGGGGAGCAGGAAGAGAGGGGCCCCGTCAAGCCAGACTTGGCCAGTCCTTGCTGACAAATGAAAACAAATGCTTGGAACTGTCAAGGGGGGGGGGCATTTAGTCTGCGAGATGGGCAGACCCGCCTGTCTGTGGGCTGGAGCAGAGCCGTCAGGCGCAACTGCAATGGGATTGACTTTGCCAAGGGAACGCAAGGCGGGATGGGGAGAGATTTCATTCTGACACAGCCTCCAACAGGTAATTCGCGTCTGACAATGAGCAGCAGAGCCCCAAGAGAAGCTTGTTCGCTTTTTGATGAGAAGGAAACTGAAATGCCCCAAGACTCCGAGCTACGAGGTGCCGTTTCCAAAAATGGCTGAAAAACAGGGCCTCATAGGATCTGTTAACTGTGTCTCCGGAAACATTTCCCAGAGAGCTCAGAAAGTTATATTTTTAAAAGTTGTCTGTTGACATTTTAGTGTCAAGGCCCTGGAAAACAGCTGACTTTCATCAGAATTACTAGAGCATAACTTTTCTCAAAAGGGACTAAACTACGTATTCCTTTTATTTAATTTAGAAGAACACAACCAAACGAACTGAAGAGAGAAGATTGCAGGATTCAGAGCCCAGAGCTGAGAGAAACAGGACAAAACGGCCATTGTTATTGCTGGTTGTTATTTTTACTAGTAATACAGGATAACAGTCTTTCAACAGAACAGCTTCCTGCTTAGGCTTGCTCTCTTTTCTTGGAGAACCACCCCCCCCCAACCTCCAAAGCATCACTTCTTGCTTTGAAATGCCAATCGCATAAACCCCCTTGGGCACCATGTCACACACACACACACACACCCAGAGACACATTCAAACCAGAGAGGAGCAAGAACCTAAAAATGGCCCAATCCACCCTGGCGCTCGGCAGCTTGGCAGCCCATTGCAGTGTTGGCACATCCCTCCGCCCAGGTATCGCCACCTCAATCCTCAGCAGGGCTCCTGTTTTCTTCATCATCCCCTTTCCTGAGGAAAATGGAGTTCCAGACACTGGAACCGTCCCTTGAGCTGTCCATAGCAAACCACGACATGTTCCTAACTTCAGTTTTTTTGCTTTTTCAAATGGAGTCAAGCCATCAATCACTCAGAGCGAGATGACCCTCTCCCACATGGCAGAGGCTGGTGGTGATATGGGGACATCAATCATATTTCTCTGAAAGCTTTTGAAAAATTATTTCTGTTTGTTGGAGAGGCCGCCCTCCTCTTCATCTATACATCACCTGTTCTTCCATCCCAGTGAAGGGAAGCCAATATTTTTCTGCTTGGTGTTCCATGACAAACACGGAACGCCTGTTTCCCTCATGTTTGAGTCAAACTAGCTGCTCGGCTCAATTTTGAAATTCTGGGCAAGGAAAAAAAAAGCTTCGAAGCCCTCCCTTCCAGGGTTTCTCCAAGATCCAAGTTGGGTGGGGTGGCCCCGGATTGGTCTGGTCCCACTGAATCAGGATGGGATAGGGACAGAGACTGGCCTCCGACCCCAAGATATACCCTAAACGCTTCTTTGTGTGGACGCAGTTTCAGAATCTGTGGGTCCAGAATAGTAGCGAAAGGGAAGGATGGAGACGTCCCCCTGGAAGGTGTGCGTGTGAACAGGGTTTTTTGTTCATGATATCCTCTAAGTTCAGTTGTGTAACTCTGAAATGGCATCTTTCTAAAACATTACATGAATGCAACCAGATCCCATCTTTAAAAAAAAAATTCCTAAACAGTTCTAAAAATGTCCATAAAGCCCTTAAAAAAGTAGGTTTGGGAAGTAACTAGAAACATTGCTTAATACGTGATTTAAGTAATTTACTTCCTACTTGGTTCCATTACTTTTGAAATCGAACCTCATCATACTCTTGTTACTGCCTCTAAAGTAACAATTTACAGTTAGCTACTATATTGCCTGTTACTTCCTGCTCTACTGTATATGTGGGTGTATTTACAAAAAGAAAAAAGAAAAAAGAGCTAATCCAGAAAGGGAAAGCTTTTGAGGTTAGAGAGAGTATTTGGTCCAGATGTGGAAGAAACTGGCCTGGTTTCCAGCAAACCAATGGAAGTTGGTCTCTGTACAGCCTCTGTACAGTCACTTCTTTTTGCGGACAATTGGCACCAATTTATTTCCAGTCCCAACATCATGAAATGGAGACATCATGTTATTTATGCTAATAAAAAGTAATAGGTAATAAATTTCCAATTAGCAGAACAGATGGCAGCCGGTGGTATTTTAATGACACTTGTCAAGTGGGAAAAATACTTTGCTTTATGCTCCAGCTCCAGGGGAAGAAACAGCTTTTCCGCCATGGAAGAAAATGTGAAAAATCATCTCACGGGGGGGGGGGTGAGGGTCCCCATTGCTTTGCCCCCCCTGCTTCCCCCATCTGGGTCACACATCATTTCTGGGGGAAGCCAGAGCTGGTGATAATGGGGAAACAATTTGCTTGCTTGTCAGAGCAAATTATGTATGGGGGGGGGGGTTTAAAGCATGCAAAGCCTCTGCCACAAGCAACAGCACTGGCAGGATTGTGGCCAGTGCCAAAAAGGCTGGATCCAGGCCCTTCCGGAATGGCGAAGATGCTGCACAAGGTGGAAGCACCATGAAAGAGTGGTTGTCGGCAGCAAAGACACTCGGAGCGTCTGCCACCATTTCCCTCTTCCTTCCTCTATGCCAGCCACCCCAAATGAGGCCAAGGTGTGTCCAGGCCAGTCAGTTTAGGATCCGGCAACCCTCAGGTTGCCTTCAAGCCCCATGCTCCGCAAGAGTAAGTCCTGCGGCGTATTCCTTGACATGGGATTGCAAGCTTAATTGGCATCAGGACTCCTGGGAAGACATGCAGATTCTCATTGTGCCCGTGAAGAGAGTAATGTTGGGAGGAGAGGTCTTGCTTTGTCAGGCACCAACAGACATTTTTGGGAGGGGCAAAAGGTTGGAGGGCAGCTTCTAAATTGATCTCTGAGGGAAAGCCAACAGAAGCACAGGATCATTCTGTTCAGGACAATCCATCCTGGACTGAACTGTACCTTATAGATGATCTAACACTAGATGTGGGGATTCCTTAACAGCTAGAAGCATCTGACTGCCACAGGAGGACAGTTTTCTCATCTCTTATTTGCAAATCAGCTTGCTTTTTGACTGATCCTCCAGATGGGCTTCATTTGGAACTCTGGCTTCCCAGACATATCTATCTATCTTTCTATCTTTCTATCTTTCTATCTTTCTATCTATCTATCTATCTATCTATCTATCTATCTATCTATCTATCTATCTATCTATCTATCTATCTATCTATCTGTCTGTCGGTCGGTCGGTCGGTCGGTCGGTCGGTCCGTCCGTCCGTCCGTCCGTCCGTCCGTCCGTCCGTCCGTCATCCATCCATCCATCCATCCATCCATCCATCCATTCATCCATCCATCCATCCATCCTCACCAAAAAAAAAAAGCAGAAATAAAACCCAGCACATCGTACTGCTCTCATAGGGATCCATGCAGTGGCCGCATCTGGGACACAACATGCTGTTATTCTGGCCACAGTACCTGTGGATGGAGGGATTGCAAAGGCCGATCAAGAATGGCAAGAGCTGTCAGGAGAGTTTGGTTTTGGTCAAGGGGTGGACTAGATGGCCTTCAGATGCCCTTCTTCCATTCCGACCTGATGATAGACTGTGTGTCTCTGTGTCGAGTGAGGTTCCCTGCAAGACTTGAACAGCTGAGTCCCCTGGATTCGAAGCCCAGCTCCGTCCCCTCTCCTCTGGCCCCGGCTGGAGAGGCCCCTCAGAGCCAGGGATTTCCATTCCCCAGACCCCGAGAGGCCATTCGCGGTGGGGCTGCAGGAGCAGCCGGCCAGGGGCCCGTTCGCTCGGCACTGGGAGGCGTCTCCGGCGACTTCAAATTAAAATTAAGCCCCAGCTCAGCCAGATCCTCTCCGCTAATCCTTTCACAAAGGCCTGACGTTCTAATCACTTCCTAGACATAAAGTCATTGCCAATGGAATTGCTACCTAGATTAATTTCATATTTACAAATAAAATCCCATCTCCAAATGCAATTTGACTTCTTGCCACCCTTGAGAAGCAGCCACTTCAGAAAGGATCGTGCTGAAGAGGGACAACCCACATGCCAGACACAGAGGGTTACCTTGGGACCAGCAGGATCAGTGCCAGCCTTCAAAAGGGGCTTTGGACCAGGATGGAGCAGTGGGGGGGAGAGGGGGGGGGCCTTCCCGAATGCATGTTCCAGGGTTCCCCTTTAAGGTTCTTGGGAGTTTTTCCCAGGACATTTTGAGCCCAGTCTTTTATCCAGTGTCCACTTTGAACATACCTGTCCATTTAGTGGGGCTTTTGCTCGTGTACATTGAGAGGCATGTGAAAATATCCCGGTTCCCATCTGGCTGCGCTTGTTTTCCAGGACACCGGTGTGTTCCTGCTGCTTTTGTTCAATCTTGGTTTTCAAGATGGAAGAGCTTCTGCTGAGTGCAAAGTCCCATCCACGGAGGATCTGTGCAGGATCTGTCCACGTTTTGCTAGCATGGCCACTGCACAGAAGGTGATCCCTGGGAAGGATAGCATCCTCTGTTTGAGCAGGTGCAATGCTTCCGGCACTCCCCATACAGGCAAGACTTTCTGCTCAGCGAGAACTCTGTGGGATCCTGATTGGAGCTCTGATCGCAGAATCCCGACTTCTGGGATCTCCTTCCTGCACACATCCTTCTTTCCTGCCCTCTTTGCCCAATCGCACATCGTGAAGCCCATTTTCTTAATGCACATGGTTTATGCATTCTTCCCAGGAGCGAGATTGTGGACTAACTGGAAGCTTATTTGGTACAATTACAAAACAGAAACACAAAGGCAGAATCGGAAGGCCTCGTGATGCTCATCAATTAGCTCATGTTCTAAAATCACCACCGTGGGAAGAACAGAACATGGATCAGCGGAAATCCACAGAGTGCCTCGGAGTGACTGTAGGGAAGATCAACCCAGAATTTCACAGTTCTTGCAACAAAAACAGCAGTGAGTCTTGAGAAGCAGACGTGAATCCAAAGTGGAGCAAAATGGGCTGCATTTCCCATTCTAATAAGGAAATTGGAAAGAGGGGTGTGTGTGTGTGTGTGTGTGTGTGCGTGTGTGCGTGCGTGTGTGTCTCTCTCTCTCTCTCTCTCTCTCTTAAAGGCTTTGGAGGACAGGAAGAAGAAGGGTTCAGAGGTTGGGAGATACCTCCCTTCTGAGAAATTCCAACCCCCCCCCCCAAGAGGTTCCTGGCCTCCAGGGCAAGAGGGAAACAAGGAGCAGGGCCTTTGCTTCCTCTGGGCCTCCTTAATTTGGTTGCAGGTGTATAGAAAGCATTGATTGATTGATTGATTGATTGATTGATTGATTGATTGATTGATTGATTGATTGATTGATTGATTGATTGATTGATTGATTGATTGATTGATTGATTGATTGATTTTGGCTGAGGAAAACCAGCCAAAGGGGGGCTTGAGGCAAAGCAGTTCCTGCAGCTGCTATCTACACACCTTTAAAGCATCCCCAAAGGAGCTTAAACAGCAGGAAACCATGCATTTGCCGAGCAGGTTCAACCCGAGCGTTGTCTGGTTTCAGCAAAGAGACAGAGTGTAGGGGAAGGCAGAAGGAATGTGGTGTTTGTCTGCTATCTCGCATCAGTTGGATGATAAACTGTTATTATGAAATGATGCTGTCTTGGATCAAGGCCATACCTCAAGCTGGCTTGAAATTCATCACTGCCGACCACAGCTCTTAGCAAAAAGGGGGGGGGGGAGGCATTCTCTTTGGCCAGTGATCAGCCTGAAAGCCTGTCAATTATTTTTTAATTTCCCTTCTAATCGAATGGCAAAGATTTACACCCATGTCAGGGTGTCCATGGGCCTGACCCTAATTTACATCCCAGTGAGCAAATTACAAGGAAGAAATGTGTTCATGGCTTATTTATTCCTCAAGGACAAGAGAGAAAAGGCCATCACAGCAGATGAAGGGAAATACAAATATGGGGCAAGGTTAGTTTGCATTCTTCTTTGAAGGATCTGTGTCATCTTCTCCGAACAGTGCCTCTCTACATTCTGTGTTGGACAAACAGGATAATCTCTGTGCAGAAGAATTAGTGGACACCAATTGGACACCAGGAATGACTACACAGAAACCTGTCTCAAATTGCTTCAATCTTCACAGGATTTGAAAGTTGCCATCCTGGTGAAGAGAAGTTACAGAACAAGAATCCAGAGGGAGACAGAGGAGACAAAATATATACAGTACATATGCTTTATGCCCATCTCAATGGATTAAATATTAGCCAAGGATTATTACACTATTACCAAATGTGAAATACTACAACCTAATCTTTGCATCTCCCAGGATCCAGGCCTGAGCTTTGCTGGAAGACCAGATCATATGGTTCTGGTTGCTCTGGGCCTGAATCTGCACATTTTTTGAAATGGTGGACTAGTACCAAAATTTTATAAATTCTTGCATTCTTAATGGGAATTGGAGAAGGCAGTGTGATAGGGAGGTACTCCTTATCAATGCAGGATCCAGGCAGTTTATTCATTCCTTAGACAGATGCTGAGCCTTGGAGGATGCTTGAAAGATAATGGAAAACTACTTATTTTTACTTTATCAGGTAGCAAACATTACTATGCTGTTCAATAAGAGGTATAACCCTGGTGCTGTTTCCTCCCCCGCCTGCTGAACTATTAACTGCAGCAAATCTTTTAACTCTGACAATGCTACTTAGCATATAACCTGTTTTTTCCCCTGCATTTGTTAAAAACAAATCAATGAACAAAATTTTGAAACACTCAATGCATCGGGAAGGTCACACGAAGCGGTTTCCATCTTCTCTGGCCCTTTGTTCTCCAACGCCTTGCTTGTCCCACGATCAGGCCTTAATGTGCCAGAGCTGCGTTTGCAAATCCATGGCCTGTCGTTCTACCCTGTCGTCCCTGCTGTAACTAGTTCTCAGCTTCTCTATCCTTTTGCAGATATTAATTTTTTGTTTATAGGAAAATCCATTGAGTCTGAATTATCAAAAGCCTGCTTCCCCGGTGGGAAAAGGCAGAAAATCGATACTGAGATATTGCCTTATTTAATGGGTGTTGTGAATAGCTCTGTTATGATGCTTTAGGAGAGGTAAATTATGAAAGCTTTACAGGAGTTGGTTAACCATCCCTGCCTGTTGCTACCGTCCTTGTATTCTCACCGCACGCTTCTCCGAGGGGTCCTGCTGGAGGCGAGCTGACAACATGTCCCCAGGTAACCCAGGTGTCAGCTGACCCTCCTGGATCTGCGCTCGGTGGGGTGGTGGACATGACTCTGTGCAGTGATCTGTGGCTCACAAATCATGATACGGACAACTGTGGAGCTGTGTGCCTGGAAGGAGTTTCCACAGAGCACAGCCTCGTGGATAAGGGTGCATGACAGGTGAGACCCAGCTGACTTTAGATCATAGTGTTTTCCCTGAAGACCACGTTGTGTATTAGGGGGAATTGAGCGGGTGATTAAGCAGGGGCTTAGATTATGATATTCCAGGCAGCGGTTCTGCCTCTGCCACCTTTCTCTGCATATAGAAAACAAACATGATACGAGAGAGGTGAGGCCCGTTCTTCGCATCGCAGAACTGTGGGGTTGGAAGGAACCTGGAAGCTCTGCCAAGGCTGAGACCCACCCTCTGAGGTGGCCTCCAGGAATAGCCATCTGGACGCTGTTTAAAAATGCCCAGCAAAGGAGGAAAAGGTCCCCTTCCAAGGCTGTTGGTTTGCCTCTCCAACAGCGTTTGCCAGCAGGAACTGCTAGAGCTTCAACCGGAATCGTCTCTCCTGTACTTGAAACCCAACGGAGACCTTATCTTCCGAAACAAAAGGAAGTGGCTAGGATGGCGTCAAGGGTGGTGTGATGGTTGGGGTGTTGAACCGGGATCACATCCCCGCATGGAAAGTCTCTGTGTGGGGGGGGTGGTGGCTCTGCCTTGAAAGTTTCACCTCACTTTCAGACTCTGTCAGGATCACCAGACATCCCAAAGGACCAAGTGTGTGTGTGGGGGGGAATGTGGAAAGGTCCATCAGAACCGACTTACTGGGCACATAAACTGTTAGATCTTTGGTAAACAACCACAACCGACAACAACTATTCTCCTTATTAAAGCTGTTGCCTAAATCAAGATGGCGCTCACTTTCTGACTCCCTGTCCTTATTACAGCACTTCAAGCCATGTTCAACCCCCCCCCCCGTCTCCTGTTTTATGCCACCGGAACAGGAGGGAGCAACATCAAAGGCAGAATGGACCTCAAACGCTTAAATATTCCATTTGTGGTTTATCTGCTCGTGGCAGTGTTTAGATGGGAGACAGGCAGGGGCAAAATCCTCAAACTCTCCTCTCTGCCAAGCAATTAGGCACCGAGGCTTCAGAAAGCGTTGAAAGGCTGTGCCGTGCCAGTTGGTGAGGATAGGCAGGACTTTGGTGCCAAGAGCGACACAGCTGCTGTTTCACCCCCCCCCCCCCGGCAGCTGGCTGTGTCCTGGCCATCCGTCCATCATATACACACGATGGACGGGCGGGGGGGGGGTGTCTGCCTGGATGCAGAAACAACCAGCCTCCTCTTCCTCTTCTTCCTCTTCTTCCTCTTCCTTGTCCTCTTCCTCTTTGTCCATGTGCAGCTGCTCTCTTTGCAAAACAAAGCCCTATCCCCCTCTTTCTCTCCCTCTTCCTTAATTTTTACATTAAAAAGCCAATATCAAAAGTTTTCCCTGTCTTCAACAAACAAACAAACAAACAAATCACCACCACTCCGCTGAACGACAGAGCCCAGACAGACGCCGCCCTGCTTGCTCCCACGGCCTCTGTCCTCGTTGCTGGAGACGGAATTACTCCTGAGGTGCCCGGAAGCTTCCTCCTCCTCCTCGGTTTGCTTGGTTTCATTTTCACACCCGTTTCCTCAGCATTCAACCCGGCTTGGGCATGGGGCCAAATCCCTCAGCCACGTGCTATGTAAAAATAAATAAGAACACGGGCATGAAAGAGAAGGGTGATCAGCCGCAATGCAGGGCTTGGAGAAGTTGCTTTTTTTTGTTTTGTTTTTTGGGCACTGGAGTAACTGGGAGCTAAGGGGGGGGGGAATAACTTTTCTCGGTTTTGCTGCTGTGCACATAGTTTCCGTCAGTTTTAGGAGGTGCAGGAAGTTTGGCTGATGTTCAGGGAGGCCTCCAGGACGAGCGGGCACCAAGCGGGGAACCCCAGGAGCGCATCAGAAAGAGGCAACAGGGACCTTTCCATCCGGGCAGGCGTTTGACCCATCCTTTCGCTCAGCTAATTTTGACTGTTTCCTGCCATTTCACTGCTGCACTTCCTTTGCTGCTCCCCTGTTCGGTTGCCGCTGGCAAAGCGACCGCTCCCCCTTCCCTGCTTCCAGGCCCTGGCATTTCTTGGGCGGCGGCTTTTCTGCTCGGCCTGCTTTTCCCAAGTTTTATTGGTTGCCTGGGGAGGTCCAGGGCAGGCGGGGAGGGACTGGGAGGGCCGACTGGGCTGCTCTGGGCATCAGCTGGGGAGAGCCTCTTCAGGGCCAGCGGTGTCTATCCCTTCAATCTCCATTGCCAACCACTTCAAAGGGATTGGGAGGAAAGCTGCCCTTTCTTTCCTCCTGGCAGCGGAGGGAGGCTGGCCAGCGTCGGAAAGCCTGGATCAGACACGCACCTCGGAGAGCCGGGCTGGAGACGCCCCGCGCATCCTCCGGAAGGTTTCCTCTTCTGCCTTCTCGGCTTTCATCTCCTGTCCTTGGCCTGAGCGAATGGCCTTTGCTGAAGCGCAGGGAGCCCTTTGCCGCTTCGGGTCTGAAGGAGGAGGAGGAGAACCCAAGGGCGGCAGCGCCAAGCGCCCCTGAGAGAGGTCAAGCAGGGGCTGCGGGTGGGTGGTCCGGTCCGGTCGCTCGCTCGCTCCAGCCGCCGGCCCGGCCCTTCTTCCTCTCCCAGCCCTCTCATCACATGATGCATTTTCATCACAGTGCCGGCAATTAGGAATTCTGCTCTCATCAAGGAAAGTGATTAGCAAGAATGCATGCCGCTAACAAAAGCCAGCTCAATTAAAGAGAATAACAAGCTTTTTACAGCAACAAAGGACGTTCTAAGTAGGCCTGGGTGAGTAAATAAAGTGGTAATCAGGGTGATTAATTTAAAAATTCTCAGAAAAGTCTGCAACGGGATTGATATTCTACAAGTCTAATGGATCCCCGGAGAAAAGCAAAAGAACAGTTTGGCTAAAGAGTGAAGGAAGCCTCGTTAATTGCCGGCAACGAGGGGCAAAGCGCCACTCACTGTCAGACATGCTTCTCGCCAGCGTCGCTCGCGACTGGCAGACCAGCTGGCGGCGTGTCTCGTGTGCAAATGCTGGGGTGCTTTGGGGGTGGGGGGGAAACGGGGCCACTTTCGACACCCTTCTGCTTTGCCTCCCCCCTGGTGTTCCCAGCCACAGCAGATGCTCCAGCATGCGCATCTTCTTCCTGGTTACTGCACAGGGCAAGGCGGGCAGTGGAGGGGCATCCCTCCTCAGAACAGGACCGCCAGTGTGAGGGCCCTCTTTTCCCATGGCCGTCAACAGACCAGGAGCCACTGGGCTCCCGCAGATAGCTTCCCTTCCTTGGCACCCTTGCTCATGGGCCTTTCACTGTGGCTCCAGCATAACAATAGCTTGACAATATTAGGGTCAAACCAGACATTTGAAGGCATGCCTTCAAACTGTTTTGCTTCCCACCCCAGAACTTCCGCAGAGCTGCTGTCTGTCTCAGCAAGAAGGCTTGCCCATTATGCCCATGCTTGCCTTCCAGCGACCAGTCACAAAACAAAGTGTGCGGACTGAGAGAGAGAGAGAGAGAGAGTTAAGGGAACCAGCTGCTATGACGAGCACACACTTTTTTGCTGCAGGATGGAGCACCTCTGCAGGTCCCTTTAATCCGAGCTTCCCCTCCCAGCAGGTGAGGGCTGTCTCAGGACTGGTCCACCAGTAGCGAGGTCACCCGCCCCAAGGGGTCTTCACAGGCAAGGCAGGGCTGGGCAATTCTGGCTGCATGAATATTGGCGGGATCAATCTGGTAGCTGCCAGGAAACCCCCCAAACAACACTTCTGAATTTCAGAGTGGGAGTTTCAGAGGAAAGCGATTTATGGGGACATCCAGGAAGTAGGAGAGCATTAACAAGAGCCGTGCTCATGGCCTCAGAACGAAGGACTCTGAACATTGCTTCCTTCCATCCCGGCCAGAGAGAAGTGCAGGGGGCTTATTTGCCTGCATCATTCATTTGGAGGAACCCACCCCCAGACATTTCAGTGTTGAGCAGGAAATGCAAGATATTTTTGCCAGAGAGAGAGGAGGGTATAATAAAAGCCTTTCTTTACAGAGAACGAAATGCAGGGGATAATTTTAGATGCCTTCTGGTGTTGCGTGGGAGAGCAAACAGTCCCTGGTGGCATACAAAGCGGGGGGGTGGGCAGCGAGAGGGGGCTCCTGGCGGGCTGGGAGGCATTCAGAACAACATCAGGGAGCCGAGGCGCTGAGCACCTCGTGGGTGGCTGGCCCACCTCGGCCAGCCGTCCCAGTCGCTGAACAGGCCGGGGTTGCTTTGGCACCCAGGATGCCCAACTGAGCCACCTGGAACATGAAATACAACCGAAGAAGGCTTTGTTTGCTTCTTGTTTTAAAAATCAGTTTGGATGGACGCTGCATGAATGCTGTTGCTGAAGGAGGGGAGGTTGTCCATCCGCGAGGGGGCAGCTGGCGCAAGGGGCTGGAGGCAAAGAAGGGACCCTTTGATGCCCAGACGAAAGAGTGCCATGAGAAGCAGAGAGACGTCACGGATCCTTTCCCAGGCACCCTTTCAGCTGCTCAATGTTCCTCCCCTACCGGAAAGCTTCGTGGTTTCCAAACACGGCAACAGGCTTCTTAACGCTGGGACGCTTTGAAACCGCTCAACTGTAGAACACCCGGCTTCTTCTTCTATTCTTTTCTATGTTGTTGCAGAAGGATCAGGTCCCTCCCAGGGGCTTGGAGGTTATGTAGACCTACACGCATGCAGTCCCGGATGGGTTTTGTCCCTCACGGTTCAGGAAACCAGCAGGGAGAGGGTTTAACTGTCCAGATGGAGAAAGGAGGGCCCAGCCCACCCTGAGGACCTTGGGAGAGGGCATGCCGTGAGCCAAGGGCCTCATCCTCTCCACCCTGTGGATTGCTCCCCCCCCCCAATGATCCTGCCAATTGTCCTTTAGCTGTAACATAATAATTGGCCCATTTGTGACTGCAAAGAGCTGAGCCACTAAGGGCAGCAGCCTTGAAGATCTGGAAGCCTTCCAGGGGCTCAGTTCAGGAAGATTCGCCCCCCCCCCCTTGCAGATATGAGCTGGCCGCCTCTCCTCAAGGTCTTTCCCTCCCAAAGTGTGGCAGAACGGTTTCTTGACTAAGCAAAACAAACAGCCTGACACTGTCGCTTTCGAGGGACGGGCCCCCATGCAGGTGCCCCGGAGAGCCCTGTGATATGAAAGACACGAGGGTAAACAGGTAGAAAAGTAAACAAACACTAATTAAAAATGCAGCTGGGTAAATGGCATGCTAATGAGTCTCCCTGATGCACTGGAGACTTGGCACCGCACAGCGCAGATCTCGTGACAGGGAGATTCCTGAGCCAAGGATCCGGGCGGGGGGGGGGGCATGCACAAGCGCCACTCTTCTTGTGCAAGGGCTTCTGCTGCCCTGCCAGGCGCGAGTGAGGCGGCAACTGCGCTTGGAGGTGTCTGCAGGGAGTCTTATTGCACCCAAACAGCCTTTGGCCAAAGATGGCTGTACCACCACTCTTCCAGAAGGGTTGGCTGGGTCTCCACTGTGGAGTTGACGGAGAGTGAGAAGAAAGCATCTCATGGTCAAGACTTGCTGGCTCTTAACGAACCCTGCTAACGAGTGGAAGAGCCTCCGTGCGAGGCGAGGAAGGCTTCCAGGCTTGCAACTCCATGGAGTCGACACAGGAGACCCTGGGAAGGGGGGAAGGGGGAGCAAGACATCTCAGGAACGTTGCTCTGGGTTCCCCACAAGGAGGCGGTTCCGTGCTGGAGCAGACCTGCTCCCTTGCTTTCCTGATGGGGGTTCTCCAAAAGAGCCACGGTGCCTTCCTTCTTGAATGGCAGGGCTAGAGAGGACTAGGAGCCTGGAGGGCAGAGGACGAAATGAAACAAAAATAGCCTCTTTAAGGCCAAGAGGTTTCTTTTCCTTGAGACCAGCGGCTGGCTGGAAGGATCCAAACAAATGGATGGATGGAAAGATGTGTTGCTAGTAAATGTGCCTCAGGTGTAGACACATGAGGACATGGTGAGCCTGTCCTTCCCCCTAAATGTTTGGCTCCCAGGGACACCTGGAAGAAAGAAGGACGCGGCTCTTCAGCAAAAGGAGAGGAGAAACGTTAGGAAAGGTAGTCCCTGCATTGTAGCAAGAGAGACGCCAAAGGCGCCCCAGATTTTTCACATCTTTCACGTGGTGTTTGCCTATGAGCGGCATAACCTTCAGCACCATTTTCTTCCACTATCCATTCCATTTGCTTGGGATCAAAGTTTTAGTGCCGTATCCTTTTTTCTCTTCCAAATTGCATTTCTATCTAGATTTAGCCTAATGGGAATTTACAGCACCCATCACACACGAAAATGGGGCCTTTTCAGCCTGAGTGAAAATTCATTTTCATCAATTATTTCTGATGGGAATCTTTACCTCCCTGATTAATTTGGATGATTAGATATAAAAAGAGATTACTGCAAGTGCACAAATAATTATTGATGTGATTAAGCAGCTCGCTATCTGTTCGCACGCTCTCGTCTGGTGCCGACTTTGCCATGGCTGGAAGATGGGCCTGAACCGAACTGGATGATCCGGATGGACAGATGAGGGCTGTTCTGCTGGCCACGTTCAGCTCAGGCGTCTGCAGAAAGAGACATGCAACGGGTTGGAAATGTGGTGGTCCTGGATCGCCCTGATTTCTGCCATAGACAGCTGGCCTTGAGCAAGGATGCACAAACAGCTCTGCAGTCTGATTCTCACAGACGGTAGTTTCACTACCTTGCATCCTGACACCTCACATTTAGAAGATTCATCCTCAAAAGAGATCAGGAATTTCAGAAAGGCTGGATTCTTGGCAGATTGCCTTCCCAAGTTTGTCCCTTTGCAGGACTTGCAGTGGGCCATCCGTTTTCCTGCTGGCTATTTTGTACTTCTTAGATTATATTTCAACTCTGCCTGCATGGCCCTGAGCTCTTAATCGGGGTGTTGTTCTGAGATCTTACAAGGGGGCTAGATGAATATGGTGTTTTCCCAACAACGAAGTTGCTATTGTTGTGCCTCAGCCCTTAATTGTCCCGATGAGTAATCTGTATTGTGCTACCCTCCAGACAGAATATGGAGAGACAGAATGGTTTCCTGTAGGCAAACATGTCAGACAACGGCTGCATTTTATTCCCTCACCTGTTCAATCTGTACAAAGAATATATCATGACGAAAGCCAGGCTAGATCCAGAAAGAGGAGGAGTGAAAATTGCTGGAAGAAATATCAATAATTAAAGACATGACACCATCTTACGGGCAGAAAGCATCAATGGCTTGAAAGGGTTTTTCATGGAGAAAGTGCCAAAGCAGGGCTGCAGCTGAATGTTAAGAAGACCAAAATCATGGCTACAGAAGAACTACACAGTTTTAATGCTGACAATGAAGAAATTGAAATAGTTATAGATTTTGTATGCCTTGGTTCAAGCGTCCATCCAAACGAAGACTGTAGCCAAGAAATCAGAAGTCTGAGACCCAGAAGGGCAGCAATGAAGGAATTAGAAATGATCCTCCACTGCAAGGATGGATCAGTCACTGGAGACCAAAACCAGCACCAAGACCAAGACCAGGGTCATCCACACTCTTGCACTCCTGATCATCCGGTATGGGTTTGAAAGCTGAACAGGAAAAACATTGATTTGTTTGAAATGTGGTGCTGGAGGAGAGCCTCTCAGATACCCTGGAGCAAGAGAGAGCGAGCGAGAGAGAGAAAGTGGATGCCAGAGCAAATGAAGCCTGAACTTTGAATGAATGAATGAATGAATGAATGAATGAATGAATGAATGAACAAACAAACAATCAAACAAGAACTGGGTGCATACTTTGTTCCTAGATGCCATTGCATCCTAACACACACACACACACACACACACACACACACACACACACACACACACACACACACACACAGACACACACACACACACACACACACACACACACACACACACACACACACACACACACACACACACACACACACCAGCTTTCAGCGTTGTGCCAGCTACAGCCTGGCCACTCTTAAGGCTCACGCTCGGTCACATTCTAATCAGATTGGATGCCAAATAATTGCCCATTCTGGCCAATTTAAGGTGTTCTGTCCTGCAGAGTCACTTCAGCGAGGAACAGGTCCTTCTCTCAACCCGACATGGAATCTTCCGTGCAGAAAATTTTGATTTATTTATGCTGGGGAACGTCCAGTGCTAGCCTAGAAGTGTCCAATATAATTAAGGGGCTGCGTAGCTGGCTGTGGCAATCCCAGTAAATCTATGGGTTTAATTTTCTGCAGTATTAAATGCGGAGAGTCCCAACAGCAGTTAATTGCTGCTAATTCATAGCATGTGGTGTTGGCCATGTTTCTTCACGGGTGAAAGCACAACTCTTTTTCGACTGTGGCATCCCCGGGTAAAGGATATTGTGTGGCTTAGAACTATATTTGATGCGGCAGCTTTCCAGGTCCATGTATTTATGCTGGTTTGAATAGCAACGGGTAACGTAGCCGTGGCTCAGGGTGGCCTGCCCGGTGGGTGCTTTGCCTCTGTGTTCCGCTCAGAAAAGCTGCCATGGCTCAAATGAGGTGAGGGTCCCAGGGAACAGCCCAGCTTCCTAAAATCCTCACAGCTTTTGCCTGGTCTTTGCTCTGGGGAAAGGAAGGCCTGACCTTTCTCTTGTGCTTTGCTTCTCATGTTGACTACCCCAGACCCCTGGCCTGATCCAGCCTGCTCAGCTTCCCAGCGCAGGCTGTGGAAGGACCAAGAGTCACCCCTTCCTTTCCCTCCAAGCTCTTGAGATGGGCACGAACCGGGAAAACTGTGGTTCGTGATGGTTTGTGGTTTGCTGCCATTCACCAACCATGAACCACGAACCTTCATGGACTTTCCGATGAAAGGGAATTCTGGAAGTGGTAGAACAGCCTCTGTATACGTCAGAGACACCAAACTCACAGCGAGTCTTCAGCTTACTCTCTTTCCCACTCCTTCCAAGGTTGGTGAAGATTGGATTTGAGCCATCCGAGTCATAGCCCCTCCAAATCAGGTCCCCTGCCTCAGGAAAGTGATCTTTAGCAGCTGGCCCCTGCCTCCTCGCTTCCAAATTTCCAGACACAGACCTAATTTAAGTCAACAACCCCCCCCCCCATTTGTTTTCCACCGATTACACAGAGGACCGGACAGCTACTTAGAGTAACAACAATGCCTCCCAAGGCAGCAAACCTTTTCACAGCTCTCTCGGAGGAACAAAGTTGAAAGCATGTTAAGTGGCTCTATATTTTACCTGTTGTCGTATTGACCCACTTGTCTTCCTGCAAGAGCGGAGCTCTGCAAATTCATTGCCCAGTAAAAACCTGAAAGGCTGAAGCATAAAATAAACACAGGGCGGTTCTTGCCTTGAAGTTACATTAGGATCGCACTTGCCTGGGAATGCTGCCTCCAAACCTGCCGGTTCCCTCAAGCTGGAAGAAGCCAGTTAATCGAAACAAACACTTTTTGGGTGTCATCCACCATCCAAACTTATCCCACTTATGGAGACCCCTAGTAATGCTTGCATGCCGTTTTCCACTACCATCCCCCATTCCCATGGTCAAGCAGGGTTTCGAACCCAGGACTCCTCAGTCCCACACTCTCCCCAGACTGGCTCTCTAGTTTGCCAGGGATTAGCAAAACATCCAGTGTTCAGAATGAAGAACAACCAGGCCGTGGGTTGGATCCAACATAACGACAGGCGTGAATGCATATCAGTATAGTTAGAGCAGTTCGATACCATTTTGATTTTCAGGGCTCTGTTGTGGGGAATTGGGTAGTTTGAGGAGATCCTTAAAACTTTTAGCTGCCTTTCAGAGGAAAACATTGACCATCATGCTCAGCAGCCTCGACAACTGCTGTCTAAGGAATGCCAGTGTTATAATCAAGGTGGTGCCAGGGCTCGATGGGGCAGGTGAGTGAATAGGGCAGAGAGGAGGGGTGCAAGACAGCAGATGCCCTGAGAGAGGCAGGGCTCCCCGAAACTATAAGCTTTGCTGTCAGAAGCCAGCGAAGGGGAGAGAGGAGAGGGGGAGAGACCCCAGTGGGCCCTTCAGATGCCTGATGACTCTCCCCACCACCTACATCTTTGGTCTCTGCTAGTGAACACAAGCAGAAGGAAGCGCTGGTAAGTGTCCCGCGTAGATCCCTGTCCTCAGCCGGGGCTCCTTGGGCATGAAAGCAGAATGGAGTTCTGCAACGGGGTAGAGGGGCTTGGAGGGAGCCCCAAACTCTTCCCTGATACCCACGCCACGCCCTCCTCTTCCAGGGAGGGGACTGGGGGAGTCCTTAAGCATTCCTAGCACAGCCACCACACCCTGCCGCCCACCGGAAGCTCCTGCAGCTTTGACGCTGGTGAGCAGGGAGGCTTCCTGGCCCTCTCTGGGCATTGGAAGGTGTCTTGCTGCTTGCCAGGGGCTCAGAAAGGCACCGATTCCTCTGCAATGCGCAGCGTGTGCCTTTGAGGTCCCTCTTGAAAACACAGAACCATTCCACACTCCCCAGGAAGAGCCAGATGTTTGAATGGAGTCTAAATATGTGAAAGGAAACACCAGAGCTTTGTGATCACCTGGGAGGCCGAAGAGATGAACGCTGGACCAAGGGGGCCAACTTTGAAAGAGATGGATCTTCTCACCCATTCTTGCCTTCTAAAACTGTGGCTCCTGTGAGCTCCCACTATCACTTTGGATTTTCCTCCATCCAGGATTTTCTACACTGGGACCCTTTAATCGGAGCCCAGGTAGAGACCACTTCCCCTCAGTCAGTCTCACCCTCTGCCCCCCTGACTTTGGGAATCAGGTCTCCCCCAGGTAAGTCTCCTGATCAGCCCTCCTTGATTGACAAAAGGGGGGCCAGAAAAACCCAGCTAGACAAGAGGAAGGGGTCTCCTGGCGGCGTTAGAGGGCCACCTGGCAGCCCAAACGCCACAGGCAGAATCCGTCCCAATAACGAGTTATTTAAAAGGCTGCCAAAATGACACAGATCCTGAGTGCCTGCTTTCGAGAGGCCTCCATTTGGGAAATGTATGATTATTGCCGCCCCGCCAGCTGAAGCGTGACTCTCTGACATCAAGCGCCAGGGCAGAAGCCCGCAATTAGAAGGCGGTGATTAAATGCCATTTATTAGGAGGGACTCTGCCGCGCGCCAGATTTCCTCGGCTGCAGCCTTTTTTGGGGGGGCGGAAGAGGGGAGGGGAGAAGGAGCTTCTACTCACTCTTTGCTGCTTTGGAGAAATTTTCTTTTCCTCTCCTGCATCTTCTGCTACAATTTCTCCTTCAGAAGATGCTGCCCCTCCTTTTGCTGTCTCCCCCCCCCCCCGCTAGCCGGTTGCGTAGGTGGGCAACATGGAAATGCAGAAGCAAAGTCCAGGGTCCTGGTGGCAGGCCTGCAGAAGGTGCTAGAAGGCCGCCTAGCCCCACCCTTTGCCTTTGTCAGAAGAAAACCCTGGCTAGCTCACAAGCAGGAGGAAGAGAAAGCGAGCACGGCACTCCACACCTGGAAGCAGAACTGCCAAGAACTGCTTCTGCCAGGAGAGATTTTACAGGGCTGGCCTTACTGAACAGTTTTTCAAAGCCACGCATGCAGTTTTTACCTGAGGAGGGACTGGGAAAGGGGTTACATTTTTTTAAAAAACCATGGACCAAACAGAAAGAAAGCAGCCATACAATTGGAAGCTGAACTGGCTCCAGAATCAAGGAAGGTTTGGTCATCCACCAAAGAGGTTTTGCAGCTCTTGTCCAGATTGTCCAAATGCAGCTGCTTGGAAGGATGTGGTCTCTCTGGAAGGGCAATGTTTTTATTAGAGACTTCCGTCCTTGGAGCAAGTTTTTGTTAACATTTTTAGCCCCACAAATGCCAGATGCAACCGCTCCACCCTAGGATACCCCCTGGGATACTTGCTCCGCTCCCTGATCACCTCATAAATACAGGGATCACCCCAACTGGGTCTGTATTTAGACCTTTCTCTGAAGGCTGCCCACATCTGGAGTCGTTGTCACCCTCCAGTTATGGAGCCACCAGCTGGCCTGCTTCTTAGCTCTGGCAGAGTCACCCAGCTCATATCTCAGGAACATCCGTGCGGGTGAATAACACAATCTCTAGGAAAGAGTTCTCGTGCGCAACCACCACCACCACCACCGCACAGTGAGTTTTCTGGGTTGGATGCTCTGGCATTTGCACATGCTTGAAGTCATACGCCCAAGTTCCGCATTCGAATCCCTAAGTGGGAGAATTACGTCCTCCAGCCTGGGGAAGACAACCTCCTACCCTGTCTGGAAAGTCCCCCAGAAGGAGGAGGATCCCGTTTTGGTCTGAGTCCAGCTTCAGCTTATTAGCTTTAGTCCGTTCCAGAATTGAGGCCAGGCAGCGCTCCAGCATCCACCGGAGATGATGCCAAGGACCCTGGACTTTGATGGCAACAACACACTCCAGATCTCTGGATGACCCCTCCCGGCAGCTTGCCAGAGATGTTAAAAAGCACTGGGGAGATGGATGACCTCAAGGGCTCTCCATCTTTGGGACCAACGATGCCTCTCCAAGCCGAGGGAGGAATGGTTCCCTTGCCCACCTCTTAGAACAGGTCTTCGGTCTTCAAGGTGTCACAAGACCGTTGGCTCTTTTAGCCACGCCTGTGGTGCTGAATTGTTATGGCTGCCTCTCTTTCTGAGCGACTCCCAAGTTTCCAGAAAGACATGGAAGACACAACCCAGTGCTTTGCAGGCCGAGAAGATCCGGACTTCTTGACATTTGGCCCGTGCAGATGAGTCAGAACCTTTTTTCCTTGTGGATAAAGGAACTTGCCAAAATTCACAGATATCTTCATAAGCAGGACAGGAGGAAAAAAAAACTTGAGATGTGTATGGGTTTTTTTTTTTTTTAAAGGATATGGGAGAAAGCAGAATTCTTATCGGCACCTGCCAACCGAATTATAGCAAGTTTCAGTAATAATAAAACTGGCCATTTTTGGAATGAGGGTAGCTTTTATCAAGCTAATGAGAGATTTTAATTGCTTTCAGAGACATCAAATAGAGAGAGGCAGACAAACAGGCGTAGTCTGGGCTTTGAGTCAGCAGGGAGGCAGGAAAGCTGCTGTTTGACACAAACACCTCTACCTAATGAAAGCCCGCCGCGCCTCAGATAAGAAGGAAGGGGGGGCCTGCGCTGGAGAGGCCTCCCCCACTCCAGATGCAATTGCAAAGGCTCTGACTTTCACCAGCAGCCCCACGTTATGAGGTCCCCATTATATATACTGCAAAAAATGTTGGAGGTACTGCGGTGTGTGGAGATAGCTCCCTTTCCACTCCCTGCTACGCGGAGGTGGGCCTTCCACGGGCTGACCCCTCTGCAGGATGGGCGAACCCTCTCCCTGGCCAGGTCTTGCCTGGGAGATGATGGCAGGGGGCGGATGGACCACTGCTCCTCTTCTCTGCTCAACTGAAGGGATTCATCTCTAGTTGTTCTTCCCCAGTGAACTCATCAGGCAAGACTCTTAGCTTTACAGTTAGAAGGGGATGAAGCCTTCCCCCTCCAGAGACAACCCTTCAAACCTGCCAGGCCTGCGTGATCAACCTTTAAAGAAATTCTGGGCTTCGCAGCCAATGACCGCCCGCCAAACAGAAGCCAGCGACTCTGCAGCTTCCAGCCTAGAGAAGAATCTTGCAAGACAGAAGACAACCCTTCCAGGGGATTTTGTTGCTCACAACCGACTCACAGTTTTCACCAGGATTTGGAAGTTACTTGTAACTGGTAACTAATTTGGGAGGGGGGCATGCAGGAGGAGCTAAGTTATATTCTAAAATCAGTACAGTTAGGAGTTACAAAGTCATATTTTTGGTCTAATTAGCAACGTTTTCTAACCACCTTCGAAATAAGCTGTTAAAGGCATTTGAAGGCATTGTTTTAGAGACACATTAACAGGATTTGCTTTCGGAGTTTCACGCTGTCCTTCGACCAATCGATGTGGCAAGTGAAATACTGTTTTGCCGTTGCCTTTTTGTAAGCATTTCAGAAGCGCGACATCAGGGGTCAACTGCTAGAAGGAACTGAAGTGTGTTTCGCTGTATTTTCTGGCTGCGAGGGATGGGTGGCAGGAAAACCTTTCATTGCCTTTCCCGTTTTGGTGCTTTGGTGTTCCCCCCCTCTTCTTTCGTTTTCTGGTTCTTTGGGGTACTCGGCCTTTTGGTGCTCCTGAAAGGACCCAAATCGTTTGCGTGCTTTCATTGCAGTCTTCCTCCTCTTGGCCCTTGGCTGCTGGACCATGTTAGGGGCCCTCAAAACAACTCCAAAGAAACAGCCCGCTGCTCCAAAAGGAGGCACTACCACAACAGAGGCTTTGGAACAAAAATCATCCTCAGACCTGCACAGCAAGCAGTTTCTATCCCCTCCCCTCCTAGTCAGCATCCTCACCACAGAAGGAGAGGAAGAGAAGCCTCCTCAGATTCCTCCAAGCCACCATCTCATGGCCCCCGTTCTCCTGCAGACCTTTAAGACCTTCCAAAACAAGAATGAAATATGGTCATTGCATTGCCTTCAGAAAACAGATGGAATCAGTGAGCGATTACCCGGGCACCATGTTTGTTTTTATGGGGATTCTGCTCTCTCCTCCCTTTGTCAGAGGAAGGAGTCTCATTTTCCAATCCTTACCTGTGCTTCTGAACATGAGCTCCTCAGCGTGCTGGTGCTCACAGGTAGACCTGAGGACCAATCCATTAATTGATGGTGCAGCTGTTGTTGTTTTTTCAGCACATAAAACAAGTTCTAAACATATAAAACACTTCTCCTCCTCTCTCCTGCACACAGACCATCTGTTTGCACATACTGCTCTTAATCCAGGATTCCCTCAAACAGTGTCCCTGTCCAAGCCAATGGAAAACTGATCTATGAGAAATGAACCTTGGAGGCTTCTGCTTTTATTTTAATTTTTTTTTAGAAATTATTATTGTTTATTTAAAATGTAAAACAATGTTACTTCATACAGCAAACTGTGCACTTTGATATATCACAGTGTCTTAAAAAGAAAAATAATCAGATATTTCTCTCCTTTTAAAACTTTAAACGCATTTTTAATTTTTTATTTTTTTGGAAATTTTTATTTACATCCGGCTAGAATGATCTGCAAGTAACACAGTTACTATGAAACCAAAATTGTTACAAAATGTTTACAAAAAAACTATATTTATAGAAATTTCTGCATGTCCATAAAGGAGCGTGTCCCTCACCTGAACGTCACAGAGGCCAGTTCTGTTGCGTGTGGTGGAGAAATGGGCCAAAGGGCTAGGCGCCCCCCCCACCCCCACCCCCGAGGCCCCTCCTTCTCAGGGTGGTGTAGAGCGCAGACCGCGGTCCTTGGGCATCCAAGGGCTTGGGAGGCTTTCCCGCAGGCAAGCGAGGACGGGGTGACGAAAGAATCGTGAGTCTTGTGAGAACGTGTCTGCTCCTCACGGGACTCCCACAGTGGCTTCTGCCTCTTCGTGGCCCTCTGGAGTGGTGAGCTTGCAGCCCGAGGCCCTCCCCAAGGAGGGGGTCTTGAGACGCCTCTCCTACGGCGGGCATCACGTAGGAAAAGACATAAGCAGTGAGGGTTCTTCACATCTGGACTGGGCACCTGCTGGTTACGGGTGAAACCGAAGGAACATCTTGTCTCAGATTTCCAGGGCACTGCCCTGACCAAATTTCCCGCTTTATCAGCACAATACAGTACCTGACGGAGTAACGGCAACATCTACCAATATCCCCCCCTTCCTTTGCACATTCAGCCTGCTAACATTGGGGACATCATCCCAGTATGATTCCCAAGCAGCTCCCTCACCTCCAGAGTTTCAATACATTACAGGAGAGAGTACAATCATGACCTGTGGCCAGTGGCGACACAGGCGCTAGCCAGTCCACCCAGCAGCAACTAGGCAGGAGCACGCAAGGCAGTAGTAGTTAGTGCCACCTCATTGCCCTCTTGCCCTCAGGATGCAGTGCAATCCCAGGTTCAAGTCTGGACATTTAAGCACGCACACACACACACACACACCGTACACACAATTCATTGTTATGTGTGCACAGCAAAAATGGACACCTAGAGGCCTCATTTGAAAGAAAAGCATGTGGAAGTGAACTGGAGAGGGTGAGATGCTTACAGCAACACTAAGAGCTGGGGGGGGGGAAGGGGGGAGATTGTTGGACCCGAAGCTCCAAGGTCAGATCCTCTAGCTTTTGCCTTCATTCGCCAAGAGGTGAGGAGGAGCTGATTTTTCCAACAGCCTTAAAACTATTTAAAGGAGCATAAGCTTTGCTCTGAGAAACTCTTTCTGGCTCCTGAATTTACAGAAGTAAATAGCTGCTCACAGTCCAAAAGAATTACAGAGCCACAAATTCAGCAGCCACCCACCACAAGGACGAAGGCCACAAGACCACCACTAAGTGAAGGGCCGGGGGGGGGCGGGAGAGAGAAAAACGATGCCACCCGCTGAGTGGCCGAATGGGGCCTGGCCGGGTGGCTTTCCTTTGCTTTCCTCCATCAAGTAGGTCTTGTGGTCAGTTCCTTTTTAGGCTCAGTTCCATATCGGAGGTGGTGGGGAACCGGTTTGTCAAACGGATTAAAGGTCACTGTTGCGGCCCCAGCACCCCCGCGAGGGTCGAGATCTTGTGCCCGCCTTTTGTACAGACACAAATAAGCACTAGGAGGATCCCTAAATGTTCTCAGTCGGTTAGTTCTACAACTTTTCCTAAATCCTCCAATCCGGAATCCTGTTCTTATTTGGGAGGAGCAGGACTGGGGCCAAGAGGGGCCGACTTAGGCAGAAGAGGCAGGCGCCCTGGATGCTGGTGGTGGATGCTGGTGCTGAAGGAGATGAGGCAAAGGGAGGCAGGAGGGGCCAGAAACCAGCCCTGGAAAAATGCGGGGGGGGGACCTGTACATCACTGCAGGGAACCAGGCGGGAGGGGGAGGGAGAGAGAGAGAGAGAGAGAGAGAGAGAGAGAGATGGCTCTATCTGTTGAGCAACAGATTGGGACCTCTGGCCTCCCTCAGGGCCCCCCACTGGCCCTGCCACACACAACCCCCCCCCCCCCGCGCGCTAACTTTGGCTTCATCTGTTTACTGAGAAGTGGCCTTCTGACTAGGGATCCCATCTGACGCTCGGCATGGACAGAGGGGCTCAGCTCAAGTCCTGGGACACCGGAACAGAAAGGAAAGGAAGCCAGAGGAAAGGGCCGAGGGCCCCCTCTTCGCCTCTTCCTTGGCCCCCTCCTGACCACAGGCTCCCTCCAGTCCTTGCTTCCCAGGGAAAAGAGCTCCCGGGCTCCCCTCGGAACAAAGTGTTAACATCTTGGCACTGGAATCCAGGTGGAAACTTCTTTGGTGGCCTGCACGAGAGAGTCTGGCCTGAGGTTTTGCACCTGGGTGGTCATGTTTCAGATCTGCCCCCCGCCCTGTCCAAGAAAGAGAGTCCCAGAGAATCGGAGCTTGGCCGTGTTACAGGCAGCCGTGAGGAAGCAAACAGCCCCTCCCCAGTGGTCTTAAGTGGCAAAAATGAGAGCATTCTTTGGTCACAGGAAGAGAAAAGCAGCTGCCGGGAAGGAGACAAAGGCCGCCGAGGGACCACACGATGGGGCAACGACACAGAGCGCTGACGCTTTCGCCACTAGGGAGGCGCTCATTCCACTGACCCCGGCTGGGGTCCCGTGCATAACGGCTCGGGGCATAAACTCCACTCGAGGTGGTGGAACTTACTTTTCAGGAACCGTGTGCGCTCACGTTCGCACCGGCAGTGGCCCAAGCATGCTCTGGTTCACCCCACATCCAGGTTTAACGCCCAGCGGCCACTTTGCCTCCAAGTTGGCGTTTACTCTTACGGACGGACGGGCAAGGCAGCCGCGCCCTCCCTCCCCCTCCCCATGAAATGCTGTGCTTTTATCTCCCAGCCTTCCTCCCCAACATGCCTAGGGGGTCCCTTGTGGAGGCCTGGCCCGCCTGTCTCCCCCAGGGGTGCGGAGCCAGCCTGGCCACTGGGACGGACTGGGAACCGAGGGCACCCCTCCATAATGGCAGGAAGCCGGACCAGGCGAAGGAACCACCGTAGGGCCAAATGCCCTGAGATCGTTTGGCCCAGTCTTAAGGAAAGACTCTGCTTTTGCTCCAAATCTGCCACCCCAGCCCCTTCCTCCACGGAGAGACCCTCCTCCTCTCTCTGTAGGTCAATCCCCCTCAGACAACGGTGGGAAACGGCCCACGTCCGCGCGTCACCATATTTCCGAAGAAAGTAGGCGCTCTGTGTTCTCCCCTCAACCCCCCCCCCAAGAGGGACCAGGCACGCAAGACACCCCGTGAGATGGATGTGCTGGCAGGAGTCGCTCCGCGGGGTCTCCTCTTGTGTAAGAGTTCAGAACAGCACTGAGGTAACAGATCACAGTTTGTCTTCTTCCGGAGAAGGCAGTGGTTTTGATAGAAGGAAAATCCTCGCTGGGCCCGGCCGGCTCCACCCCTTCCCACCCTCCCAACGCAAACGCCTGCACCTCCTGTCCGTGGTCGGATCCTGACCCCGGGCCAAGACCGAACCAAATGTCATTGTGTTTATTGCCATACTTTAAAGGAAGCGTTGGATTCGTGGGCTTTGTGGCTTTTCTCCCCCTCCTTTCTTTCCTGCGCCAGCACTGTTCACGCCCTGCTTAATTTCCTCCATCTTCTGATTATGTAAACATCAAGACTCTTGGATGTGTCTGGGTGGGGCGTGGGGCTCAGATGTCAAAAGACCCCCACAGAGCCACTCAAACCTCGATTTGAAAGGGGAAAAAATTAATAATAAGAGCAACCCAACATGGAGACAGCTCAGTCCAGGCTCTGAGTCCTCATTTCCAAGTTGGATGATGGCTGCAGTTGTGTTGAAGGCTTTGTTTTCTAAAAGAAAAAAGGGAAACAGAAACAAGAGAACCCAAGCCGGGTGCTTTCCCTCCTTCCTTCCGTGATGCGCGGAGGTGCCCGTTTCTCCCTCCTGGATCTGGAGAGCCCCTCCCCAGTCCTCACCCCTCCTTCGGTTACGGGAAGACGGGGGTCAGCCCTGTGTTACAGGTCATGTTGTCCTTTCCCGGCAACCGTCGGTCATTGAAGGTGTGCATGTTGATCACGGCGTCCGTCTTCACCATGATGGGGGGCTGGGGCTTGTGTTTCACACGCCGATGGCAGGTCAGCGACAGTCGGATCTCATCAGCCATGGCACTGCAGAAGGAGCGCTGGAAATGGGGGGGGTAGGACAAGAAAGAGGGAGACGGAGATCAGATGTGGCAACAGAGGGACCCTCGGGACGCAGGAGAGTGGCCGGCGGGGAGGACCTCCTCAGAAGCATCGCTCCTTGCTTTGCTCCCACTCTCGTCTGCTGAGAGGAAGGGCGGACATTTCTGCCTTCCCAAGCAACCCAAGACAAAGTGAAAACAGACAGACAGGCTAGAAGGGACTCCAAGCGTGGAGTTGAGTTCCTTAGCCTTGTTTGTGAGGATGAGAGAAGCAAAGATTTACATGCCTAATCTTGGGCAATTTGGACAATGATTAAGCTTTATGCAGAGCTCCAAAGCAGCAGCATGACTTAAAGAGGGCCCTTTGGAGGGAAGGATGAGACCCGGCAGGTTCTCTTTCTAACTCGGCCCGCCTGGCACCCCGGGTGCATCCCTGGAGGGAGGGGTTTCCTGCCAGCAGCCATTACCTGTTCACGCTCGGCTGTCTTGCGCAGCCTGTAGATGAACTCCACCGTGGCCACAAACACGGAGAGGATGAGGCCCGCGGCCAGGACAATGAAAAGCCCGCCAATGTTCTGGATGCCCAGCGCGCTGGCTTCCTTGTTCTCCTCCTCTGGGCAGCCATTGCTTCGCCACCACTTGTCCTTCATGGCATGCAGCTTGGCCTCCTCCTGCAGCTGGAGGATCGCAATGGTGATCTTGTCTCTGTACGGTGACCCTGAAGGCAGCAGAAGCAGAGAAGGCAAGCATCCCGTTATAAGCACACAGGGGGCAAGGCAAAGATGCCCAGATGGAGACCAATCCGGCAACTGGCATACAGTTATGCCCACCTGTAAAATCCTTATTCACACCACTTGACCTAGAACGGAACTTCCTCTTCTATGAAGCCACCTCTCTGTCTTCTGCAGTTTCCACAGATGCTCAACATGTGCTTTGCACAAAATCACAATTTCTAGTAACTTCTCTCTTTTTTCGAAAGAGCAGAGACCCTCAGAAAGACAAAAAATTCTGTGCCTGGGGCCTGATTTTGTTTGTTTTGTTTTTCATTTGTTTGTTTGTATTGGGCTGTTGAAATCTCAGACATGGTCTCAGTTCTGGTTAAGGCTAGCTTTTGAAAGCTTGTTTTCCGTCACTGTAAACTCTACATGATGCGGTGGGGCAGTTGGTCCTTTCCTTTTGAGAAAGGTGGCTTTTTGAAAGCTGTGAGATGAAGGCTCATCATAGCCTTGGCTCAGAGTGAGCATCACGGTGTCTCTGGAACTCACCAAGTCAGGCCAGGAGCCCTTCTTAGCTGATGGATGGATGGATGGATGGATGGATGGATGGATGGATGGATGGATGGATGGATGGATGGATGGATGGATGGACGGACGGACGGACGGACGGATGGATGAGGTGGCTGTGCCTCTAAGGCTAGGCATGGGTCACTAGCCAGGGAGCGCCCAGCACGGTGGAGAATGGCCGCCATGCAGCTGCCTTGAGCAACAGCCTCCCTCACCACCAGCCTCCCAACCTGCTCCCACCCCCCTTCCCGGAGCCCTGCCGCTGCTGCTCCTCACCCATTGGTGTGCCAATCCCGTAGCCTTTGGTGTCTATCAGCCCCCCAACCTGGGTCAGGTTGCAGTTCCTCTGGGTGATGTACTCAATGGTGGTGGATTCCATCAGCAGGGCGTAGTCCGAGGTGAGGGCGCGCTGGATCCCTTCCTCATTGTTCTTCACAAGGACAGAAGGCTTGCTGCTCATGAAGGCCCACATTTTTTCAAATGTGGAGATTTTGGATTTCTGAAAGAAGAGCACCGTGAACAAAGGAAAAAGCGACAGTCAGCCGGAGGGAAAAGGGGGCAGGCTTCTCTTGGGCTTTTCCACTGCCCCATCCCTTTTGAGCTGCTTAAAGGGGACAGAAACATAAAAATGCAAACAATCATTCTGGAAACAGCCAAACCCACGATTGTGTGATGGAGCATAAGTGAATTGGTCACTCCTGGTGGCCCCTCAGCCCGCATGCTCACCCCCCATAAGCTGCTGAGCTGGATGGCCAATGCAGGTACCCAGGCAGCCAGCCTCTCCAAACCAGGATGCAGGAGTGTTTCAGGAAAGAAGAAACCTTTTACTTGTCCAGGCTCACATCCACAGCTGATAGCCCACCTTGTCCATTTTCACCTTGCTTTTTGCCTCTTTCCAGACAGGTTTTAGAGGCCCCCTTTTTTCAGCTGCGAAGCCAGTTCAGTTGCACATGTGGCAGGAAAGGTCACCTGAGCATCCATTTGTGCCCCTTGCTGGGGAGCAAACGATGCTCTCTGGAAAATGAAGCCAAACATAAGAAGGTGGGGCTCCCATCATCCATGGTCAGGAAGCCACTGAAGTGGCTGGCCCATTCTTAAGGGTTTTCTTTAAAGACTGGTACTGGGAGTCGGGTCCCTTATCTCCAGCGTAATCTCCAATGTAATAACTTTCTCGCCTACCTTTATATTTAAAAAAAAACACAAGCAAAAAACCAAAAGTAGAAAGCCCTAAAAACTTCCTTTAAAACCCATTTCAGGCATCCTTCAGATGCCTGAAACCTTAGGAACCACTTATAAACTATAAAGCCATCCCCTCTTCTCGTCCTGGGCTTCCCTTGTTTTTAAGGCCCAAGAACTGGGGTGTGTGCATCTCTCTCTGTCTCTCTCTCTCTCTCTCTATGTGTCTGAGTGAGTGAGTGTGTATGTGGCCATAAAAACATGATGTTCTTCATCATTGCCATAAAAATCGGTTACGGTCCAACAGAAAGCCTCTCAAATTAAAGCTAGTCTTTGATTACATGCAAATTAACTCTCACTTTCTATTGCTCTATCACCTCCGTGAGGGTATATTCTTTTTTTTTAATAACCATATTAGTTGTCAAATGTCCACCGTAATTGCTTGCCATTAAAAAGCGAACAGTCAATACAGCAGGCAATTAACAACATCAGCTTTTGAAGTTAATCAGGTATCTGTCATGTATTGATTCATGTGCCAAGCAGCACTTCTTTTAAAAAAATTCAAACAGAAGATTTATTGAGATGCTGCACCCTTTGTTACATCATGATTGGATCTTATAAACATACCCTCGTCATTTGTAAGTGAAGTGCAGCATAAAGGGACTGTTTTGTTCAAATTAATAGAAACGTCTTGCAATCGTAGCCGCGAGGCGGCCAGTCCATCTGCTAATTTTGGCATCTCTGTCCTCTTAGTGGCAAGTCTACCCTCTGTGCACGTTGCCAGGAAACTCTGTTGAAAATGGAAGATGCTTCTCCCTGGCTGTCCGCAGTACCCTCGCCCATAAGAGAGGCTGAACAGAATCCCTCAGCCGCTGCCTCTCCTGGGAGGTGCAAGACGACAGAGACACAATCTCTCCCTCCCCCCACAGGGTCATTTTTAGTTGGCCTGAACAAGTTGCTTACTCTGGACTGATTCGCCCAAAGGTAGATAAAAATGACCTCACTATACGAAAAAAGAGAGCAGCAATAATAGGCAGGGTGTTGGGAAAAGGTAAGTGAGCTCTATTACACAGCCACTGTTGCATCAGGTGGCATGGGGCCCCCCAGGACAGGGCCCGCAGGAGCGAAGCCTCAGCCCCAGTGCCCACTGCACTATTTGGTTGCTAAAAGCCTCAGAGACCGTTCACAATCAGGGCTACGACATGCAAAGGAGCAGATTTCAGATGCTTCCAAATCTGTTGCCTGTGCTTTGCAGAGAAGAGGAGCATCAACAAAAATGGGACTGATTGCAGCCGTCCTGACGGGGGTTTCAGGCCCAGCCCTCCAAACACATGAACGAGATTGTTTTAGGGGTGCTGTCTAGAAATACAGCCAGGCCTTCCCTGGCCAAGTCCGGTCAGAAGTGGGAGATGTTCTGCCTCGGCTGGAGGAAGCTCGGGCAGAAGGGGCACTGGGTGGCCCCGCTGGCACCACTCTCCCAGAAGCACAGGAGAGGAGGGCAGAGGAGGCCGGGCTGCCCGGAGGGCAAAGGCCGGGCACCCTCTCTCTCTGCCCCAAGGAGTGCATTTGAAGCTGATGCAGAAAGAGTGCCCCAAGGTCCAACGGAGCGGGGCTCCCTGCTCCCACAGCCTCTGTGAGTGGCGAAGGCAACAGCCTGAACCAACCCCGTGCCCGATGCTCCTTCTGCCTGCCTCGGCTCCTTGGAGCCCCCACCCCACCCCCGGCCACCCTGACCAACAGGCCACCACGGGTTCCCCTCTTTGAAAAGGCCAAGAGGCTCCTGGCTTGACCCCCAGAATTCAGGAGGAGGCCAGGGTGGGGCGGCCCTCCTGTCCTTCCTGTCTGCCAACATCACAGGCACCTCCCCAAGACCCTGCCCCTTCTCGAGGCCAAAGCAAACTCCCTGGCATGCACCGGGTCCAGCTCCGACAGCTACCAAGAAATCAGTTTTCAGCAGCCAAACAAAGACACCCAAGCAAAAGCGTTTATCATCTCTGTTCGCTCTTGAACAGCAACGAAAAAGAAGAACCTGTGCGGATAATGCCGCAGAAAGGGCTGAGCCAGAGACCTGGGTTCAAATCCTGCAGGGCCATTATACTCCTCTCCTCCAGGCTTCCTCTCTCACAACTTTCCCTGGCAAGGCGTCCTGTCCCTTTTATGGTGGGGAAAAAAGGACAGGATAAAAATGTAAAGGACAGCCTTGCTTTTATCTTCACATAATGCCTGCCTTTTGGGGAAAGCTTTTTTGTTCTTTCCTGCTGTTCCTGTGGCCCCATAATCTTTATTCCCACCTTTGGTGGCTAAAGGCAACTAAGCCCTTCCTTGCCTTTATAGCCAGTTTTCAAAGCATTTGAAAAAAAAAAGGGGGGGAGAGGGTATCTTGCCTGTATTTCCACCCCCCCCATCCCATCCTTTAAAATCCATTCTCCAGATTTAGTGGAAGAAGGAAATTATTTTTGAAAAGGGGATAATCCCTTGGCAAGACAGAGCTTTGCTGTGCTCAGCTTCTCTTCTGAACATGCACATTTACAACTGAAAGGCATTTTCAAAGCCCCTTCTAAATCTCTTAATTAATTTCCAGCTCCTAAGCAGCATTGTATAATTTTAATGTTTATTTTATTTTTTATTTTTTAAAAAAAGTGTCATATCTGCTTCTCTGCATCCACCGGCTCCCTCAATTAATTTTCTTTCAAATGGTGGAAATTAAGGCAAGTTTTTTTTCCCCATGTGATGGGAACATGAGGAGAGCTGGGTGGATGGCCACGGCAAAGGCGGAGAGGGCTTTTAAGCACCGACTCCATCACTCTCTGACAGCCGGCCGGCCGGCTGGCCAGGTTTTCTGGCTCTCCTCCTCTGTCCTTTTGCTGCCGAGCCTTTCTGATGGAACAACTCTGGGCACTTCGTGAAATATTAACGTGGGCTGGATCCCTCCTTCCACGCCACTGAATTATTGAGGATGTTAGCTGGATCTGAGCACTGG
Organism: Pogona vitticeps; assembly: GCF_051106095.1. Classification (NCBI taxonomy): domain Eukaryota; kingdom Metazoa; phylum Chordata; class Lepidosauria; order Squamata; family Agamidae; genus Pogona; species Pogona vitticeps. The sequence continues at coordinate 626,705 of NC_135791.1, read as the reverse complement.
GGGCCCAGCAGCGGACGGAGCCATCCGGTCCTGCATTTCGCGCAACGGTCTGAGCAAAACCAGGAAAGATGCATGACAGGGTATGTTAAGGAACGTGGTTGCATGACTAAAGCACGAAAGCAAAAAGCTCTCAGTTGAGGCCAAACCCTGCTCTTCATTCTTTGCCATGTCTTCGTGGCGCCTCTTAAGAGGTCAATTAAGACCATAGACCACAAGCATCTCCTCCTCTCCTTTTGCGGGACAGAGCAGGGCAATGGGGTGAAAAGAAACCGCCAGGAGGGCCCCAGGAACACCTGCCTCTAGAGGTCTAAACCCAGAGACCCTCGGCCATCATGGCCAGCTTCTTCCAAGTTCTCGGGTCTTTCAAAAGATGTTGGGCCACAAGCTATTTATGGCTCCTGGTGCTGCCAACACCCTGGAATGCCATCCATGCGCTGAATGCAACACCATTAAAAGGGCAGCAATAGAGGGAATAATTGCACAGCACTTGCCTTTCCTTCTTCGCCACAGCCAAGGAAAAAGGCATCCACTCTGCAGCTCACACTCCACTGTTCCCTGACACACACACCCTTTTCTGCCTAGCAAGGTCATTACTCGGAGATTAGGAAAGAGCCTGGGGCAACGCTGGGGGTCTCCAGTAACCCTCCCTTCTGCATCCGCTGAGCAGCTGCTCCCTTCATGCAAATCTCAAGCCAGGCCTGGCCTTCTTCTAGGAGGGCCTTGCAAGACACAGGTCCCGCATGAAGGAAGACACACTCCCTGATGTGTTTGCTACTCATAGGTCAAGGCCATAATTCCCATCACGCATGCCCCAAAAGCAAATGAGAAGCCAGCGTGGTGTAGTGGATAGAGCAATGAACCAAGACTCTGGAGGCCTGGGTTCAGTCCCCCGACTCTGCCTCAGAAACTCACTCGGGCATATGAGGAACTGGCAAAAGCCATTCCTTCAAAATCTCGCTTCCCTTGAAAACCCTGCGAGGGACACGGTAAGTCCGTTCTGACTTGACGATCAGTCGGGGATAACAACCAAGACCCAATACAGTAGAACAAAAGGCCTCCAGGTAAAGGTTTGCTCGTTAATTGAAATAATGTGTGAAATCTTGCCTGCGGTTCTTCACGCACCCCTCGGACCACAGCCCTCCCTCATCCGAAGCTCCTTTGCTCACCGACCCCTTTCCTGCCTATACCGTGCCACACACAATAATGACCTGCACAATTAAATTACAAACTGCCTAGAGAACGCTCCAAGTGGTGTGAGGCAGTAGATCAGCAGCGCCCTTTGCAATTCATGGCACTCTCTCTCTCTCTCTCTCTCTCTCTCTCTGTGTGTGTGTGTGTGTGTGTGTGTGAGAGAGAGAGAGAGAGAGAGAGAGAGAGAGATGTGTGTGTGTGTGTGTGAGTGTGAGTGTGAGTGTGAGTGTGAGAGAGAGAGAAAGAGAGAGAGAGAGAGAGAGAGAGAGAGAAATCTGGGCAACTCTGCACCGATCATCTTTCTCACCCGGATAAGAAATCTGTGGTAAGTGGCAGGAAATTTCTCACCACCTCTGGCTGGGGAGGAAAATGCCCCTCTTCCTTCACCCTCACCTCCCTGAGCAACTGCCTCCTTCTGCCCCTCTTCCCTCACCTGCATCATCTCCATCCGCTGCTTTCTCCTCATCCCTGAACCACCCCACCCCCATTTTCATGTCTCTGTTTTTCAGCCGGGGGGGCAGGCGAGATCATTGGATTCCATTGCACTCACTGGGGTGCTCGAATCCTCCCAATGGGGCCCTTTCAGAGCTGAAAGAGACCTGGCTTTGAGGGGGGGGGGACGTGGGCAGCATTACGAAGCGTCTTGCAAGCGCTCCGTCCCGCGGGCTGCTCCGAGTCCACCCACCCAGCCCATTTCTGAGCAGGCAAACCAATGAAGGGGGCAGTTTCAAGGAGACAGAGAAGGAGCAGCAGTCCCTCTCTCTCTCTCATGGATGGGGCTCAATGGGGGCTCACGGCAGGCTCTTTTCCTTGCTGGTCTCGCCCTGAGTAATGCTCTAGCACCATTGCATGAAGGCTTCTCTGTCTGCCTGGAGGCCAGGATCCGGGAAGGCGCTCAAGGCTCACCTTGAAAAAGGTCATGGTGGCTCCATCCTTCACTGCTCCGTATTCAATTTTGGTTTGCTTGGCCAGGTCGTCGGCAGAGTCGATGGGGGATTCCATTCTCTCCACCGTCAAGAAGGCGGCCAGATTGGCCGTGTAGGAAGAGATGATGATGAGGGTGAAGAACCACCAGATCCCTCCAATGATGCGTGTGGAGAGGGCTTTGGGCATCAGCTCTGAACCTGGGAAGAGTTTGGGACGGAAGACAGGAAGAGGAAGAGGTGGGAACATGACCGCAGGGGGGGGGGGCAACCCATGGAAGGCCCCCTTCTCAGACCCCACATCTTTATTCCTGGCTGGACTCGGACCCTTGCAGGAATTAAACAATTTTTCAGTGTGCAAATTAGGCAAGCAGGGGTGGACGTTAAGACATTGAAATGATTCTTTTTCTTTATTGCTCTGCAAAGCTTGTAGGAATCTCCAGCTGACGTTGGGTAAAGGCCGCAATTTATGGGTGACTTTCAAACCAAAGTAATTAAGTAAGCAGCTTTTATGTGATTTAAACAGCAAGCCATTTGTGGATTTTTATGAGTGGGTTTTTTCCCCCCTCCTCACCATTTAAAATAAAGAGGCACTTCTTTTGTAGTGGTGGCTGTTCAAAAGGGCTCACCCGAGGGAAAAGTTCCAAATCTGCATGCATTTGTGCATGCAAATGTGCATGAAAGGGAAATGGTCCTGGCGGCTGCAAATGACCGCAGGAGGGAAGAAAACACCATTTGTTCTGGAGGGTGGGAAAGGAAAGGCGTAACAGGCTTGTAAGCTGCTGCCCGGTTGGGGTTGGGGTTGGGGTTGGACGGCAGAGGAGTCGAGGGGGGTGGCGGAGTCAAAAGGCATAGCCAGCTGTCGCTCCCTTCTTCTGCTTCTCCGGGCAATCCCTTCCACAGATTCTGACATGATGGGTTCAGCAGGAGCCCAGCCAGACGGGTGCCCCACCTTGACAGTTTCTGGCAAGGACGGAAGCAGGCAGGAGCATGGGAGAACGGGGGGGGGGGGGCAAGCTGCCCAAAGTTCTGGCTTCACAGGCACAGCGACATGCAAACGGGAGCTTCTCCTCTCGGGAGCTCCTGCTCTCCACATGGAGGAAGCAAAGCCAGAAGCGGGAGGGGACGCAGCGCTTCTCTCTAAATGCGTCGACTGCAGAGAGAGAGGGAATGACCGAATAGGGCTGCGGAGGTGAGAAACCGGCAGATGTACATTCGAGTGGACTACCAAGTGTAACATCATTTAACTAGACACCTTCTTGTGAATGGTGGGCATCGCGATTCATAGGGATGTTGCCATGCATGCTTCCAGGAGACAATCGGAAGTCGTGCCCCTTATTTGAGCTCCAGGGTACAACTCTGACTGCATGCTTTAAGCTTCACCAGCTGGGGACCTAGTGGCTTATGGATGGACAAAGACAGACCACCCTAGTGGGGACAGCCCCCCCCCCCAAGACCTGGCACTAAAAACAAACTGTAGTTCCTGGGGTTCAGTGTGGCCTCAAAACCTCTCCCCCCCCTTTAAGGAACCCACTAGAAATGATGCTGGTCTTAGGGATGTCCGATTTGGTCTGGGGGTGGTGGTCAGCTCCGTCATTCCACCTCTTTCCAGCTTCACCCACCGTAGCTCCTTAGGAACAACCTCTCCCCCACCCCTGGAGTCCCCCACCTGTATGAAGGCCCCTGTTCTCTTGATGGTGCTTCAGTGCCCACCGGCCCTCCTTCTGCGTCCTGCCTACCAGGAACGGCCCCCAAGCAAAGCAAAGCGCAGCAGCCAACCCCAAGGGCAGCCGCGCAGCCACGCTGGAGTGGCACAGCTCAATTAAGTGCAAGAGCTGGAAGGAGGGGAGTGCCAGCGCTTGATCCCCACAGGGCTGTGTGGAGCTGTCAGGGGAAGGGGAGGGCGGACGAGTGCTCAGACGCTGCACCTAAAAGCTTGCGTGGCTGAAGAGAGACGAAAGCGCGTCTTGACAAGCACTCCTGTAATTGTTCAGAGACAAACTCCCCCGTTTCCAAACCAGTGTCTCTGCTTGTCATTGTGGGATGACAGAAGCTCTTCGGCAGAGCTCAGCTGCCTCTAGACGGTGGCGAAGGGGGAAGAGGCGCGACGTTCTTTTTCTTGCTCCTGAAGCTTTTTTTAAAAGGAAGAACAACTACGTTTCTCTTGCACCTGTCAAAGAGGAAAACCCACAACAGGCGTGTGCAGGCACACACGGAGCCAAAGTGGCGTGCAGAAGAGGCGTCACGGGCCGGGAAGGGAGCAGCGGCACACGCCTCGGGGGGTGGGGGTGGGGCAGGGAGACCTACCTTGCTGCATAAGGGCCCCCATTCCGAACCAGAAGCTGTTGAGGAGGGTAAAGTTGTTCTCCACCATGTCCGAGCCAGGGTTGCAGGGGTGGGCATCGTACCACTCGTAAGGGCTGAACCTACAGAAAGAAGCAGCAGCGCTCAAGGGAAACCACCAGGAATCCCCCTGGGATGGGCCAAGAGGGGGGTCATAGATGCAAGATCGGTGTGTGTGCATGTGCGCGCGCACCAAATGCGGAAGGTTTGGTTTGGAACCACTTTGAGAAGTCCAGCTGTTCCAATTCAGCCGGAAAGTTTAGGTGTCTGGTTTAGGTGTCCATTTCAATCAGGATCTCGCTTTGGAAAATGCCAAGGCTTCTCCCCCTGCACAGACTCCGTACAGCTTGGGAAGCATCAAACAGGTGCCCCGATTTCGATCTTGACAGAAGGGGACGAAAGCTGGAATAGATTAGTAGTGCTTCCTGAAAGGACACTTCCTGCCAAATTTCTGACAGGTATGTTTGTGCAAGGCCAGCCTTTGCCGCTCGCTCGCTCTCTCAATCTCTCGCTCTCTCTCTCCTCCACCCCCACCCCACCTCTGCGTTTTCTAAAGAGGCCACCTTGAGGCAAGGGAAAAATGTTTTTCACATTTTTTTCCCAAAGACCTGCATTTTGCAAGACGATTAAACTAAATGTAGCATAATTGCTTCAGAACCAAGCAGATTAATAACCATCATCACCACTCCTCCCTCCAGAAATCCACACAGCTTTGCATCAGCTATTGTCTCTTCCAAACCCCAGCCATGAGACTGGGAGGAGAGGGGGAAGGGGGGGGCAGCAGCTGTAGTTCCTTTCACCAAGCCCCCCCTCCCTCGCCATTCATTCCCTGCCATTTACCCACAACAGACACCGTCTTAAATGAAAGAAGGGTCTTTGGTTTCCCCCAACCTTAAAGCACAAATGCATTTGCAGGAAAGGATCCATGCGGGCCGATCTGAGGCAGGCACCCAGCCCAGCAAACCTGTTCAAACACAAAATGTTGACCACGCGTGGGGGGGTGGGGGGACAACAGGAGCAGGTCCACAGCAAGCGGCAATTAAGCACTGTTTCTGACATCACTGCCCTGGTGAAACTAGAAAGCATCGCCGAGCAAAAGCGGCCACCTGGCCGACACAATTCTGCATTTCTTTCACTTTGATGGCATTTGGTGGAATCGTGCTGCCGCTCCATCAAGACGCTTCAAAACCTTAGGCAAAGCTCTGATGGATCAAAACGTCACCATTTCTGGTCCCTGAGCCGCCACAGAGCCCTTTTAAACAGCAGGCAGTGACCTGTGGCAGCGCGGATGGAGGGCTTTGTAGGGCTGGGAAAGAGGGAGCAGGTGCGTTTGAAGAGACACAGGCACACATACCCTTTGAATGAAGGCGTGCCGAGATTGGCAACTTTTCCACAGAATTCTGGAGCCAGGCAAAGGTCAAGAGTGGGAAACTGCCCCCTGAGATCTGGGGCCGACACACACCGTCTCCTCCTCTGTGTCCTCTTCTGGAAACCCGCTCCCTACCCCCCTCTTTCCACAAAAGCAGCCTTTGTGCAAATGTAATTAGGATGAAGGCAAGGTGGTGCCTGGGGGGGGGGATCAGGCAGCAGAGGAGCTTGGATGAAAAAGGGAAAAGTTGCAGCAACTTTAACTGGAACCAAGGCAAAGAAAAGAGGGATCCTTTGTGTGTAGCTGGCACAGGAAAATCTAATTAAAAAACAAAAATCTGGTAGGGTGACATTGTGGGGCGGGGGGGGGGCTTTGCAAACTCCAATTGGCAGAGTTTAAATCAAAAAGGTAAAACATAAGGAAAGGAATGGAGAGACAAAGACGAAATTAAATCAAAGAACAGAAAGGATGGATGAGTTCTCAGCCACCTGGCAGAGAGAAACAGGGGGTGGAACCAACCCTGCTCTTTGTGAGTAGTCTAGCTGTTGCTTGGACCCTCCAGGACTGCCTGGTGCACCAGACCCTCTCCAAGGCTTTGGAAAGAGAGGCGGCCACTGCTGCTGGCCACCCACTCATCTCACCCCACTCACACCTCTGGCTAAAGGGGTTTCAAGTGACCAAATTCTTTCATCAAGCCCTGGAGGTGGAGGGATGGGCTGGGCTGCCTTGGAGGCTTCCCCGGAGGAAAGGGGGCGTGGAGTGCAAAAGGGGGGCATGGAGTGTGAGAAGGAGCCGAGCCTTGAAAAGCAGGGTCCTTTGCACTTCTCCTTTTCAACAGCTGGATCATTCTCAGAATTTCTTTCATCAAGCCCTGCCGATTCAAGACATTTAGCTGCCCCCAACCCCAACACTTTAAGAATTCTTGGACATCCTTCCCTTAGTCCGGAGCACGGGTGCAAGATGGCAGGAAGACGGCTGAAACGTTCAGCAGCAGGGAGTTATCTGTGTGGTCGGTGGTTCAGATCTTGCCTTCCTGAGTGGCTTCTCCATCCTCCATCTATTGTCTGCTACAGGTTGCTCAGCTCCCAAAGCCATGGCAGGTAGCAGCTCAGAGTAAGGGGATGTCTTTTTTTTTGGGGGGGGAGGTAGCCATCCATCTTGGGAAATGTTCCCTAGCTGAGATTTGCCAGGCCTTGACCTTTTATGGTCTTAAGTGTTGCACCAAAGCCCTCTCTGGGAGGGAGGGAGGGAAGGAAGGAAGGAAGGAAGGAAGGAAGGAAGGAAGGAAGGAAGGAGGGATGGAGGAGCCTCCCCATTCCCCACAGAGGGGTCTTGGAAAGGTCCTCTTCTCAGAGTTGGTGGATGCACTTGCAAAAACTTTTAAATCAGCCACCGAGCCCATCCAGATGTGCCAGAGCAAACAAAGAGCCAGCCTGCTCCCCGGAGAGCCGATTTTTGATAAGCTGCATTACACAAAATTACAGCATTAGGCACTAAGCGCAGGTAATCACCTCCAAATGCCGCCACGGTCCCAGAGAGCCGGCAAACCACTGCCACCGCCAGAACACAGAAGCTAATGGAGATAATGATGCTGCTGCCGCTGATCCACTCAGTGGCTCCCTTTTCCGCTCAAATCCCCAACTGGACAGGCTGTTGCAAAAGCTGTCTGGAAGCTGACCCCACATGGATGGCCGCTCTGGCGCTGGCATATTCCCCCTCCTCCTAGTCACTTCCTATTAGCCCATGGTCAAAGGTGGGAGGCAAACCCATCTAATGGCTTAATGTACTGCCGCAGCACATCTCTCTCTCTCTCTCTCTCTCTCCTTCTCTCTCAATAGCAGCACAGGTACCTCTGTCTCTCCCTCCTGCCTCCAAGCCCTCCCCCTGCACAATGCATGCAACTGTGATCCTCCTTGCTAGGAGCACCTGCTAGGACAATGGGGGACCAGTGGCCACCCCTCCCTCCTCCACCAGTTCATTGATCTCTCCATGCATGCAGTTGTTTGTTGGCTACACTGCGTGTCCTGCCATTTCCTCTGTGAGGCCAGGCAGAGCAAGGGGTTCCTGACGGGGCCCAAGCTGCCCCAGGGACCTTTGTGGCTCAGTGAGGACTTGATCCCAGGTTGCTCTAGTCCCAGCATCGCAGGAGAGCAAGTTGGTCCAGCTGCTGGGGCCACCAGGATGCTTCCTGAAGGTCCTTGGGAGTCTTGTGGGAAGGGGAGGGCCAGGGAGGAGCATAGCATGGAGGCAGAGGGAGTCACCAGAGGAGGAGGAGGAGGAGGAGAAACAGAGGGTGGCAGGTGAGGAACAGCATCCTTTACAACCACGGAATAAGGATCTGGGAGAGGCAACCGTGAGCATGCTCTGCCCTGGGAAAGCATGAAATGGAAGCTTTTGCTTGTCCCTGAACCAAGGCCAAGGGAGGAGGAGGGGTCCACGGTCAGTGGGATCAACAGCCGAGGGCCACGTGCGACAGGCACATGCTTTGTGGGGAGGAGGGTGTCCGAACGGGATGCCGGCACCCCGGAGGAACCCGAGAGCTTCCAAAAGAAGCAGCCCAGCCTGAGCCCAGCGTTGGTCCTCAGGCCGATACCTGGTGAGCTCCTTACCTGGCGATCACAAAGAGAACGCAGCTGACACCCAAGTAGGCGAGCAGGATGTACATCCAGATGTCAGGGGAGAGGGGGTTGAGGAAGGAGAAGATGCTGGGGTTGGTCCCATTGGCCTTCCGGTAGAGGATGCTGATTCCCAAGGTCATGAAGGGCTTGGAGAAGTCAATGGCTTTCTCCCGGACGTGGGTGATGGTTAACGGGGCAACTGCCAGGTCCGCTTTCTGTGGGGCAAAGAAAGACAGAGACAGAAAGAGAGAGAGAGAGGGTTTGAACACACATTGTTAGCCAGAGAGGAGGGAGAGGACCAGGAGAGAGAGCCGGGGGCTTCTCTCTCAACTCAGCAAGGAGAGCCTGGCCTCCCACTTCAAAGATCCCGTTTGTCCATCCAGGAGAAAGTCTGTCACAGAAACCACTGGATCCACCATCACTGAGAAAAAATATGTTCAAAGAACCAAAACATACTGAGGTATTCCTTCCTATGCACTCCCTGTCTGTCTGCCCCTCTGTCTCTAGTAAAAAAAGAAGTGTACGCCTCCCTCCTGTTTGTATACGGAAGAACATGAGGAGGGTCCCGAAGCTGGAACCGCCCGAGGACCCCCTGCCTGTCCGGTGTCCTCTTCTCACCGTTGTTAGCCACAAAGGCCACCAGCCGGGCAGGCAGGAAGGTGGCCGCCCCCTCTTCCTCCTCCTCCTCTTCCTCCTCCTCCTGCTCCTCAGCACCCCAAGGCGGCCCCCAGGCGCTCACCGCCTCCGGCACTGAAAGGAACAGGCAGCTGTCATGACAGCCAAGGTGGATCATCGCCTCAGGGCGGCGGACCGTAATTAAAGCTAATAAAGTGCAAAACGTTCCAAACAGCAAATGTCACCATAGACGCCATTGTTGAAGCCGAAGAACGCAGAAGGTGCCGATGAAACAGAGTAACAAGGACGACGTGCCCTCGAGTCAATTCTGACTTTTGGTGATCCTTGCCCTCGAGATTCATCTCGTCTACTAAAGAACCGACCATCCGTTTATTCAACAGCTGAAGGGTGAGAGCCCTTCCCTGTGAGTTTGACGGGTGCCTGGCATGTTGGGCAACCTCCATGTCAGGGTGGATGTGCCACACCAGGTCCCTGGAACACTTTCCTCCAAACCGGGAGATGCCTTTCAACAGCCTGATCAAGGGACTGGGGCTCTCCAGCAGGCTGGAGCAGCCTCCCCCCCCCCCCCCGAGAGCTCAGAATGGACAGATCGCTCAAGACTGAAACACAGACACTTCTGGCCTTCACAGTGGCCTTAAAAACATTGTTCATTCGTTCGTTCATTCAGTCAGTCAGTCAATTTATATACCACCCATCTGGCTACTCTGGGCAGTTCACAACAAAATAAACCATAATAACATACTATATAATAACAACCACATAATATAATCAGGTTTCAGTGGCTTTTCTCCGACATTGGTTTGGGTTTTGTTTTTTGCTCTGCTGAGTGGAGTGTTTCCTGTGCCTTGCTTGTATCTGCCGATTCTTCGTCCTTGTGCTTTGAATTTCTGTGTTATTGATGTTTTATGGACTTCTGGAAGCTGAGACGAGAGGGATTCACCCTTAAAGGCAGCTCATACCTCAAACAGCCAGGCAAACCCTTTCATCTCCAGGGCAAGTGGGGGCTCTGCATGTTTTGGGGTGTCCACTGAGGGCTCGCCCATGAGTCTCATGCGGAAGGGAGTCCCAATTCCCAGTAGAAAGGCTGGCGCATCTTAGCAGCCAGAGAGAAGCACGGCATCATAGAGTTGGAGGGGATCCCCAAGGGTCATCTACTCCAGCCTCCTTCAAAATGCTTCCAAACAGCAGTGGGAGTTCCCCTATGCATCAACCGCCTGCGCATTCAACAGAGAAGATGCTGAATGCCAAACGCAGCCCCAGTTTTATCCAAGGACAGGCGAGGGAGAGAAGGGCAACCGTCCTCTTCAGCTGTTTTACAGAAACTCCTCATCTGTGGCACAGGAAGACAAGGCGGATCATGCAGAATCCATTGAGGTGACCAGAGAACACAGAGATTGGCAGGAGAGGCAGGAGTTCCAGCCGATGCGGGCCAGGGCTTGGAAAACAACTCGTCCGGGTGGTCTGACCCCAACATCATCTTTCTGTTTAGGGTGGAAGGGGAGAGATTCAAGATGCGGACAGGACAAGAGAAAGGCCACCCTTCAGGCTGTAAGGTAAGGGCTCGGTAGACGACACAGGCCAGGCAACTGAAAATCTGATCATGAGATAGTTCCCAACATTCACCAAGGCAATGTTTTGTTTGGTTTCCAGAAAAATTAAAATAAAAACTCGCTTCCCCTTCGGTTATAATTCATAGCCACAGGTATATTTCTAGGTCACCCTGACCATAGCTTTGAATAAAAGGAATATATAAATGGGAGCACAAGCAAAGGGCATTAAAAACGGGGTCTATGAAATCCACCTTCTCAAGTGTGTGTTAAAGAAAAAGAAAAAGAGTGTGTGTGTTGCTAGATCATTAAATTGAGAACTGCCCGGAGGGGCGCTCCAGGCACGACAGGGAGGTTATATGAGCAGCACACTTTGCTTTTTGCTTTTAGGGATGCACCCCCCCCCGTCCTACCTGAAATCCTATGGAGGTTTTTCTAATCTAACCTAATGATCATTCTTCCAGCTTGGAGAAGTTTCAACATTTAACTATAACCTGGCAGTACCTGAGGAGGCTGCTCACCTGGGGTGGGAGGGGGTTGTGAGATATGTCGGCTCCTGAGATATGTTTTGCTATGGCATTGACCTTGATCTAAACCACTTACCAACATCCTCATGATGGAGGGAGGAGTGGACTTGGTCAAACGCCAACAAGGAGCCAGGTTCGGGGCCATGTCTTCCCAATGGCACGGAGGCTCCTTCTCCCTCCCTCCCTCCCTCCCAAAGATATGCCCTGCAAAGCAAACAGGGCACCGACCTGGCCATGACCAACCTGGTTTGCAAGAGAGTGGTGATACTGGGGTCACACATCTCTGTGAAACAGTCTCCCAGCCTTTGTGCCAAAACCACGTCCAGGCTGGGAAGCCATCAGGAGGCAAGTGGGCAGAACTGACTCTCAATAAATGTTGGTTTGTCGTAAAACTATTAAATCACCAGTCCAATCGTCCCCGGGGATATAGAATAGGCTGAATAACCACAATCAGTGGGAAACGATTTCCATTCAACCTCCCCGATAGACATTTTGTGGTCTTTGGGCCAAGTGGGATTCATAACAGCCAAGGAGGAAGCCTTGCCAGCGCATAAAGGCCTGGGGGTGCAAGTCCAACAGCCGGTGTCTCTGAGCTGTGTTGGTGAACTCTTCACTGCAAATTTAGCATGGAAGCATCTTCTGGTTTGTAGTCAACGGAAGAAGGAAGATTCCAGAGGCTCGGACGTCAGATGACTTCATGTTCGGGCCACAAGAACAACCTTCGGATGCAGATTGCGGGTGTTCAAAAAGCCCAGAAAACAGACATGCAGGAACGGGTGGCCAAGCGGTCGGAGAGAATCATCACAAGGACAGAATCTGGTCAACAGGCAGGATGGTGCTCAGAACCAGAGGGATCCTTCCTCTCATCCAGAGTGGAATTTCCTTGGGAAGGAAAGGTGAGGACCTTTGGCGGAGGGAGGGGGTCAAGACAGGAGACCCGGCGTCAAAACATTTCAAGGCATCCAGGGCTGTTGTTTTGTTGCTTACGGCTGGCTTTGACACAAAGAAGTTTTAGAAGAGCCAGCCTTTTCCCCACAGCCTCGTTGCCTGTGGCTAGACCTGCCTGGATCACACGGCAGGGGCGAAGGGGAGCATGCTCTCCCCCCCCCCCATGCACTGCTGACAAACAGCGAGCAACAGTGTCACATCACAGGCAGTCTGTGGTTGGAAACCATGCCCTGCTTGCAAGTCAGAGAACCACATGATTCACTGAGGGCCGGGGAAAGCCAAAGGAAGTCCTGGTTCAAGCAGCCGACGGGTCAAGCTCATCTTCTGCTGAGGGAGGAGGAGGAGGCTCGGCAGGTTTCCAAGGAGCTCCCTCTAATTCGGATCTCAGGCCTGGAGTTAGAGCACCTTCCTCTCCAGGGGAGCATCCACAGCGCATATATCTCAACCCCATCAGCTGATGAACTCTGATGGCTCCCCCTGAACAATTCTGAGAGTTATGGATTTTACAGCCTGCAAAACTGGATTAACCAGAGGAGCTGGTCTCTCTCCCTCCTTGGTCCAGCCCAAACACAACAGGCTCTTGAGTCTCAACTCACCCCCTGCCCAGCCCCAGCCCTTTGCTGTCCTACAGGGTCTGCTTTCCTGCTCTCCTGGGCAAAGTTTGGGACTTGTGGCAGGGGAGAGCCACCCCCATTCTGCTAACCAGGTTTTGCACTCCTACTTCCAGATCATCCAGATCAGCCTTGGAGGCCGGAAGGAAGACATCTTCACGTCCGTCCCACCCCAGCCTTCTAAGATGTCCATGGGGGGAGGGGGGAAGCAAATCCATTCACAGCTCTGCAAACGCACCACAAAGAGGGTTCAGAGAAGCCTGAAGACACCTTCTCTCAATCGAGAGAGGGGACGGAAAGTGGCAACTCTCCCTCACTCACACAACCTGCTTGTCTTAAACTTTCTTTCTTTCTCTCTCTCTGTTCTTCCTTCCTCTGTGTTTCTCTGCAGTTCCTGAAGAGAGACAGACCTCTGGCTATAATGGATACTCCCAGTTTTTCTCATCCTCAGTCTTGACACATGGTGGCACCTTCAAGATTGCCAGATTTATTACAGCAGGTGCTTTCGTGACATGCTGTACTTGAAGAGGTGGTTTCACGGAAGCTCCCGCTGTGATAAATTTGTTAGTCCTAAAGGCGGAGGTAAAAAAAATATACACATTTTTTTTCCATCCTAGATGAAAAGAGGTGTTTCAACACGTCATGACAGACCATAAAAAAATAATGATTGACCACCCTGATATTGTTCATGCCCGCGGAAGCATGGGAAGACTGAAGGTGGGGCAGAAAAGTAGTCCTGTGGAAAATGCAAAAAAACTTCTGTTCAAAAATACCTTTTTGATTCCTTTCCTCCAAAATGTGCAACCATGCATAAAAGTTCCCCCGTCTCAGGGAGTCGGGAGGAAGCCGCTTGTCTTGTCTTCTGAGAAAGTGAAAAAAGCCAAGGCTTGGGTCCCTAATGAAAGGAGAGTACAATGATCTCGGCAACCTCCCGGTCCCCTTCCCGGATAATGCAGGTTGACCTCTTCATGGGCAAGTCTTCCTCCGGGCTCTGCACCCTTACAAGCGCTACCATGGTGGCTGTGGCTCCAGCCACCTCCAGGATCCTGTGAAATGTAGTCTGCCAAGAACCTCCGTCAAAGGATGGCAGGTGGAGGAGGAGGAGGAGGAGGTGGTGGTTCAGCAGGTTGACTCCGGAAAGCTTGGGATAAAAGGAGCCCCTTCGTGACCTTGAAGAGGTGCAGAGTGATGCTGGCTGCTTCATCTGAGCCAGCCAACCCAAGGAGGAACCAGAGAGGAGAGGCTCCCCATTGCAATCGCTGGGAAAGGCACTTCCCCTCCTGAAGGCTGTCCGGCTCACCCAGGATGGAGCCGGCGGCCGTCCTGTTTCCTCACCCAGGATGGAGACATGGCAGCCCGCCTGCTCCTCCCTGGCAGACAAACAAACAAAGGCGCAATCCTCCACTTTAACCGACTAATGACTCCTTAAGGGAGATAATCCACTCCTCCAGGCATCAGGGCTGCTTCCCCCTCCTCTCCCCCCCCCACGTCACTCAGGCTCTCACAGTCCTCTCCAAAAAGCACTCACAACATAATTATGCCATTAATTATTTCGTTCTGTTTTACAGGTTCCGTCCGTCCGAGGAGGCCTCAGAACTGAAATCTGCACGAAGGCACTTCAGTGGGCTGGGAAATGAGGTTCCCGCAGACGGCCTCTCGCCACAGTATTATCTGAGCAATCACACAGAGAGAGGGAGTGTGTGTGAGAGAGGGAGAGGGAGAGATGCTGTTGCAGAACCATGCTGTGAGTATCTGCAGACGGGAACCCAGACGATTTGTCAAATGGAAGAAATCCATGCAAAGTGGTGGGGGCCCTCTTGACAACAGCAAGCTCCTCAGAAAAGCTTTCTTGCACCTTCTGAGCCAACAAGGTCCCTTCGCTCCAAGTGGCTTCCGCTTGACCAACAGATGCTTGTTTTAAATGGCAAACAATGGTTTCCAGGAACGGATGGCGCAAGTCCCAGCAAGCGTGACCGAGACGGACAGATTGGGGGCTCGGCCGTGCGAGGCTCACAGCTCCGTCTCGCCACTGATATGGTGCATGGCTCTGAGCGAAGCCATTTCTGGTTTCAATTAAAACAGAAGCCACTTAGCACTGCAGGGGGAGCAATTAATGTTTGCCAAGTGCTTGGAGAGATGCAAATGAGGTTCTTGTGAGGCTAGTGCTGCTGGCTCATTTAAAGTGTCCTGGAAAGGGTGGTTGGTTTTCCAGGACCTTTTAAAGTCTTTCCTCCTTCCAGGAAGTGACTTTTTAGCCCATGGCTTCTGCAACACGGCATGTGTGTGTGTGTAAATGTGTGCACATGTACACAGGAACAGGACTGTGAAGCAGGCAATTTCTGCAGTGCTATTGGAAAGGTTCCCATGGGGCAACATTGCCTGCCTGGAGGGGAAAACTCCTGGCCCTGGGAATTGGCTAAGCACCTTCCCTTTCCACCGTAGTGTGGCTCTCTCCCCCCCCCCCCCAACCCCAATGTACAGGAGGCAGGGTGGAGTGAGAGTGCCTACGCTCCATGGAGGGGCCGCCCAGGCCTCTCAGTCTACCTGCATTGGGGGGGGGGGAGGGATGACAAGGATTCCCTAGGCAAAGCGGGATGTGCGCCACAAGAAGGGCTGGTGCAGCTGCTCTGCCGGAAGGCTGACTCGGTTTATTATTCTGGCCAGGTCAGGCTGCTTTCAGAAAGAAAACTGCATTCCTAAATGAATGAAATTGTGCCTCTCGCACCTGGTCCTCCTTCTCCAGCTCACCAGGCAATAAAAGAGCAAGCAGAGACCATCCTGGAGAGGGAGGGAGGGAGATCTCGCTTGACTGGGGGACCCCAGTTGCCTGGCTGCCAGGAGCTTAACCCTCTGAGAGACAGATTTCGCTGCCCTAGGCTATGAATTCAGCAGAACTCCCCTCTCTTTGGCCCCTTTTCAAGTCTTAGTTCTCTGCAGCCACAGGCCATGGAGACCCGCTGCCTCTTCCCGAACAAGCCCTCCTGTCCTCTTCCATGGAAGGGGAGACTGTGTGTGTTTCCCTGGCTCCCTTTTCCAACAGGGCAGCATCACTACATGACTATGCCCACCTGCCTGAGCCTCTTGTCTGCTTTAAGGGCAACTGACAGCAAGAAAAAGCACAGAGGAAGCCCCCTGTTCATCTACCAATGTTGCCCAAAAGGGCATTTTCCAATCCAAGAAGTGCTCCTTTCTCGGAAGGAAACTCTGTACTCAGGCTTGAAGGCGGATCCAGAAGTGACACCCGTGGGCAGGAGTGTCTTGGTCCCATCTAAATGGCCCCCTACGTAGGGGCATCAGCTCTGACGCCCCCCCCCCATGTCAGTGCCCAGAAAGAGGTCAAGGAATTCTGCTGCCTCTTGACACAAGAAAAGAATGAGAACAACTTTTGTGCCAATGAAGCAAAACGACACAAAGCAACACAAATGCAGCTTTAATATCAATCCTGTAGGGCTGACTACTGTGTTGTGTGGACTTTCAAGATTAGAAGCAAGGGGAGGGCTTTGTTTTGTTTTGGCATTTTTGAAAACAACTACCTGCCCCTCACTGAGCCAGCTGCATGCACACACACACACCTGTGTGTTTTGCTTCTCAAAGAACACTGGCTGTGTACAAATGAAATCTGTGGGAAACAGTCTGGCTTTCACATGGAGGTGAGGAATCCTGGACCGCTTCAGAATTCCTCCCGTCTCAAATCCAGACAGCCTAAATTGGTGAGAATCTCAGCCGCGTTCTCGTTGTTCCTCCTCCAGGCACCTGGATTCTGCCTTCAGGGGGTGCAGGAGGCCCAGGCAGGGCAGCCAGACCGCTGACCGCCGCCAGCATTCGGAGCCCCGTTCCTGCCTTATTCCAGCAGCTCCCTTGGGTGCTGGCTTTGTTCCTGGACCCAACACAAAGTGCAAGCGGTGGGCAGATAAAGCTCTCTGTGGCTTATGGCTAGGCTACCTGAAGGGCTGCGCTTCCCTCCAGATCTGTCCGCCCTTTGCCATCGTCTCCAGAGGCTTACCCAGGACATGTGTTTGGTCTTGAACACCCCCGGCAGAGTGAGTTTTCCCCATGAGTGCTCCAAAGCCTTGCAGTTCCTCCATTTTGGAAGCCTTCTTGGCCACCCTCCTTCTCAAGAGGCTTGTGGCACCATGGGAAAACCTTTTAAAAAAAAAAAAAACCTACCATTTGGCATTTTGATTCTCCTGGTGTTCTGTTGGGGAATGTTTTTATTCATTCCCCATCTTTCTTCACATTTTAGGATTTGGATGTGGGAGAAATCTCCGCCTGGTAGATTTGGATGGAGTGGGGTCAGACCTTCCAGTAGGCAGGGGTGAAGGTCCACCTGAGCACAGGAAAAGTCCTTAAACAATGTGGTGGCTTGAGAGCTTCTCAATCCTTCTACCTCATCCCTGCTCCTTCTTCTCGTCTTTCAAAGCTACCATTTCCTTGAGGCCACAAAGTGCCTGAGATGCACCATGGAAGCAGTGAGATTTGGTATTTTGGTTTTTAGATGTTTTTTTGTTTTGTTTGCACTTTACAGTTGCATTTAGTATTTTTATTCTTATTGCAGCCCACATTATCCATGGTTTGTTGCAGTAAAGAAAAACAGACTGGAAGGATTTGGAGGAAACCTTGAAAACAAACCAGTAAGTCAAGGTGAAAGCTCAGTGAGAGCAGGAAGTAATCGGGGCACAGAGGCAGAAGACGTGGCCTGACTTACGTGATCAATCAGCTCCCTGATCATGCCGTTCCACTGTCCCTTCTCGTCTTGGGCTCCATACTTTCCATCCTCCACCAGCCGGATCTCATAGGAGAAGCCGAGGATCCGGGCGACCTCCGCCAGGAGGTCAATGCAGTAGCCTTCAAAGCGCTTGTTCCCAGAGAGGACTGTGTCTGACTTGGTGAACATGATGAATGGTTCCTCCTGCACAGCCAGGACAGAAGGGAGAACAATGCCATGAGACAAGAAGTGCTCACAACCTGGAGCAGCACACATCCTACCAGAAGCCTCACAATTAGAGACAGGCATGAACTGAAAAATGAACCAAGAATTTCATAGAAAACCACAAACGTTTCTTTGTGATTCCACACACATTCTGGTTTGCCCCACCACCACAGCCTGCCTCCCTTTCCCACTGCCCCGTCACCTCCCCACCTGGTCCTCATCATCATCATCATCCTCCATCACCTCCTTGAGAGGCAGCCAACCCAAAGCTTGGCCACTGTCCCTCAAGATGGCGGGGGAGGAGGAGGTAGAGTTTCCCCTTTTCCCTGCCCCGGTATGGGAACCTTTCTTAAAAAAAAAATAATGAACTGGTTTATGAACCACAGGAACCACAAGCCACCACCAACCACCATTTCTGTGGTTTGTGCTTATCTCTACTTGCAGTTTGCCCCCCTGGGCACACCTGGGGGATGGGCTACTGAACAGCAGGAGCGCCGGAGGAGCCTGCTTGCACCCAAACGAGGAAACGGCTCCCGAACCTCCAAAACCGCCCCTGTGCCTTGCATTAGCGCTCCTCCATGGGGCCGGCCAGAGTAGTTGTGGAGCCCCCTTCCTCTCCATTATTTATAACTGAAGCAGCGATGCCGCAGTGGTGTTGCCGCTTTCCTCGCCTCAGCTCTGCTCCCGGAGGTCTCCCGGGGACACCCCCCCCCCAAGGTCATTCTTGAACTCGGCAAGGCGGTCGTTCACAGGCTGTTTCACAATTTAGAACTGGAAATGGTCAGAGATTCCACTCGCAAGCTTTCAGGGCCTGCTAATCGATTTCTCGGCAAAGGTGCCCTCAATTTCAGGATCTTCGCAGATCTCCTGTGGGTCGAGGAGAAGGCACGCCGTCTGCCGGGGCAACAACAGCATGTCGTGGGCCAGCCCCTGACAAGTCTTCTCTCTCTCCCCCCCCCCCCCATTTGAGCAGAAGTGTGTAAAAGAAAGTGGGGAGGGCAAGAGGGAGGGGAACTGAACCAGCCCCCTCCCTGCTTCCTCCCTTCCTCATATTTCAGAAGGCTGAGAGTCACCGGAAGTGTGATGAGAAACGTCCTAGCAAGCGGTGACGGGCAAGAGAGCCGCAGAAGCACTTTTTTCTTATTCCTAGGAATTCCCCCACCTGAAAATGGGATTCTTGCAGAACTTTGAAAAGCATCAAAGACATTCTGTCCCTGGGTTTGGCAGCAGCCCCTCTGGTACCGTATCCAAGGGACCAAGGGAAACCGGGAAGGGGCTCCCCATTGCCTCCCTTCTCCCTCCTCTTTCTGATGGGCTTTGCCAGTATTCCTGATCTCCACCCACCCTCCAAATGTCCCATGCACTCTCTGTCCCCCCGCTGCCGCCCCCAGGCTGAGATAACTTGCTTCTCCCTGGCACAGAGGTGAGTTCGTTCCCCTTGGGATTTGGGCTGGGAGACACAGAAGAGGCTCCCCCCCCCACGTCAAAACATGGTTTCAAGCCAAGCATCTCAAATGAGAGGGAGCGCCGGCCTCCAAAGACGAACCCGAAGCCCCCAACCCTTTCCTAGTTCCCTTTGGAACCCTCTGACTTCTCAGCTGTGGATCAATGACTGAACCAAGGTAGAGAAAATCTATAACTCTTTTGAGTTCTTCACAGTCAGCCTTACAGGCACGCCATTCTTCTGCTTCCAACAAAACTGGTCTCTCGCTGTCAACCTGGTCAAAATTTTGTTACTGCTGGTTGGAATTGGGTGGAGGGAGAGGATGCTTGGCATCAGGAAATTGCAGTTCCTTTTCTCCTCCACGTGTTTAAAAACAACAGGCAACGAACACTCCCCCCCCCCAATTTGCTCATTTATATGCCTATAGGTGGTGACGCTGTGGTCTAAACTGCAGAAGCCTGTGCTGCAGGGTCAGAAGACCAGCAGTTGTAAGATCGAATCCACACAATGGAGTGCGCTCCCGTCGCTTTGTCCAAGCTCCTGCCAACCTAGCAGTTCGAAAGCATTAAATGCGAGTAGACAAATAGGTACCACCTCGGTGGGAATGTAAAACGGTGTTCCCTAGTCATGCTGGCCACATGACAATGGAAAACTGTCTTCGGACAGGCGCTGGCTCTATGGCTTGAAAAGTGGGATGAGCACCACCCCCTAAAGTCGGAAACGACTGGACTGAAAATGTCAAGGGGAACCTTTACCTTTACCTTTCTATGCCTTTAGGTAACGAGAAAGCTTATGGCTTTACCAACAGCAGCCAGCTGGCAGGGAAATCCCGCCTTTCACCCAACTGGAACACCCCCTGTCTCCTGCAGGCTCTTTCTGAGGCAGGAGCAGGCAATTCTGGAGATCTTCAATTGGGGGGGGGGGGAAATATTGACACACACACTCCCAGCACCAGTGCCAAGTCACACCAGGCCTATAAACAGATGATGGAGGCAGTGGGACGCAGGTCTCCAGGCGGACAGGCAGGCACAGTGGTCAAGCAGGCTCACGCTGGGCCCATGGCCTCCAGAATGGCTCAGGGCCCCAAGGACCTGCCCTGCCATCAGGGGACCCTCTGGGCCAAGGGTCCCTTGGGCAGCTATCTAAGTGTGCATGGATGTTTCCACATCTCTCACATCCACACGTTTAAAGGGATAATGCTGCAACCAGGCTGTGTACAGCCTCTTGCCCTGGGCCACTATCTTCCTGCTTCCTTCCTCCACTGGCCCCTCAGAGGGGGAGGGTGCTCCTGAGAATTCCCAGGGGGAGGCAGATAAAGCCACCTTCCAGTCCGAGGCTCCCTCCCTTGCTGTCAAGCCCAACTATGTGCAAAATGCACCCTGACAGCGAGGAGTCACCCAGACCAAGTATCAGCGAGCTGCCAGCTCAGTCAATGACTCTGCGCTGGTACCTGGCTCAGGTGCCAACTGATGTGTGTGCACATGTGCCACAGAGGAGAAGGGTGGGCTGTTACAAGGGGTGGTGAGCTATTTTAAGGGGGCTGGGGAGTCAAGGCATCCATGTGTCCTCCAGAGCTCAAGGCGCACGGCAAGATGCAGCCCAGTGCGTTTCAGTCCTGACCCATGCATTATTCTAGAGCAGCTGCTTCCTAGGGAAGCCATCTGACTTTGAGAGACAGCGGCTGATGCTGCCTAAAGGCCAACATCTCCTCATGACGCTGCATGCCCACTCAAGCATGTGCAGGTCCAGGGGGAAGGGCTTCGGCTACAGACCAAGTTTTCAGACCTTTCTTTCTTGATGACTGTGCCCATCATCCCCTGGCCATGCTGGCTGGTGCATTCTGGGAGGTACGGTTCAAACAGCCGAGGGGCGGGGTGGAGAAAGGCACCTGGGCTTTAAAGCCTCCTCATACATGGGGGGGACGGGGTGTCCTCTCACAAGACAGTTCCTCTCCTTGTTCCCTTTTTGCATCTGCTGGGGGGAGCCAAGGAGTGGGGAAGAGGCCCTTGCCCACCGCGCAGTTACAAGCATCCTCTCCCTCTTCTGAAATAAAAGCGTCACCGTTAAGCCCGCCTACTCAAATATGTATTTCATGTCTCGCTCACTGAGCCCATGACTAAACTGATGAGGCAGGAAACAGATGTTCCTGCTCGCTTTGGCACAGCCTCTGAACCTGTCCTCTGGTGGTGCTGAGCCTCGGTCTGAATGCTTCCAAGGAGGGCAATATTCATCAATGTCCCCCAGTGTCTGCACACAGCTCCGTGTTTTGGAAACACCTCCACTATTCCGATATCAAGATAAATGGCCTGTGCCAGATTCAACACATGCCAATGCAGTTGAAGTCCCACATTTGCTTCCGACCTGAAAATGTGGGGAGGTTTCAACCTCAGGATTGTAAAGAACACACAGACAATGTCTGGGCAAAACCTGACACAAATCAAGCGGAGGCCAGCAATTACCTACCAGGACTGTGGTCACCACCAGGGACCTGTTGGTGAGGGAATCCGTCACGTTGGGGCCTTGCCTTCGAGCAATTTCGGTGATGTTCAGCCCCTCGGATGGGCTCCACACCCCAACCTGTGGGAGAGGCAAAGGCAAATGGGAGCAAAAACTCAGCCAAGGGGATGAGATCTGATTCCCCGGGTCCCTGATGAGAAAGAGGCCCATGGCTAATGCCAAAGAAGGTAGTGGGGAGCTCCTTGGAGAGCCTCCCCTATGGAAGTCAGGATGAGTCCCCAGCATTTAAGTGGGAGCCTTTAGGGCAACCAACTCCAGGGACCTGGGACGACGTGAGGAGGGAGACCCCACCCACCCACACCTCATCATGGCACTTTTCCACAACCTGAGTTGCTCCAGGCTCCTACCAAGAGAGATATTTTATTTTTTTATTTATTTGATTTGTATCCCACCCATCTGGTATATTTATACCACTCTGAGCAGCTAAAGAGAGAGAAGAGACAACGGGAGGTTCTCCCTTCCCCCGGATGTGTACAGACTCAGCTCCTGGGCGGAGTGAACCTTTGCCACCTCTTCACATACACCACACCACACCCAAACACACACACACACACACACAGAGGTACAGCCTGTGTCCCTTGACTGTAAAATGAGAACAGCCCCAAGCTGCTCCCTTCCAGAGGTGTTGGGAGAGCCAAAAGGATTCGCAGCCCAGCTTTGCCCTTGGCTCTCCATGGGTGGTGACCCACTGCTGTGTCTTTTTTGCTCTTCAGAGGTGCGCCTGGCAAAGGCGGAAGTGCTGGATCATCAGCTCAGCTGCAGCAGGAACCCGGCCCAGAATGCACGGGGACGAGGTTCAGCTCCATTCCCAGGCAGAGAAAGCCCTGTTTTCCCATAGCGGCTCTAAAGGTCACCCCAGAGGCAGCCGGCACTCGGCGGTGTTTCATGGAGGGGTTCTCCCTTTCCTCTCACAATGAGGTAGGGGCCAAAGGGTTATTGTGGGGGGGGGTAGGGTGGGGAGCCAAGAGGCTCCACCAAAGACCCCACTGTCCTCTGTGAAGATGACCGGGCAGAAGGAAAGAGAGAGGTTCGGCGTGGGGTGTCTGATTGCATCAGCGGCTGTTTTGCAAAATCCCACCATCACTACCACGCCGATCCTCCGCCCCACGCCTGACACTGCCGTGATCGCTGGATAACACGCGATTTGTAATTACACGTGGCTAATGCCGCCATAATCCGCAAACTTGCAGGAGGCAAGGAAGATCAGAAAGCCCTCCGCTAAACCTCAGGAAATGTAAGCTATTAAACATAATAAGCAAAAGTACATACTGGGATTTGCTCCTGGTTTGGGCGCATCATTAATTCAGATTATCTATTGACAAGAATGTAATGTCCCAACTCTGCAGGGATTTGACATGGACACTTTAAAGCCTCTCTTGAGCTGACAAAGAGCTTAAGCACACAATTGTAAGGCAGGCAAAGCGTCCACACGTCTTCCTGGGCAGGAGCCTGTGGGAAATCATGGAAATGAACCACAGAGTCTCCAGCCCCTGTTTGACGTCAGGCGTTGGCCTTTGTGAAGAGGAATGACCACATACTCGTCCTGGGCGAGGGATGCGGGTGTGGAGAGGCCGGGCTCCTGTCCCCTCCTAGAGGCCCCGCAAAAGGTCAGAGACAGCATGAAGAGAGTTTAAAAAGGGCAGAGGAGCTCAAGTAAAAGGGCCCCCAAGCTCTGTGCAGGATCCAATAAGAGAGCCCCCCCCCCGTCTCTGCTGACCTTTTCCAGCCCCTCTTCCTTGAGGCTGATGATGTCCAGGTCGAAATCGGTCCTCAAGCCGCTGGTCTTGTTGAAGACAATGCGCCCGGTCAAGCCTTCCCACTGGGCCTAAAGGAAGGAGGAGAGGAGAGAAGGTGGCCAGGGGCTCTGTGCGCGCATGTGTGCGCGAGTGTTTGTGCATGCATGCATTGGGGCCAAAGACCAAGGAGACACAGGAGCCGTTCATCGAGCCCAGCCATTGCCCATTTGCTTCAAGGAGTCGGATGCTTCACTTCCATTACTTTATGGCTGCCACTGGGTGCTGCAGAGGACGGGGAGTTCTTCCATAAATCCTGGGGGCTCAGAGCCCTGCCTCTGGGGCAGGGGTGGGGGAATCAGCTGAGGGGTCCAGACACTGGCCACTCAGCGCCAGAGGGGTGGCCCAGGGCAGCGGGGGAGGGGAACATCATCCCCCCCCTCCCCCAGCCTTGAGCCAAGTCAGGCTGGACAGCAGATGCCTGGCCTGGCTGAAGGACTGCCTGTTGAGGCTGAGCATCTTCCTCTGGTTCTTCTGCCAATGCTAAGGCTCAGACTCAGACTTGCAAACTGTAAGTCAAGGAGAGTGTGCCTCTTGGCATGTGCAGAGTGCCTTTCCTTCCCCCCACTTACTGCCCACTGGCATTCAAGGTGAGTCTCATCCATGAGAGTAGCTAACCTTGAGCAGATCCCACGCTACCATCACCAAAGCCCTTCCGTGTCATCCCTGCAGCCACACAGACCCTTCCCGGGACTGTCCCAGCTGGCAATGATCACAATGCCACATTGACGACTAAGTGGCTGAAGGAGGTTGTAGACCTTGCAGTGGTGGAGGAAATGGAGAGCCCTCAAGTCCCTCTGACCTACGGTGACCCCTGAATTAGTGACCTCCAGAACGTCCTGCCATGAGCAGCTCTGCTCTGGTCTGGAGACAGCAACGGTCCTTGCGCTCCATTCCACTGGCCTTGCCTGAAGACAATGCTTCAGGCCCATCTCCAAAGGGAGGACTGCTGGGAAGACTGGCTGCAACAGCACCTGCCCATCCCTGGTCAGGGGAAGCACAGGGGCCACCAAGACCGGGAGGAAGAGGAGGAGGAGGAGGCAGCCCTCATGGCCCCAAAGGGAACCCTCACCCCAGGCTGTTCCAGAGCCATGGGCGCAGGGCTAGCCCAGGTGCCACCCAGGAGGGAAACCCCGGGAGACCCGGCGACAGGGATTTGGGGTGTGTGTGTGTGTGTGTGTGTGTCACCCAAAGCCTTTGCAAAAGGGGGGAGGGGCCCTGAGACGGCAAACGCCCTAGAGAAGCATGACACTGGCAGGGAAGTGGCCCCTCTCCATTTCCCTCTCTCACACAAGAGCCGCATTCTAATCTGAGGCCAGACCGTTGAGCAGAAGGAAGCCCGCTTATCATTGTCTCCTCGTTGTTTTTCTCTGCAAGGCTCAAGGGAAACGGCACCACGGAGTGCCTCTAATTTCCAAGCCACAAGGCAGAGGCCAGCCCTCTGCCTCCTCCTTGACAACACAAACGGCACTCCAGTGGGCTGTTTGTTCTCATGGCGATGGCACCCACGGCCGCCGGGCACCTCTCCTCTCCTGGCACTAGAGACTGCTCAGTGATAAGCATGCGGAGAACGGGAGGGTGATGGGGGGGTGGCACTCCACTAGAGAGGTGCCAATCCATGACTGGGGCCTTCCTCTAGAACGCCCCCTGTTTGGATCCTGCCAGCACTGCAGCCCCGGAGGCCAGAGGTGAAGGTTTTCTGTACCCAAAGGATAATGAGACAGGTTAGCAGGGAAAGGAAGATGCAGTGGGCATCATCCACTAGAGCTGAGACTCCAAAAAGGCTCAGAAGGGCTGTCAAGGCGACAGGGATTTACTGCAGGGCCACCTATTCCAACACCAAGGTTCAGCCTAGCGTGCTTTGCCTTGTAAGAAGACACAAAGGCGTCGGAGGCACTGGGAAGGCCCAACGTGCCCCTTTCGGGCACTCGCCCACTGGCCTCTTTGGACTGCCAACACAGCAGGCTTCTCTGCTCGTTGTCGGATCCGAGCCATGCTCCGGGGTGACCCCTTTCTGCCCAAAGAAAGCTGTCTGGGATGTTGGCACACAAAACACAAAGAGGAGGAGGGCCCTCCTTCCATAGGCGGGCCTCCAGCTCACTCAAGACCGAAGGGGCTCTTCTTACCTCTTTGATGAAGTTCATGAAGCGGCCACCAAAGCGCCAGGCTTTATGCCGGTGACACTGGAGGGAGTTGACCGTCATTTGCGGGGCCCGTTGGTAGCATACAGAGACAATGTGGACGGCATCGTACAACAGGGCAGCATCTGTCTAAAGTGAAGGTAAACGGCATTTACTTGGGTGACACCTCTAAGGGCAGGGAAGCCCGCAGGGCTCAGGAGGGGTGGCTGAGTCGCGCGTTCCCTACCCTGCAGTCCTGATCTCAGAAGGGGCCCACGCTGGCCTGCCCCACTGAAGGACATCCCATGTCTACTCTAATGGGGAGAGAGAGAGAGAGAGAGAGAGAGAGACTCTCTCCGCTTCTGCCCCAGTTCACACCTGCCCTGGGCAGCTGATCCTTCCCACCACCACCATCCAGGCGACTACTACACATGGTGGTTAGAGGGAAAGGTTCAATGCTCTCTTTCCCCACCCCCTCCAAATTGCCCACCAGCAGCATTAATGCTCCCCAAAGTGGGATCAAGACTTTGTTTCAAGCATTTTTCATGTACGTTTGCCTGGTGACCTATGGCTGACTGGGCCAGGCACCTCCAAAAGGAAACCATAATTGGCCTTATCTGCTGTTAAAGGTAGGACCTAACAAGAGCAGATCCTCACCCCACCCCTGCCCCACTGCGCCCACCATAAAAAAGGGTGGGGAAAACATAAAGTGACCATCGTACCATCATTACCCCTGCCATCAACCCGGGTTCGGGTTTGGGGGCCGTCTGCAACCTCTCCATCGACCATTTGTCAATGATGGCGGAGACGTGCGGGTTCTCCACATTCAGGATGCGGAAGCCGGTCAGGTTCACTCCAGAGTAGCGATATTGTTCTAGGTCTAATGCATAAAGATCCTTTTGAAAAAGAGAGAAACCTCCGTTCAGTGCTTTGTCTAGCTTCTTCTCAGCCTCCTCTAGCTTCCTGTCATCCACGGAGGGAGGCCTAGGCTATGTCCAGATAGAAGCAAGGAGTGGCTGAGGAATTTCACTGAAACCCAGCTTCCCTCTGCCTCCCCACAGATCTTTCCCCTGGTCTATGAAGATGCCCTTCGCCCAATCTTTCCTGAACTTGAATCTCCCGTTCGTCCCCTGAGATGAGAGATTTCTGGATGTGCCTTCCAGTTAAAGAGACCCACCTGCAACATAGCAATAGGCAGAATTTCTTTAAAAGCTAAGAACTAATTTCACTATTTTATTTTTTCCAGTTCTCGGTCTGAGCCACGTCTGTGGGTAGAATTTAGCCTGTCAACTTGTGGAAGAGGAGCTGAGATGCATTTCTTGGCTTTACATTCCCCCTCTGCCGCCTGCAAATGAATGAGCAGGCTCTTTCTGCCATGAGTCAAGGAGGGGAGAAGAAGGAAGCGCTCAAGCAGAGTGCTGGCTGGGGGCCCAGTCCTGCCACTTGGCGCTCAACACAACTGAGCAGAGGGAACGCTTGCCAGCCCTGCTCCAGTGCACGGCCTCAATGCGCCCCTCTTGACTGCGCAGCTAAGAATAGCCATCTCTCTCTCTCTCTCTCTCTCTCTCTCTGTCTCTCTCTCTCTCTCTCTCTCTCTCACACACACACACACACACAAACGGAGGCCTGCAAAGTCAACCTCTGCAAACAGAGTCTGAATGGGACCGAGGGCAGCCAGGAGCTCATGACAATTGCTTTGCTTAGTAGAAAGAAGAAACAGCTGACCCAAGAGAGAGAGAGAGAGAGAGAGAGGAGGACACGCAGGCAGGGCACACCCAGGAGGGACCCCCTTGGCCCTGGCGGACGGCAACGCCAGCAGCATCTTGTATGAAAACATCCTCACAGAGAGACTGCTTGATCTCATTCCAAGCACTGCCAGTCTGAGCAGAGCCGAGGGGTCCTGGAGGCATCCTCACGTACACCCTGTCGTAAAGAAATTGTGGTGGCAGAAATGAGGGGTGCTCGTGACCAGTCTGCTCTTCCATTTAAGGGGTTTTTCACAAGATTCTTGCTATTTACTCATTTATTCATGTTTCAATCTTTGCATTACAGAGATTAAAATAATGCATACCTTTCCTTGCTTTGCAGAAAGCAGCAGCAAGGAAAATCATTATCTCGTTAAAGAAATGCTTTGATTAAATGGCTCCTCCTAAAGCTCCTTTTTTCTCCCCCCCCCCCCATTTATCTCTTGCTTTCCACTGGCCAGGTGCTGACACATCAATGGACGACAGGCCTGGTCCCTCTTACAGACGTTTGCAGAGCAAGGGCTGCTGTGCTTTTGCTTAGGGCGCCCAAGGCTGCCCTGAGCAGGTGGTGCTTGAGAAGGGAGTCTAAAAGCAGGTGAGGAAGCTGGTGGTGCTCCTCTCCAGAAAGGAAAGGAGACAAGGCCTTTTCCAGTCCAGCTTCTCCCTCCCTCCCTCCTCTCCACCCTTGATTCATCCGAGGCCTGGGGCTATGTGCCTCTCACACCTTTTCAGAGACTCAGCTGCACAGGGATCCCCCTCCCAAGTCTGGCACAGAACCTCCCTGCGGTGGAGGCATTTGTGGGAGGCACTCAGAGATGCAGTCGGGGGCTCTGGGTGGCATGACGGGCCACGGGACAGCCCTGCTTCAGCATCCTTCAGCAAGCATTATACAACTGGAAACAGGAAGGGAACTGGGGGGGGGGAAGCAGGGGGAGCCATGCATACGGTCCCATCCCTTCCACATCTGGGTAGACCAAGAAGATTTGGAGCAGGGCTGGAAATCCTTGCTTGACTTGTATGGACAGAGAAGGACAAGGGGTTGCAACGTTCATCCGAATCCCAGCACTGGCCAGGAATATCCTGTGGCCTTTAACGCAAAGTTTTGCTTATGCTCTCCCTTCACAGCTGACGTGGGGCCTCTGTAGCCTCCCCTCTGGTTCATGGCGATCCCCTTCGGGATTCAACACCTTGCCGTCTTATGCAAACTCTGCCTCTCCTTGCCAGCTGCTGATCTACCCTCTTCGTTCGGGCCCCAACCGGGGGATCTTGTCGCTTAAGCACAAGAGGCAAATTCAGTCACACCCCCTGGGCCTTGCTTGGCTCCAGAAAGGACAGAGCCTGGTGAGAGAGGGGGTTCTTAAAATATCTTTCCCACAATCCAGCTGCTATTTCAGGGAAGTGGCACTAATTGTAATTGCTTATCTCTTAATTTATTATAATTCCCCCATCCATAGCTCTTCGTCATCTTCACCTTCAAGCTCTTATGTTCAAAATATGCTCCCATCTTGCAAGTGGGCCCAGTTAATGGGAGGTTATCAGGGAACTTTGTAAAGCTGCTTCAGCTAGATAAGGGTGGCAGCAGCAATTAAAATGTCTCCTTGTCTGGAGTGGGTGGGCGGGTGGGGCTATAATTTACAAAAACATATAGATTTTTTCTACATGCATGATCTCCTGTGCAGGATACGATCTGGGCCCGACCAGCCTGGTCTTAAGACACCTGACATACCTCCCTGACACTGAGGATAAATCGATCCGGGCTGGTCCCTACCTGGAGGGGAGATCACCTTGCAAACCACCCCCACCCCCACGCCAAAATGATGTGAGTTGTTCCACCATGGCAACCTTCTTCCCCTTCCATTGCTCCTTCCTCACAAAGAACCTTCTGGTCTTTGTGGCATCTTGGCTGGCGACGAAATCTGGAGACCTCCAAAGCATGCACTTGTTTGGGACCACCCTTCTGTGGTGGGTCTGACAAAGGCATTGCACTTCTACGCGTTTTTGGATTTTTCTCGTGGTAGACATGCCTGGCCTTGCATCCTGTCCATCCACTGGCAACCATTCCCATTGAGCCAGGATGAGATGCTCAGCCAAGAGGGAAGGCCCTCGGAGACCTTTTGGCTCTTGGCATCCACGGCTGAAGCCTGGTCTGCTAAGCCAACACAGAACAGGCGGGCTCGTTTTAATTTTATTGCTCTTAAATGCAGAGGACTTGCAAGTCTCTCTTGAGCTAAAGCCTGCCAGTCAAAGTTCAAGAGTGAGGAACTTCCACTAGGAAAGGCTACAATATCCATTAAAAAGAAAGAAAGAAAACCCACAAAAGAAAACAAAAAGAAAAACACAGATGCACAAGTCAAGATACTTTACCAGTGTGGTGAAGATGAAATGGTAGTACTCTGTCATCATCCCCATCGCCATGGCCTGTGGGGGGGGGGGGGGGAAGGCAAAGAGAAAGTTCATCGCAAAGTCAGCCTGTTGGAAAACGAAGGGAAAGAGGTCCAGGGAACCTCACAGAAAACTGGCTTTGTGCTCTTGCCACTCTGGTTACTCCTCTGGAGTAGAACGTTTAAACCTCTGTCCCCCCCCCCCCCGCGCTTGCAGCTAGCCTGGGTGGGCAGAGCCCTGCCCCTGGGGTGAGATCTCCCAACTGCATCCTAGTGTCCCCTGTTTGTTTGGGGGGTTTATTTCCCCCTCCCCAAAGTTCTGTCTTCTCTGTGTTCTGCCCAATCCCCATCATAGCTCCTCTGTTAGGCCTTTTGAAACTTTACACTAAGGAGAAGATTACTCCAAAAATGTATATTTGCTTGATAGAAGAGAATTTAATGAAGGAAAATGTGAAGGCAGTGAGGATGGAAGGGGTACAAAATTTCAGCTATAATTCAGACTTATATGACTGGATTCGAGGGTAGGAATGATAATTGTAGATGGATTAAATCAGTAAATGTGAGACAAAATGTTTTAAAGATGTTCTATAGATGACAATTTAAAACTGGCAAAAAGGGTGTCAGAGATTAATTCAGGTTAAAATATTGTCAGCAACTCTTGTGTATGGGTGGTAGATAAGTACTGTATATGTAACTTTTAAACTAGAAATGTTTATGTGAAATATAACAAATTGTTGATTGAAAGATACACATATATACACAGTAAACATATGTGCACTGTAATATAGTATGTAGTTAAGATTATGTATTAGATAAAATGGTAAAAGGGTGTTAGGGTCTAAATTTAGTAACTCTGGATGCTCTTTGGTATAGGTGGTAGACAAGTATATATAACTTTTAAACTAGAAATGTCCATGTTGAGTACAATATTAGAAATTGTTTATCTTAAATAACACTGAGACTGGACAGTCCTTCAATTTGTTGACTGAAAGACACATATATACATAAACATATGACTATTATAGATATGTAGCTGCGTATTATAACATAGTTATGTAGTTAGATTATGTGTTAGATAGTGTATTATGGTAATCACTTCAAACTAGAAATGCTCTTGCTGAATTTAATATTAGAAGTTTTGATCTGAAATAGACACACAGAGAGAGAGAGAGAGAGAGAGAGAGTGGAGAATATAATATGATTTAAAAATTTTAGTAGGATAATGTGCTTATGTAGTCAAGACTATATATTAGATATGATAGTATGGAAAACACCTCCCTGTATGTATGTTTGGTATGTTTTGTATGTTTGTCATATAATAATAATAACATTTTAGAAAATGAAACTTTACCAAAAAAAACCCAACATAAGACAGCACTTAATGCAGATGCCAGATTCCTGCAAATGCCAGTTTTCTTTTTCAAAAAGATTTTAGGGTTATAAGTACATGTCAAATTCTCAGAAGCTGGAGGAACGCCTGTGTAAGGTGGTCAAGAGGTTGTGGGTGTCACTGCCCTCCCCTCAATTTCCACTCTCCAGTGGCCAGCAGAATAAATTATGCAAAGCATGAAGAAACAGGAGAAATAGCTTGGTTTGCATCACTTTAACAGACCGCAGAATCCGGCTTGGGCTGACACATGACTTTCACACCTCTAGTGGTGGATTTCTTTATTCATTCATAACCCAGAAAGAAAGAAAAAATAGGCAGGCAGCCTTCCTTGAGATGCCTTTAACCTTGCTAGCTCTATCCTTTCTGTTCTGCTTCTCGCAAAGAATATTTGTGAAATTCCTTGCTTTTTTAGGCTATGTTGAGAGGATGGCACACCTCAATGAGGAATTCTAAAGCCCTCCAAGACTCCTCATCTTTGGCCAAGACTGAGACCAAGAGCAAAGACAGGCTGATGGGTAAGAAAGATGCAAATAACCCATCGGATGCTTCAGATCTTTAACTACAGTTGCAGTCACTCTAGTTTTGTGACAACTGACACATAAGTGCAAATGTGCCCACTCCCCCAATATGGAAAGGTTCACATTCTTTCTAGTGCCGGGAAGAATCTTTTGAGAGGATCGAGGAACTGCTTTCTCTCCTCAGAATGTTGCAGCCCGTTATTCTTGGACACCAGGAAAAGACAAAGGGGAACGGACACCCCTCGTCTGAACAGATGTTCAAAGAGACCCCTGGAAGAATCCATCTTCCCAAGGAACGTCGTCTCCCGGAGGGACGTGTAAACTGGCACAGCTAAGGAAAGGTCTGCGGTGGAGCCCAGGCAGAGGATTTCTCTTTCAAGACACATTCTTTTTTCCAGACTATGATGGCTACAATGGGGAGGGGCACAAAAATAGAAAAACAACGGGGGGGGGGTGTTCTGCTGTTTGAGATCTGAATTTGCTTTGATTCCTTTGCCTTTGTGTGGGCCTTTAGTGTGTACCCACATGTGCAGCTAATTGGGAAACAAACAACAGTGTGCCCTTGATTCATCAGAGGGAGGGCTAATTGGCAATATTTCTAGGGTCCAAGAAAATTGTGGAGGAAAATGTGTCGTTGGAGAAGGGGGGGGCTGGGAATGGATTTGTCAATGGCATCAAATCATTTTGCAGAGACGGAAAGTGCCTTGGCAGGTTCTACAAAATGGGACCGAAAGAGTCCAAGAAAGAAGGCTGATGCCGAAACCCGGAGGAAGACGGGGGGGCATTTCCAAGCAGGGTGAGGTGAGGTCTCCATGGCTGGGCCGGAGTGAAGAACCGAGCAGTTGATGGAGATGGCCCTGAGGCAGGACCCGATTCTGCCCTGCTGTCCTCCATCCAGGAAAGGAGGGGCAGCCCTCCCTTTGGCCACCCCTGACCGTCAGATTTGGGGTTGTTTTTTTTGGGGGGGAACCCTGCAGACTGCTCACAAAATCATTGGTTTTTCTCTCCAAATAAGGCAAGGACAACTGGCCTCTTTGCGGTGGGCTGCAGCCTGGGCTGGAAGGGCAAGGCGAAAAGGGTCTGGACACACCACGGTGTGAGGAGGTAAGAGAAGAGGGGATGCCGAGGGTTTGGTGGGAGATGGAAATGGAAGCTGACCTTCTCCATCCACCACTCTGAACCTTTGCCACAGATTGCCACAGAAGGCAGGGGTCTGAGGAGGCCAAAATGTTCAGTGTGACAAGCAGCAGGCACCCGGCCCCTAGCCAGAGGGACCCCCCTCTCTCTGCTGAAAGGACTAGGGCAGGATTTAGCTGGGAGGAAAACGGAGCAGCCGAAGGCCCTCGGGGGAGGCGCCATCTGTCATGGGTCCACTTTCCCTTCGGCCCTTTTCCTGACCTAGATGGTGTCAAGGAAACAGAGGCCAGGCAGAGGGGTGGGGGGGATGAGGGGAGAGGGACTTCTGAAGAAAGTGGTTCTTGCCACTCATCTCTGCAGTCATGTATGCAGGATGTGGCCCCATGAGCCCAGAGGGTGCCAAAGGGTCCGCTGGTCACACAGGAACTGGTTTGGAGCCAAGGTGAGCCAGCACTGCGGTTTCTCTGCCATGGAGCAGAATCCACCTTGTTTGATGCACCCCTCCTTCGAGGTAGGCCACTGGTGGCCGCCTGTGGAGGTTCTCCTTCCAGTGGGGAACAACCAGCCTCTGCACTCACCAATCAAGTAGGAGTGAAGGGCCAGCCCAGACCCTGTTGCCCAGCAGGCACCAAAGGCTGACTGTCCCTTCTGGCTGGCAAAGAAGCCAGCCCCAGGGGAAGCCGCCAGCGCTGGAGAATGGGGTGGGCTGACATGAAAGGGGGTGCAGAGTGCTTGGCTTCTCAGGCGGTTGCTTGAGCTTCAGCGCCTTTTACCCCACATGCCCCTCTCCAAAGATGATTCAGGAGAGGACGGATCAGCAGGAAGGAACTGGAGATGCTCAAATGTGTTCACAACTGGCAATCCGACACAGTGGCCACATCCCCGCCGTGCAATCTAAGTTTTGGGCTGTTCCTCACTGGTACATAAAGAGGCCCCACCCTCGTTCTCCGAGACGCACAGGCAGGCTGGCCTGATGGGCCCGTGCACATCCCCGGGACTCGCTGTGGGGTTCTTGATTTGACTGGTGAGGAATGGCACAAAACCTGCAGATTTGCTCCCGCGATGCCACAGGATTCCAGCCAGTGAGGAGAAAACTGTGACGATCTTGGCTCTCTGTTGCAAGAATGAAATCACCATGGAACTCCATCCCTGCTTTGAGCTGAGCCAAAGAGGGACAGCCTTGGAGCGCACATACTGCATGGCCACAAAACAGAGAAGAAAATACACATTTCATGCAGGTCTTGTCATTTTGAGATCTCTCTGTTTTGGTACAACTCCAGCAAAACCTTGCCTGCTGATCATTCGGTGTTGTGACAAAATTATGCTTTCTAGATTAGGGAGACAAATCTTCTCTTGTCTCATCCTAGCAGACAAGGAAGAAGAATTTCAAAATAACTTGTCAGCAGTTGCATCAAGCAAGACTTTTCACTTCCAGCACAAGAGACGCTCCTTTTTTCCCTCCGAAGGTTTCCACAATTTCCACAAAGCAACGTCTCTGCACCATGCAAGTTTTCCCCTTTGTGCAGCTTTGCACATGCTCATAACAAGCACAGAAGGAGTCGATTGACAAAGAAGAAAGGAACCAACCATCTAGTGCTTCTAACTGTTAGGGGGGCAGAGAGCAAGACGGCAGGTAGGATAATTTTGTGCAACGGTGGGGAAAAAGGTTCCCAGAAATGCCAGAACTCCTCTGGAGAAGGTCAGGAAGTATTTTGTCGCCTTGCAACGCAGGGAGAAATACTTAGCAGTTTCTGCAAGCAAGGATTTACGCTCGTGGAAAGATCTCAAAGGGAAAAAGGGGCAAAAAGGGAGGAGACGCAAAATGGGGGGGGGGGGATTAGGACACTTAGCCTCACAAACCAGGACCTCATTTATGCAAATGGATCGCCCATCCAAACAAGGGAGAGGCGGGTTTATCTGTCTGAAGCCCAGGCTTGCCAGGGACAGGTGCAAACGGGAGGGGAGGGGCAGGACAGCAGACGTCAGAAAACCCATCAGCAGATGCACTCAGAAAGGGCAACCAGCTGGACAGCCAGCCAGCCGGGGCTCTCCTCTGCCTGGAGGCAAAAAGCCAAGCTGTTGAAATCCATCAATGGTTAGAAAAATGAGCATTCTGGTGGATCTTTCTCGAGGCCACTCAAGCTGCGGATGGACGGTGAGCGGGGTGGGGGTGGCCTGGAACCTCACCCCATATGGGAGGCCATACAGCAGGGTCCAGAAAGGCACTCTGCATATGAGCCAGAGGCTCACTCTTCCTCATCATGTTGCTGTTGGTTGGCCATTATAAAACTGTGCTGTGGCTGGGCTACAACTCCGGATAATCACAGAGCAGGTTTGTCTCCTCCTTCCGAACAGCACCCTTCTCTGGAAAACCCATCCCTTGCCCCCAACGTGACAAAGGCCCCCTTCCCGGCCTTGTGAGGCATGGTCTGTCCCTTCCTCAGGCTGCTTTAAGTCTTAGAAGGCCTTCATTAAAAACAGGAAGTGACTGTTTGAAAAACTAACTTGGGGGGGGCAATCTGACGAGGCCTGTGGCCACCCAAGGAGTGGTCTCTGGGGAACCCTACAGCAGACTTTGCCCACCCTTGCAGAAAGACCTGGATAAAATGTCAATTATTTTGCATGCCTCTGGGGCCAAGACTCCTTGCTTTTGGGAAAGGTATATTATGTTTATTTCACAAATACAAAGACAGGGTGGGGTGTTAAAAGAAAACCATCAAGACTGGGACTGAGGCTGGGGGTGGGGCGTCTACAACCCTCCCTCTCTCCCTCCTCACCTGGGTGTCATGTCCCTCAATTCCAGCTGTGCTTGCAAAACCCCCCTGCCTGAAATGGGAACCTTTATGTGAAATTGTGAAAATAGTGCACTCTTTCCCTCTTAGGGATGGGAAGAGGATGCACAATGTTCCTTATACTCATTGGTTTAGGCTGTTTCAAAACAAGGAAGCACCTTGCCAAGATTTAAAAACCCTTGCAAGATGCTTTACCTGAAGCTGAGAAGAAACAAAGGGCTTCCTCATCCCAGTTCCACCGGCTCTCTGTAATCTATGCAAAACACCTCTAGCATTTTTTTCCTCCTCGAGAAGCAATGCATGTGCAAACACACACACACACACACACACACACACACCAAGAGCAAGCTGAGAAAGATGGGTGATGATAAAGGAAGATGCAAACCACCTGGCCAGTACTTCAAATCCTTTTTTCAAAAAAAAGAAAAAACTTGTTTGCTGCTATTTGAGTAATTTGTACAATTGCACAAACAGAACAATTTTTTGCAAAACGGGAAATGTTACAGGGAAGGGCCAATTTTGCCCCCAAACTGGCAGCTTTGAGCGATCTTGCACTGCATCTAAGTGGCAACACGACTGAGTGCCAGGAACTCCCCCACTGGCAGGAAAAAAATGCAACAGTTTCTCACTCTAATGAGAAGACAAAGAAGGATTTTCTTCCTTCCTCCTCCTGTAAAATATTTCAGCATTTCAAGCAAACATTACGTGGGGTTCCAAAGCACTCAGCACATGCTCAAGAATTCTCTCTTGTGGCACTAAGAAAAGATCCGCATTAATTCTGTCCTTTAGAGAGGGAAGGAGAACCAGTGTGTGGGGGGGGGGGGAGCACGCCCTCTTGTCTGCAGGAAACCCCTGCATGAGCCTCGGTGCCTCTTCTCTGCAGCTGAATCCGGGTTCTTGTGAAGCCTCAGGCCAGCTCCTCGGCCGGCCGCCGTGTCCTGGAAAGACCACAAACAGCTCCTCCCCGCAAGCTCTCCCCCCCCCAATGGCTGCCCCCCCCCGGCCTCCCTCCCTCCCTCCCTCCCTCCCTCCCTCCCTGGTGAATGGAGCAGATGGGCACAAGGAAGGAGCACTGCTCTGCCTCGCAAGGGAAGCCCACCCGACACCGTCAGCCAGAGAGCAGATCGGAACAGGCAGGAGACGTCACTTCTGCTCACCCGTTGGCAAAAGGATCCCTTCTGGGTGTGCAGCTTCCACTGGAAACTTCCGCTAATTTTAGATTTCAATTCTGGCGCAATGGAGAATGGCTGGAAGACGGAGGCTGCTGAAGCCGTAACTGGGCCATTCGGGAGGCAGCCGTGCCCGCGTTTGGCTTCACCTCATCTGATGAATCTCATTTGCCACGCGTAATGGTCTTTTTAAAGCCACGACACCCAGTTCCCTTTCTGGGCCCTCCTTGGTCTTCCCTGCACAAAATATCAATGCATGCACACAGACACACAGACACAGACACAGACACAGACACACACACACACACACACACACACACACACTGCTCGAGCCTACCTGCTTGAGGATATGCACGGCCATCGTGTGGGTGCAGTCGAAGATGATGCGGAACTCTCGCCCTCGCTTCATCTCCTTCAGGAGGGGCCGGGTGTCGTCTGTGTCGAGGGGCAGCTGGCGGATTTTCAAACGGATGTTATACCTGGAAGGGGCCATGATCAGCTCTTGCAGCCGGATGAGGCCTTGGGAGGGAAGAGAGAGAAAAAGAGAGAGCGAGAGCCCAAGGACAACAACGAGGACGAGAGGGCAGCCTTGGGTCCCACGCCAGCCCAAGAACCCCTTCAGCTTCCTGCTTCCAGAGTCAAGGTCATCAGGGGGATCCCTCTTCCTGCCCTCTCCTTCAGTGGCCACTTAGACATCTCCAAAAGAGAGGGCAAAAGAGGACGCCTTGCAAAATAAGGAAGGACTTTTACAATTTCAACAGGAGGATCATGCCTTGTGGTGCAGGGAGACGGGGAGCTGAATCAATGTGGCTGCATCGCTGCCCAGGGGCTGCTCCCTGTTGGCGATGGGCATCTCCAAGAGTGCCCAAGGGTGCCCATCTCCCTCCTTCTTCCTTCTTTGAGTCAGACCTGCAGGAGCCCATCCTTCAAATGGAAGAAGCCACTGAAAGGAGGACTGCTCTCTGGCAACCCTCCCACTGGAAGAGGGCCAGAATGGGAGGAGAAGGGAGGTGTGGCCACTAGAGAGATCCCTGGGGAAAGGAATACAAATATCGGCACCACAGGAGCAGCGGTGATCCAGCCTGTCCCCCCCCCCAAACCAGCCAGTCTGGTCTCTGGCCGCCACATGGTGCGCACGGACATTGCCAGCATCATCGCGCCCATCATGGGGGCAATCAAGCCGGCCCTTCCCTTCCCTGCCTCCGGGATGAAGAGTCTTCGCCACTCAGCCGTTGGGCGGCCGGCTGCGCAGGGAGGTGGGGAAGCGCCAGCCGGGCTGCTTCTGCCATTGGCGTGACGACACAGAGGACAGCTACGCGCACCGAGGACTAGACCGGCCGGTCCGAGAGGGGGGGGCTGGATCTCTGCAGCACGTGCGGCGATGATATTCATATTTGTATCCCAGGGATACCAGTATGAACAGCCCATCTCTAGTGGCTGCCCTCACTAGTCTCAGTTTGTGCTTGAACAGGGGTCGGACGTGAAGCCGGAGCTCCCCGTGGATGGGGTGAGGGCTGCCAAAGTGCTCCTTCCTGAAGTGAGGCCACTTTAGCACCCCGTGTTTCAGGCTCCCTCTGCACGCACACACACACACACACACACACACACACACACACACACACACACACACACACACACACACACACACACACACACACACACACACACACACACACACACACACACACACACACACACACGCACACCAAGTGGTCCTCCCTGGGTTCCAGGATGCCTATGGAGGAAGGAAATCTGAAACAGCTGGTGACACAAAGCCTCAAAGAAGGAAACGTTCAGAAAAAGGTCACTCAGTTTGCCATTTGTGCAGGAACCGGGAGAGAGTCCGCCCCGGTGGAGCCACTC
Organism: Pogona vitticeps; assembly: GCF_051106095.1. Classification (NCBI taxonomy): domain Eukaryota; kingdom Metazoa; phylum Chordata; class Lepidosauria; order Squamata; family Agamidae; genus Pogona; species Pogona vitticeps. Next base: position 588,193 of record NC_135791.1, on the reverse strand, counting down.
CTGGCACCTGGGCAAGCTTTTCCACGAATGATGCCCACCTGGTGGAATAGGAAGCATTTGCATGCACGACTTTACTAAACGGCCTGCCTGAATGATCTCTTTGCATTATGAAATTGCCTGAGCAAATCTAAGAAGGCCTCAGTTTACCCTGAGTAATGCTCTCTAGAGGAGTTGCCAGGACCCTCAGAAGGACAAAAACTGCCCTGGGCACAGAACCAGAAGATGTCACCCCCTCCAAGGTCAAATGGGTTTAAACTTCTGACAAATGGACTCCTTCAGGGTAATTAATTCCATTATGAAGCAGCACCGCCTGCTGCCTCCAATTAAGAGATTGCATTAGAGAGACGCTCTCCGCAGGAGAAATTAAAAACAAACCAAAGCAAAACACCCAAATGCTCCAATCCAGCACTTGTGCTCCGCTGGGGGGGGGCGGTGTGGGATTTATTCTGTTCCAAAAGACAACAACTCCACACAGACATAAATGCATGAGAAATCCGTTACAGTGGTGCCTCGCTAGACAGTTGCCCCGCATGACAGTTTTTTCGCTAGACATTAACTTTTTGCGATCACTATAGCGATTCGCAAAACAGTGATTCCTATGGGGGAATTTCGCTGGACTATGTTTGGTCCCTGCTTCGCAAACCGACTTTCACTAGACGACTATTGGCTTTTCGCTAGACAATGATTTCGCTAGACCGCGATTTCAGTGGAATGGATTATCATTGTCTAGCGAGGCACCACTGTATTCTAATTCTTTTCAAGCAATGAAAAAGTCAACAGTTTACTTTCACTTGTTCTAACTGCAACAACAAACTACTTTTAAAACCTCCAGTTATAACTGTAACGAATTCTTTGAAACAATAATAATTTTCCACTTTTTATTTCAAAGAGATAGTCTTGTTGTGGCAGTTTCTGTGGATATAACAAATCCAAAACAAAAATCCAAACAAAACCTGGCTGGTGACGCCTTTACAAGTAACATATTCCTTTCAGTGTGAGTTTTTGCGTATGATAGTGCAGCAGCAGCATCACCACCCATGAAGTGGATGCTAAGCCATGAATAGCGACACTGAAATAAATAGGATTTCCTTGTATGTTTGTTTTTTGTTATTATGTGGCTAACATGGGTAACATGGAAAAGACAATTTGGAACAGTTATAGTTCTAAGACCCTAAAAATAGTTCTCAACACTAAGGGCCAATAAAGGTTAACAACTTATTTTCCCAGTTCTTGAAAATAACCAAAATACCTGGGTTTTTAAAATTACTGTACCACACAAACACACTTTTCATTCAGTAGACGTTGGCACTTATGATTCATGCATATTTGTAATAGAAAAAAGGGTGAGAGTCAACGAAACCGACGCTCCTGCCCTGAGCCCCATTTACCTGTGCTGTCGTCGTACACCACGGTGGCGGATCTCCACTTCAGGTACTGGACGAGGTCCAAGATGGCGTGGCTGAGGGAGGCATAGTCCGGGTAAAGGTTGACGTAGAAAGTGTCCTTGTTATCCAAAGGGTGATGCTTCCACCGCAGCTGTATGTGGGGGACTTCGAGGGCATTGCAAATGGACTGGACGGCGTTGGTGCAGGAACCCTGAGAGGGCCCAAAGATCGCCACCACCCCCAGCGCCAGCTGGTCACAGGCTGGAAAGGGAAAGAGTGCAGGTGGTCAGGGGTGCCTGGGAAGGAGCCAAGGAGCCCTTGAGAGGTGGCAATGGAGGGGGATCACAACGCTCGCTGGCAGAGGTCAAATCCATTTCTGTTCAGTCACAAAAATCCACTAGACCAAAGCCAGATCTTAAGGCAGGTTAAGTGACTCCCTTGGTAATGAAGACTCATGGGATCACTTCCTCTAGCTACAAAGATCAACTGACCGACTGTCCGACTGTCCATCCATCCGTCTGTCCATCCATCCATCCGTCTGTCCATCCATCCATCCGTCCGTCCATCCGTCCGTCCATCCGTCCATCCATCCATCCATCCATCCATCCATCCATCCATCCATCCATCCATCCATTTATTTTAGTTCTGTGTATATTCTTGTGCTTTCAGCGGTCAACTTTGGTTACATTTTTGTGTTCAACTCTTTGGATGTCTTGTACATATTATGACTAGGGATGCAACTTCTAATTTGTGTTCTTGTTGTAGGCACAGATGGGGGAATTTAACACCACCAGTGAGGATTCCCCCTGAGAGTTTTCTCAATAGAGAAGGGTTTTAAGAAGACATACAAAATCACAAATGTAGAGACAAAACTGTCTAGAAACTGGTTTTGCGCAAAACTGTACAATGGGGAAATTACATGAGTCCACATTTTCCACTTCAACAAGGCGCGTTCCCAATCCGTGCTCATCACCCAGGCCATCTGTTCTACCAAACATGGAGACAAAGGAAGGGCAAAGGATCGCTCAAGAGCGACTCAGAAAGCAGAACGTGCAGAGATGCTACTGGGGTTTTCAAAGCCTGAGATAAAATTTATTGATTGATCAAAATAAAATTCCTCTATTCAGCCTTTAAAAAAGCCAGAAGGAACACAGCCCTCAAAGCAAGCAAAGAAACCCTCAGTGTCCCTGTCCATTTGCTAAGGAAACAGAAGAGGGGCGTCTGACATTCACGAAGCTGTGCTGGAGCCGACAGAGGAGCGGTCTTGAGAGCTGGAACTTTTCCTCAGAGAAAACAGTTGCGGGAACACTTCAAAGAGATTGCCTTCCATTCTGAAATTTAAACTTGGTTTTGCCATGAGTTTAAATTTCACAAAGGGACATTTGGGGGAAACTGGTCTCGTTTTCAACTGAGGGAAAGAAGGACAGGGGTGGGCTTCCTGGCTTCCTCCCTCCCTCCCAGTCTAATCTGCTGTGACTCCCGTTTAATTTCTGAGTGGTTCTGAAAATAATTCTCTCCAATCCCTCTCTCCAACTGTGCAGGGGACATATGCAACATTCCTTTAAGTGATTGCCAAAAACCGTCTGTTCAGATGCTTCTCGGAGCCTTTGTGTGTGTGCACACGCGTGTGCGTACGCGCATGTGTGCATGTACAGACACACACACACACATACACACATGGCCTGAAGGAGGGCTGCATTTCTTCGGGGAAAGTTTCCAACAGTCTTGACTGCGTAATACACAAGCTTTGAGGAGCAGGGCATTAATTAAACATGAGGGAGAGGCGCTTCTTTAAAAAAAGCAAAACTAACCTTATTTACTTGTCACATTTCATTAGCATCATCTCTAAGTGGAACTATGTAAAAATCTTTAGAAACTTTAATCAGAAGAACTAGGCTAATGTGGGCAGGGTCCGTGGGTGGAAAAAAAGGGGGGGCGTCTAGTCACTCCGACCCGGGGGCAAAGGGCAAGACTTTCTCAGCTCCATCTCCCACCCCACCCACTCCATCTGCCCACACTTCATCTGCGTTCTTGAATCGGCTCCATGGTAAGGCAGAACCAGTCCAGGGGAACCGAGCAGAAGGTGACCCCTCCACGGATAAAGAGGAGCAAAAGCAGCCACAGGCTTTTTCACCCTTGTGGAGACCGGAGGAACCTGCCTAGGGTTGGGGCAGAGGCCATGGGACGCCCCTGCCTCTCTTGCCCACCCCTCCTGTGATTTCCCATTTCCCATTTATCCCATGCAGCAGGTGAATTTGGTGAACGGCCCGAAGCAGAGTTTGGAGGGAAGGCAAGAATACTCATTGTCACTCACATTGCAAGCAACAAGGAGGGGAAAAAAGCTACTTTTCAATAACAACGAAAAGCACCATTTTTTTTTCAGGGCACCAAGTGACACACTGACCACGGCAATGTCGCCTTCCTCAGCCGGTGGACCCAACGTGTGTGTGTGTGTGTGTGTGTGTGTGTATGTGTGTGTGTGTGTGGTGTGTGTGTGTGTGTGTGTGTGTGTGTGTGTGTGTGTGTGAGAGAGAGAGAGAGAGAGAGAGAGAGAGAGAGAGAGAGAGAGAGAGATGTTCTAATGTTAAACTGGGTACAAGGCTCCCATGAGGCTGGCAGTGGCAAGATGCTTTCAAGGCTAGCATCCATGTGGATTCCGTGGCTCCTCCTGACTTTGTTCCATCATCCCCCCACCCCATGGAGATCCATCAAACCCTGCACATCCTTCCCGGCTCCATAGAGCTCTGGGCCTCTCAAGGACAGACAAGAGAGACACAGCATTCCTGTACTGAGAAGCCGAGATCCCCACCTGCACACTCAGCCCACCAAAGGCCACGGAGACCAGGTCGTCAGTGCAAACTCCTTCACCAGAGAGACCCCAAGAGCTGTGGAAGAAGGGCGACGCTCTGCACTTACCTTTCTTAGTGGCCTCAAAGCTGTCATGGAAATGTATCCTCTGGATATCATACGTTAAGGTTGTGTTGGGCAACAGAGTCCTATTCCTGTTGATGATGTTGGCAGAGAATCGGAAGGCTTGCTCTTCTGCGTTCATGACCTGGGCATTGGGGCCATCCACATATTCAAAGATTCCTCCTGAAAGAATTTTTGTTTTTAAAGAAAGGTTAGGACCAACTAGGCCGCATCTCCATAAGTCCATGTTCCGACTGGACTTCTGGACACCTGTCTTGTGTCACCAGGGTCCATCATCGCTTCGTACTTTGAACGAGGCACACAAAATAGAAGGGGTTCTGAGGGCTGTAACTGTTTGCCTGAATCTAGTCAGCAACCTTCGACTCCCTTGCTGTCTTCCAGCCCAGCATTTCCTCAGCTCCTTCAGGTATCTTTTCAATATTTTAAATTATTGTTCCCCTTAAATGTTTTTAATGATGTAGTTGCTCTGATTACTCTTCAAAAGGTTCTGAAATGCATTCACACTCTTGGTTTTCTTTATAGATAAACTCCTAGTTACCACTCTTTTCTGAGCAGAAAGTATTTTCAAGACACAATGTGATCATTTTACCATTCCTGACAAATGACTGCTTACGTGTTTGCTCGGTTTCATTATGACGAAGTTCTTGGCACTACTCAGAATTAAGTGTAGGGCTGCATCCCCCCTACTAATGAGATACAAGGTGAGAACTGCAGAGCTGGAAGGCACCCGTATAAATCATCAAAGTCCAGCCTTTGTCAGTGGGATCCAGACCATTCGACGTGTGGCTTTCCAGCCAGATACCTAAACCACAGAGCTCTCCACTAAGTTTAGTGACAACTGTTCCAAGGATGGTGGCCATTCAGGTTACATACTTGGAACTTTTTGTAAAGGGCGTCCAATCCTTTCACTACCAATTCCCTTCCCCTTGGTGGTTAGAATGTTAATGAAGATTCTGTGGCATCACAAGAGCCCAGTTGGACAGGTGGGCAAGGGAACTGGTGGTTTTTAAGCCCACCATGAATACATTCTCCATTTCTGCAACCACATGCTCAGTCCGCTCCCCTAGTATGTCAGGTTCTCTCTGTGCCATTTTTTGCCCACCTCTCCTCAGATCTGCCTCCAGGTTCTGACAGGCAGACCCATCCTTCTGAGTCAACTGAGGGGAACCCTTCAGGCCACAACAGTGTGCGCACACCACGGATATCTGTTTTTATTTTCTGTTCAGAGCATGTGGATGCCATTATTGCTCCCCAAAGACTCCGCCAGTCGTGTCACAGGATATTTGAGGAGTTTTCTTCCAGGCTCCACAACTTCAAGGGATGTCTACAATTGTGAACCAACAGCCACTCCAACTGAAGCACCACAACCCAGGCTAGGAAAGTCTTGCCTTGTTTCAGATCTCACAACTTCCGCTACCTCTCTCTCTCTCTCCTTGCTCTCCCTTGGAACAGCAATGAGGCACCCACACCAGGCACTCTCTGATTAACAAGCAATTCAGAATAATTAATGGGTGCACAGAATACGCAAAGGCAGCCAGTAACAGATGGATCTCCCGATTCATTAGCAGAAAGCAAGCCTCCCCTCTTTTTTTGGTGTCAGGAGAGGTAGTTGGTTGCCGTCTCCAGCACTGCCAGATCTTTTGCGGTTCTCCAGGCACCTAATTATATTTTATGGATTCGTATTTCACGTTCCTTTCCTGAGAAAAACCTGGGGAATTATCTATTTCCACAATAACCCTGCATGGTAGCATGAGAACTGCACGATGGGCTTTGACGTCATCCAGGTGAACTGCCAGCCAAGTGAGAACTTGAACCCAACTGGTCTGAAGGGGAGACCCGTCTTCTCCAAAGGAGCCCACAAGCAGCCGCTTGAACATGAAAACTAAGGAAGTATTGTGTGCCCAAATTATACACAATAAGAAAAGACTCTCTGAAATCACAACAGGGAGCAGTTTTCATTTTGCTTCCGCCAAGAATCGGTGGGAAGGTGGGTGTGAGCTGCATGTGGAAGAGATGACTGAAATACCACGAAGAGTTTCCTTACGGAAGCCCAGCTCTGGCAGAAGGTCCCCCTTTCCACCTGTTGGTGGCCAGGCATTTGGAAAGCTTCTCTTTGCCTCCGAGGGAGATGGGGGCAGGGAGGTGTTTCTGAGGTGCAGGTGGAAGCTCTCGAAAGAGATGCCGAAAGCTGTGCGGCCACATCCTGGGAGGGGGGGCCTGAATGTGCTTGTGGAGATGGGGGATTTACTCCTCAAACCAATTCTCCTTCCAGAGAGGACTTGTTGACTTGATGCAAGGCTGCCCACAGCCCCAGCTGGTCCCTCACCAAGTATCCAAGCCCAACCTAAGAGACAAGAGAAAAACAGCCCCGTGCATCAGCTGCAGGGTTGTATTTTTGGCACGAGGGCAACTGGGCCATTGCGATGCCACCCTCCCGTCCCCTGGCTGGGATCTGACAAAACTCTGCACAGAACTCTAAAGGAAACCAGCGAAGAAACGTCGGAAGCCTCTCCCCCCACCACCACCCAAAAAAACACCAAGCAGCTACCCGACAAACAGTTCCATAGCCTGTGAGTGCCACCTCCACAGAAGCACTGTTTTAAATCATCACACAATTTTATCTTGATCTCCCTTCATGGAGATCGAAGTACTCGGCTCTCTTTTTCTGCCCGCAACGCAAATTGCTGGAAGTCAATCAGTGAAGGAGACAATTTAAAAAAAAAAAAAGGGAAACACATTTTCCAGCTAAAAAAGGGATGCACATGTTGCTAAAGGATATGCTTCTATGCGATATGTATACATAGAGGCTGTATCTGTTATTTCTATGCATGAACATAAGAAATGGTCCATTTATAGTACAATAATCTATACAAATTCCCAGATGGCAGCATCTGAATAGATTGCAATGGCGAAATCAAAGACATAGAACTAATAAAAGCAACCATTAAAATCACACATTAAAATAAGGGTGGGGGAGACTTGTTCCTTTATACCTATCAAGGAAAGAAGCTCCCTGAGACCCTTGTATCCTGAAAAGTCAGGACTGACCAAAGCTTGCTTGGTGACGGGTTGAGGATTTGAACCCAGGTCTCCCTCATCAAGCCAGAGCACCTCTCAACGCCAGAGTGCTCTGGTCCGTCCCTCCAGTTGCCCAGATAGGGAGGCCCAGTTTGAAGTCTCTCTGTCAGCACAGAGGCCTCTGTTGCTTCCTTGGGATCAAACAAGAGGGAACAGCCAGCTCACAAGAAGCTGAAGGAGCCTGATGGCCCAGTGGTTAAACTGCAGCACTGCAGCCAAGACTCTGCTTACAATCTGAGTTTGAGGCAGCTGGACTGAGGTTGACTCTGCCTTCCATCCTTCCAAGGCTGGTAAACTCAGTACTCAGCTTGCTGGAATGGGGTGGGGGTGGGGGGGCCAATGCGTAGTCTACATAATTAAATGGCATAACTGCCCAGGGAGTGCTCTAAGCACCAGGGTGGGGTTTATAAGCAGCACACTTTGCTTCAGCTCTCTCCCCACAAGACTTCTTAGCTCTTTCAGCCTGAGTGATTAGATTGGCAAATTAAGGGTATGATTGCGAGGGGGAAACAGGACACTTGCGGAGCAGCCCAGTTAAGATCTATTGCTGGGCACTCACATGGCACTCGGGGAACGGCACCCCAACCCGATCCCAATCCATGCCCAAGCAGGGCCTTGTTGGTCCCGCTGTAGGGCTCCTATGTTTGGGGGCCAGCCTGGAGCCATTCCCTGGCAGAGGCAAAGGCCGCTCCCATTCAAGTGACCCTTCCCAGTGCGATCTGGCAGGCACCGTTACAGCCGTCCGATCGCGCCCCAAGCCTGTGTTTATACCCCAGAATACAGGAAGCTCGTTTGCGAAATGGGAAGGGGAGGAAAGCGCCTGCCACTGCAAGCTGCCCTCTTTGACCCACAAAAGGGTGGCCCCTTCTAGAGGCGGAGGGGTCGCTTGGCCCTGAGCATCCCTCGTTTCTCCTGCTGCCCTCCCCTGACAAGAGAATTTGCCACATTGCTTCCAATGTGGGTTTGCAGCAGGGCACAGGCATTTTTAAAATCCCCAGATGGGTAAAAATAAAGGCTGCAACGCTCTGGGGCTCTGGGATCGGCGGAAGGAGCCTCCCAGGAGGAAGCCGACCGGCGCACTCAGCTGCGCTCACCTCCTTCGTCCTGCCGTCCTCGCCGCTCTCCTCCTCCTCCTCCTCTGTTCCCCGTGAAGTATTTATGAGGCAGCAGCCTTTCCCCCCTTCCCAGCATCACTCCGACTTCAACTCGAGGGGATCAATTATTCAGGACAATACAGTCAAAGAGGACCTGATCATTCCAGAGCCGAGTTATGAAGACGCCCGCCTTTGCCAAGGCCTCCTCTGGCAATGAAAACACTCTACTGCAGAGCGAGGGGAGACCATCTGCTCCTTCGGCCCTGCACCGTTCGTTCGTGGCGGCAGCAGAACTGGGCGAAGCCAGCAGCTCCCGCCGGCACAGCCAGGCACCTCTGAGGCAACGGTGTGGGGCAGAATCCCATCCATGGGGAGAGATCACAGAGCGGGCGCCACCCCTTCCCCATTCTCTGCAAGCCTGGCCCCCCCAGCAGAAGCCCAGAAGCCCTCCGGGGAGAGCTGCCATCCACTCGCCAACACACAAGGCCAACATTTCCACCCTCCACTGCCTTCTCTCTCTCTCTCTCTCCCCCCCCCCCAAGTATTTCATTGAAATGATGAGTGCCTTGATGTTGCTTTGATGAATAAACAGCTGAGACTATGGCTCTCACAGCGTGTGAGAGGGCTTCAAGTGAGGGCTTTCGGTCTTCCATCCTTCCTTCTGATGACACAACACAGCAGCGTGTGGCTGAGACAACAGAGTCAACAGGCACTCCAGGCGCCCGTTTGGAGGTCACAGGCTTCCCTTCAAGGAGACCCAAGTACTTGCTAGGTGGGAACAAAGCAGCCGCTGGGAGCTGAAGACCAGGCTGGAGCGGCAAGAGAAAGGCCTGGCCTCGCCGTGGGGCTGTGGGCCTCGCCGTGGGGCACCAGCTATGCACAGCCCATGGACACAGCCCGTCAGAAGACCTGGAATGAGGCACAGGCCTTTCTCCACTGAGACAATGCTCACGTGCGTCTCTGAAAAAGCACGCCTGCTTGCAGACCCCACCGTCTCCTTCCTCTGCAATCCTGCTCGCCCAGAGGACCATTGAGCAATGCTGGGACAGGAGGGCGGAAGTCGTCTCTCTGCATCAGGATCCCAATGAAGACCTCTTGATGATCTCACCCAACGGTTTCACATAGATGGTCCGTTATTAAGCTTCTTGCACAAACCTTTTTTTTTAAAAAAAATATTATTGTGAGGTAGAAAACACACAGTAGAAGAACAGGAGAAGGTGAAATCAGAATTCTTCTCCTCAGAGGTAATCCCTGAAGGCAGCAACTTTCAGGGTCCCTGGAATAGAAGAAATTTCAATTTCCCTCAAATAGGGCCAAGCTGTTGACAACCAGAGAGCATCATTTCTCCTCACCTACATTGCTGTTTGGGCACAGAAGACATCAGACAGCACCTACCTACCTACCTACCTACCTACCTACCTGCCTGCCTGCCTGCCTACCTACCTACCTACCTACCTACCTACCTACCTACCTACCTACCTACCTACCTACCTACCTACCTACCTACCTACCTACCTACCTACCTACCTACCTACCTACCTACCTACCTACCTACCTACCTACCTACCTATCTGTATATCTGTCTGTCTGTCCTCTGCCTTACATTACATTAAATGATGGCAAATGGAAGGGTAAGGGAAGGAATGTGTCAATGGCAAAATCCAATTGATTGTGTTATCCCATTTCTTTTCTTCTTTTATGCTTACCAAAAGAAATTCTGTATCCACACCAAGTGACAGAACTGTAGAGACACTACCTGAAATCCTGTTGCATGGTGTAGTAAGTAGCAACTAGAGTAAGCCCATTTGAGTCAATGGAATTTAGGCATCCTTCAGTCTCGAGAGACTATGGTAACATGCTCTGTATGGAGGACTTGAAACAACGTCTAGTGTGGCTGAGAAGGCCAATTCGAGAGGGACCATCCCTTCCACACTGAAGACAAATACAATACTGTCCCCCATCCAGCTCCCTGATTTTGCTGATTTGGGGACTGCCTCTTGGCTTCAGCCTGCTGGACAAGGGTCTCTTCAAATTGGGAGAGGCCATGATGCATCGCCTGCCTCCAAGCTGAACGTTCAGAGGTCCAGGTTTCTCATCTGTTGAGGTCCATTCCTAAGGCTTTCAGATCCTGCTTGGAATTTAAGGTAGGGCTTATTTACCAAATCCCCATGGATTCAATGGGTCCACTCTAGCTGCAACTTACTACGTGAAGGAGCAGGATTAGGGTCCTTGTTTACAATGTTGTAGAATTCCTGGATGGCAAATCAACTTTTCTAAAAATGTGGGTGAGTCTGGGGCCAAATTTCTGCCTCCAGGTTCCTCAAGGTGGGATGGTGCACAGAGCACTAACACAGCAGAGAATGAAAATTGTGTTGAAGAGAGTATGTGTGTGAGTGTAACACTGGAGCGTATTCTGAAGGTGGCCCAGTGCTCTTGAAGGTGATCAGGAAGGTTGGTTCTGTTTTTATTTACTGGAGGAGAAAAGCTTTTTGGTTTTTCTTTTGCAGGGGTGTGGTGGGGGCACAAGAAGAGCACTGGAGGGCCATCTGGGGTCCCAGGGGGTCCCACACCGTGCCCCCCCAAGCTGTGGACGTCCGTCATAAGCCAAGACTTGCCGGCTAGTCTTCTTGGACCAACTTCTCCCCAGACCCAGGCCTGGACTCTAGAATTATGAGAGGCACTTGCACATCATGCTCTTTATCTCCATCACTGCCGTGAATGGTTGAGGAAGCTTCTCTGTGCACAGGGGCTGAATGCCAGCAGGAATCCAGGACCACCATGAGGGTCATTCTCCCTCCGCGTTCCTCCTTTCATGAAGGTGAGTTTAGTCCTGCAGTTGGTGACTAATTTTGTGGGGTGTGTGTGTAATAAATACATGCAAGACTTTAGCCAGGACTTAAAAGGAACCATTGGGTGCAAAACGTATTACTGTATGTGATCAGGGATCAGCACCTTGGAGAGCTCCTGGAAACCAAAACCTGGCGCGGATCCATCACCTTTGTGAAATCGGAGTGACCAGCCTGCCCAGTTCTGTATGCATACGGAGCAAGTCTGCGTGGCACCTGACCACCGCCCAGGCCAGTGCTAAGATTTATCCATGAGGAATTTCAACCTGGGCAGCACCCGGTCCCTTTGGCATGTCTCCACAGGAGCCACTGAACTCTGGACACAACAAAACATGAGGAGATGCTGCAAGAACCCCAGCATGAACTCCTGAAAAGTCTGCACATGCCTCACTGTGACCTCTGAAGAGTGGGGGGGGGGGGAATCCAGCTGTCAGGTGCACATTCTGTTGCGGCCTGAGTCCCTTTGTGCTTGGCTGTGGAACTGCCTGCATCTGTTCACGCATCACCACTCTACTCACAAGCATGGAGAGGTGGGGGGGACACCCTCGTGCAAATGTTGGATGCCTTGCCAGAGCACCAAGAGCCTTTAGGGGTGACAGCTGCATCCCCCCTACCCACCCATCTACCACACCTCTGCATAAGTCCTGTGCAGTCACTTAAAGAGCCTAATCACTAACTCGGAGCAGTTGATTAATGCATAATCTTAATCATGATTACACAGTGTAATTGGCATTAATTTGGAGAGCCAGTTAATTATGAAAATAATTGTCGCAGCTTTTCTGTTTTAATAAAATGGAAGAAATGTGCCTGGGCTATAAATTAAAGAAGCCACGTGGCCATTGCAACATTTAAAGCAGCCACCGAGTTCTCCCTCTTTTCTCCTTCCTCTGCTATGAAAGGTGGCACATTTCCCAGCCCCGCATGTGGAGACAGAAGGGACTCGGCAGGGAGGGCTTGACATGCTCGAGCCTCCACTTTGTCTAGAGGTGTGGCCTTCAGCAGAGACCCATCTGGCAGGGGGCACGTGCCCCTGCCCAATGCTATATGCCATCTCTCTCTCTCTCTCTCTCTCTCTCTCATACACACACATGGAGAGAGAGAGAGAGAGAGACTGCAGTGAGGGAAATCCCACCACCACCAAGAGGAAGGGCTATCCCACGGAGGCCTGGCTTCCCCCTTGGGCAAGGGGGGAACATTTCAAGTGCTGAGATAGCATCAGAGCTCCTCAGAGACAGCAGCTGGCAGGGCAAAGGTGGCCACTGAGAAAAGGCTCACTTCCAAGGCTCACACAGGACAGTAATGGTGGAGTCATGGTGTTCAGTTCCAGCACCCATTTCACAAACTGGTGTGGTGTTCAGAAAAGTGTGTGACAAAATGCCTGCCACTTATCTGCACCACACACCAAGGGGTCCCCAGGGATAATGCAGGTGCGGCTTCCATCCATAAGAGAGCAGGACCCACCTGCAGAAACCCAAGCAGAACATGCACAACCCTGACACTAACAGAACGGATCAGTTTAGACCCACATTACAAACACCCATCCCAAAACAGACACAAGGCAAAACAGGCAACAAAGGGACCGGGCAGCAAAAGGAAAACATGTTACTGGCTCACTGGGCTTCACTCCCCCCTTTCTTCTTTTTTCCTGGGCAGCTGGCCCACTTTGGAAGGAAGCCTTGGGCTCCTCTCTCTCTCTCTCTCTCTCTCTCTCTCTCTCTCTCTCTCACACACACACACACACACACACACACACACACACACACAACCATCTTGGGCCCACATGGCCAGAGGCACTACAGACTAAGGCCTAGCTTTGCAGCAGGCCAGCTTCTCAGTTCACAATTTTTTTAAAAAAAAAGGTGCATTCACTTTTCTTTTAAAGCAAAAGAAGGGGAAGAAACCCCCTTCCAGGAAAGGAGGAATACAGAAGGGGCTGGAGCTTAGGAAAGCATCCTTTGGCACACAAGTGGCTATAGATGCAACCCTGGCTGCGACTAGACTCAGGCTGAATGAGAATCTGTGATTTCCTGCAGGATCTGGGTCCCATGTTTCTGCCTCCTGTTTCGACATTGGTCAACACTCAAGAAAGAGACAACACAAACAAAAGTCCACTTAAGGAAGATTAAAAAACATAAAATACCAGGTACAATTTAGAGAGGGCCAAGAAAAAGCAAAGAGGAACTGGGTCACAGACCTCTCTAAACAAAAAAAGTCTTCAGACGAGAGGCCATGATGACCATCAAAGAAAGGGTGATTATCATGGGGCAAGAGGTTCCCCATTCTGATTGCCAGTCAAGAGGGTTTCTACATTCCCAGTGCCCACCTTGCAGCTGTCATGGGCTAGACCCAAGGAAGGGTCATGTCTGCTGACTGCAGGGGCTGGGCTGGAGGGGAGGGTAGGTTTCAGAAAGGCAATCATCTGATTCGCACCACTTTCTCCTAGCATCACCTACTTGTTTCCCCCCCTTTCTCTACTGTCTCTTGCCCAAGAGTTCACCCCCATATTTCTTCAGAGCTGTCCCACAAAACTAGCAGAGTCTTGATTTTCACACACAACCACCAAGGTTACAACGCACACATCCTAAAATCTTAGAAGTTAAAAGTTGGGAAGGACAGCTGGACCCCCACACCAACAAACCCCAGAATGAACATTTGCCATGTTTGACAGCAGCTGATGGAAACCAAGGAGGTCATTGCTAAGCAGGTGATTGGAGAAAAGTCCAGGGATGCCCGGTTCCCAGTCAGCAAAGAAGTAAAGTCCTCTTCATAAATGGGAACACTGAGGTCCAGATCTCTCTTTCTCTCTCTCCTGCTACCTTGAAAATCTTCTGCAACAGTTTGGGTTGAACCTAATCCACAACTAAAGCCTTAATTCCTGGCTTGTGATTTCCATGCTGCACAACTGACAAAACAGAGCAGAAGAAATCCTCTAACAAGCGAAACACCACCTTCTCAGCTGAGAACAGAGCATTCCCTTAAGACACAGACACACGAGAGGGGCCAGAGCAGCAGCAAACCATCCCAAGGAGCAGGCCCCTTCGGCAACCATTACACAATTGGTGTGTAGGGAGGAGGGGGGCCAAGGAAGGAGAATGGACAGCCATTATGATGAGCGTAAAGGCCAAGATTGACAGTTCATCCCACAGCAGAGCAAGCAACAGCTCTAAAACTTACAAGACAATGGAAAACTGACAAGACAATGGTGTTGGACGCACCCAAAGAATATTTCTGGGTGCATCCAACAGGCATGTCCTGAAAAAACTCCAAAATCCAGAGTTGCAAGTCTGGCAACATCCCGCTCCCTGGTCCAGAGTCTGAGACCTGGAGACTGCCCCCACTCCCAAAATGTGAGCCCCAGGGCCAACACCAGACACTTCGCAACCCTATACCAGTGTAAAAGCCAGAAGGGATTGGAATCTTGACCATTGGAACCCCACAGAAGGAAATTTCCAGGACCATAAGTCCCCAGCACCCCACACACACACACTGGCCAGCTCATTCCCTTGGGAATGGCTTGACACTAGATGAACTCCTGCCATGCTGTCTGATTTTCAGACTGTGACAGCAGCAGTGGAGAAGGGGGAAAACTGTTATAAAACGAGGTGTATAGAGGGAGTGCATGCCCTGCTTTAAGAAAAGAATCACACCTCCAGGTGTCTCCCAGGGGGGTCAACTTTGTTTAAGAAGATGTGTGCTCCATGTGCACCTGGTTTTAAGGGGGAAAGTGGCTTTGTGGCCACAGCTGCCTTACTAAAATTAAGGATTACAGCTGCAAACTCAGCAGCAGGGGGCTGCTGAAACAGGCAGAGGGACCTCACGGAACCCAGGCCTACATGGGCCACAGAAAGACTTGCAAGATTCCTGGGGTTTAAACTGAGCCATGAGCCCCAAACTGCAGACATTGTGCAGTCACCAGTTTGGGGAAGAGCCACGTCTTCCCTTGATTTATAGTGGCCTGGGGTTTTGGAAGAACAGCTTTCTATTTTTTGTCAAAGCAAGCAGCGAAGGTGGTAAGAATAGAACAGCTACTGCTTGAGAAAGAACAGAGCATAAATCAAGTTAATGAGGTGAGGACTCAAGAAAACAAGAACACTGAAACACGCACACTGAGTGTAATAGCCAGACGAATGAATAGCATCTCTGTCCAAAACAGTCTCTGAAGACTTCACATGCCGGAGTGCGAAACACAGATGCGCCAACTAATCCCGTAACTCTCGGAAAAGAGAGCACCACCTCTCGGCTTCACTTATGTCCTGGAGCGGGAAGCCCCAAACCAACCAACCACCCAACCTCTTAGGGCTCGACACACAGCTTCTCCCCAACTGACAGCAGTGTTATCTGCTTGGATTCTCAGTGTCTGTTTTGTAAATGCAGACAGCAGAAAATAAAGCAAGGTGAAAGCCAGCTGCTTCCACCCCCCCACCCTCAGGGCCCCTAAAGGTGGCCAGGTGAGGCCAGCCCATCCCACACCTTAGACGCACTGTGTCCTGACCCCAAGTGGTCATCAGGTTTAGGGGGAGTCATAGAGTGGATCTCTCTTTGCTAGTTGATCCCACTAACTCATCTTAGAGCAGCAGAGCTGGACAGGACCCCTTTCATTGAGCGCAGCCCCCATTGGGGAGGCCCAGTGGGAGGAATCAAGCTCTCAACCTCTGGCTCCGCAGCCACAGACCTAAAACCACTGAGTCGCCCAGCAGCTCCATACTGACCACTGCATTTCTTTCCTTTGCCACATATCGACACTGCTTTCCTGTCGGCAACAGGATTCCAACTGGTGGTTCATCCTATGGAACCCTGGGAACTGTAGTTTTCCAAGACGCCTAGAATTCTCTTGCAACCATTCAGAGCAAGGGAAAGCTCTGGTACCAAAAAAAAATACAAATCTATGCACCTCTCCAAACCACAGCCCCCAGCATTTCTTCAGATGGAGGCCTGGCAATTAAAATGGGAGCATCCAAGTGCTGTACCTGTGCAGCGCAGGTGTGCTCAGGCAGAAGCAAAAGCAGCCTGTGCTTCAGAAGAGATCCCCAATGACGATCGTGACCTGCAAGAGGCAGGGCCCTGGGGAGATTCCTGGGAGGGTCTCCATTTCTGCCTGTGTGCACAACAATCCTCTCTGTGCCATGCGAACGCATTGCAGGGAGAGACAGAGAAGGGGCCGACTGACGCCCCATTTTTGTGCTCCTCTTCCTCCTCCTGTTGAAGCCCCCAATGGGCAAGTCACCAGGATGGGACGTCAGGTGGGAAAACTCAGGACAGGATGTCTGCTCATTAGCAAACACAAAATTAATACACTTACTTGATGAATAATTAAGCCAAGCGCCATGCTAGTTCCTTCTCCCATTCAGGGAGCGGCGCATTCTCCAGCCTTTTGTCTTCTTCCTCCCAGGGATTGTCATCTCATGAAAGAGAAGGAATATTTGTCAAAATATGTAAAGGCCTGCGGGGGGGGGCGGGGGGGGAGAGGAGCCCGTTCATCAAATATTAACTGGATGCTCTTCTTGTATTTTAAATATCAATTGGCAGGCAGGTTAAGCACTCCTTCACATTCTCTGTTGGATTTCAAAAGTGGGCTAATTGCTCCCTGGAGTGCCTCAATCAGCAAATGAGAGAAGGCGCTAATTAGAACCAGCTCCCCTTTGGATTGGATTGACCGTCAAAATGGCAGCAGGCTGCTTGGAAAGTTCCAGAGTTTCAAGGGAGGGGGCTAGAGAAGAGCAGTCCTGCTCAAACCCTGCAGGCACGCAAGCCCACCCCCAGCATCCCCCTTTTTCACCTCACCTGTAGAATCCCCTCCTGCCTGAAGGCATGATTGGTCCTGATATGGGCATCATTTCAGCACAAAAGCAAAGCTTATGTATTTAGTAGAGCTGGGGGGGGGGGCACGCTGAGGATCGTGGCCTGCACAGGTTTTAGTGGAATCGTTTCAGTGGTTGAATGTTCTGTCTTAAATGACTTGATTTTATAGTGTCTTAAATATCTGAAGGTGTACAGTCCAGGAAAAATGCCATAACCACCTGCGGCTATAGCTGTGAAGCTCAGAGGAACGACAACAAGAAGCCCTAAGCAACCACTCTCTGGGGCCATGAGGCCACTTCCTGGAAGGATCCCTGCCCCAGACGCAGCCCTCTCTCCTTGGAAATATAAAAACTGCCCGATGACATTTGCTGATACCCGACAACGCCACCTGGGGCCCTCAATGCTGCCCAGAATTTTTTGTTCATTCAATTCGCCCCCCCCCGTACTTCCCCTCCTGCCAGTAGAGCAGAAAAACCATCAGCCCCAACACCAAATGGCTTGTTATTGTTGCATTTATGATGGAAAAGCTACACAAAAAGCAGGCCCTCTGAGGCTTCTGCTGAAAAGAAATGTGTATGAACCCCACCAAGACTCCACATGCATCTGCTGAGTGGGGAGGTCTCCAGGGAAGACTTTAACTGCCGTGGAGACTCCCCTCGCCGCCTTCTCTTCTCCGCCAGGCTGCTTCACTTTGGCAAATGGGCCCCTTCGATAACACCACTCTCTCTCCACTGACCGCATATTGCTAACACTTCTAGACAGCCTCTTTCCTGCGCTCTCCTCTCCCCCTGAAGGTAGACCTGAAAGGAACACATGAGAAGACAGAGCAGGTCCCAACCCGGCATCCAGCACTCGTCAGAGAAAAGTGAGAAGCAATTTCTATAAGGCGCCAAGGGGCTCCCAAATAGGAAAAAAAAAATGCTTCAGGCATCAGGCCCCTGCCTTGGACAGCTGACAGCTCACCCCTGCTGTAGTTGGGGGGGGGGCAAGCAACTCAGTAAGGGTCGAGGTCATTAAAAAGGAGCTACCCAAGGGAGACATTGAACCATGAATATCAAATGCCATTCAAGTAACCTTCAAATGGATCTACATCTCCCAGGTTTCTATAGTAGGTTGGGAGGAGGGGGAGGGGGGGGAGAGAGAGAGAGAAGCAGATGATAACGAACGACTAAAAGCTGGAGGCAAGAACCAAGGAAGCAAACGTGGGACAGCCCTTCTCCTCTCACACTCTCTCACACACACAATGACAAGTCGGATTGTCCAACTGCCCGTCTTTCCCACAATGACTCACTTTGTAGCATTTGCTTCCTTCGCTTAAAATAAGGATCACGCAAGCTTTTCATTTCTGAGCAAGCAGCCAACATCATTGACCCAAACCACAATATTTAAACTTCTGAGAAACAACGTGTCAAGAATTATTTCCCTTTAAAAAGAGAGAAAGAAAGAAAGAAATCAGGAGAGAGATGCTCCAGGAGCTGCACAACGAAGCGCTGGAACGAGAAGGAATACCTGGGAAGTGAACCCCAACATTCCCACGGCAATGAAAGACCCTGCCGTGCATCCAAAGACGCACTCTACGGGGGGGGGGGGCACAATGTTCATGGATGCCAGGTGAGCTTTTCAGATGCAAAGGGTCACAAGACTCTTGCTCGTTTGTTGTTTCGGCAATAGAGCACCATGGGCATGCCTTTGGGAAATGCCCTTTGGAAGGGATGTGCTAGAGTGGGCAGCTGTCCGGCAAAGAACAAGTCAAGGTCAAGAGTGGGAGATCTCTCCCTTCCTGCCCTCAGAATGTTACTCAGGTGGTTCCTCCAGGAACATGACTCTGAAAAAGGCTAAATCCGAGCTACGGCAGAAGTGGCAGAGTCTGGATAAGTGACACGGAACACCTGTGTCTGAAGACACGGCGAGCAGGTGTCGGGGCAGGGGAGGGTTTGGGTGCCTCAGGCCCAGGCAGGAGAGAACCACGTCAGTCAGGCTCATGCAGTGTGACAAGGGAATCGCCTCTTGTGCCAGCGGTACTCAGCTGTCTCAAACATGTAGGACCAGATCTTTTCCTCCGAGAAGAAAGGTGTCGTATTGCTGTCCCTTTAAATATGCCATGAAGGCGCCTCCACCCTGCCGCTTCAGGTTTATCTGCCTTAATCTGATGGGACACCACCATCACTTTGCATCTGAAGCTTTCCAAAGCCAAGGCTGAGGGGAAGAAGCGGAGAAGGCTCCAAGGGAGAGGGGAAGCTGCTTCGCCAGGGGAAGCTGTCCGTGGTCCTGAAGGCAAGAGAAGGCCTGCCAGGCTGGGTTTTAAATTCCAGGGATTGGATGGAACCTACCAGCCAAACCAAGCTGCCTTTTCCATTGCAGATTCTACACACTTTCCTTCGGAATGCCATTCCACCCTCTCAGCATCATTCCTTCTTCAGACCTACATCTTCAACCCACCCACCCCAAGTCCTCTGCTTTTCCTACGATGGACTGCCACTGCTTTTGGGGAGATTGCTTTTCCTGCACCCACCCACCCCTTAATTCTGTGGCATTGTTCCCTTCTGCTTTCTTTCTGTTCTTCATCAGCAACAATAGTGCAAATGGAGGAATTCATAGATCAAAACATGGTTTTATTCTCTCAAGAAGCTGAAAACAAAGGAAATGACAGTATGTGGGGAGTGGCTGTCTTTGGAAGCTGGCCCAAACATTCCTGCTTAAAATGAAGGAGTGTCTGAATGACTGACTCCTCTGGGCCCATGTTTGTTCAATCATCCCAAAGAAGTAACAGCAACATCCCTATTTAGGTTGTCCTACGTTGCGTAGTTCAATAAACACAAGGGAGAACCACATTAGCACATATTTCTCCCCCACCACACACCAAAGACTCTGCACAGCACCATTCCCACCACTGTTGGCATTCATTTCACGGGCACCGTGCACGGCATTGTGGGCTTCCCTTTCAAATGTAAGCACAGCCTCTCATCCAACATTATCCGCCTCGTGAAGGTCTAGGATGAAAGAGAAAAGCCCTTCCAGAAGAGCTCTGCTGATGTGAATCTCTCTAAATCCAGCTTCTGAAGGCAGCAAGAGGCCGAGGGAAGCCTGTTGTGCAGATCAATACTCAGCAGGATCCACACAGGCCCGGGCTTCTCATCTTGCTTTCATCTTCGGCCTTCAGGAGGGCTCTTAGAGCTGAGAGGATATGCGGCCACATTTCGGGAAAAGCAGCAAACGTCCGCCTGCACCAGATCTGTGCCCCTTTGCATGATCAGACACAGCCAAAGACCCACAATTCCTGTATTAGCCCTCTGCACACTCTGGGGTCGGAAGTGCCTTGCTGTCTTTAGCAGGTCCTTTCACTGTCCACCGCGTCCCTTTTCAGAATTGATGGTGCAGAAAGAGGATGCCGATGCAAGTGGCTGCACGAGGAGGATTTGCTTGATTGAAAAGCAAGAGGGGAAGAAGACGAAGAGGAAAGAGCCACTGCATGCTCCCACGAGAGACGCTCCTTTTTGTTCCTTTTGGCATCAAACATTCTGTTTTCATTATATTAGATATTTCCTGTCACTTAGGGTGACAGGATTCTCCTCTGCCTCAGCCATTTAACAGATGAGCAGCCAAGTCGCAAAGGAACTACATTATTAATGCTTCTGGTTAAATTAACTGATTAAAAAAAAACACACACACACCCTAGGTAAAATGCACATATCAGCACTTTATGCAGAGTAAATGAGAAATTAATGGAATATGGCGGGTGAGTTTGTAAGAAACAGCAGACAGAAACTGCCTGGAAAGGTAATGGAATTTACATGCTAGAGCTGTGTTAACAGGGATGAAGAACATCAGAGAGCTACTAACGGAAGCTCAACAGTTTAAAGCCCCCATCCCACCCCCAGTATTTGCTGGCAAGGGAGGAAACCCAAGACAAAACTCATCTGCTGTTGGCAGCAGGAATCTGCTGAGCTCATCCAGCTTCTGTTGCTTAACTGCAAGCCCAGGCAGCCCCCTGGGGAATGAATATATGGGGATATGTAGTATATAAAACCATATATATCACTCTCACTCTCACTCTCACTCTCACTCACACACACACACACACACACACAAAGAGAGATGGTGTCCAGCATCTGGAAAGATGGGAGACCAAACTGTAACCCACTCTGTGCAGGATTGCGCTTGACAAGTCTTCAGAAGCCACCACTGGTGTGACACGTGGTGGTCAAACTCCTCTTTGGTGTGTGATTTAGGCGTCTGGCCGTACCCGTCTTGAACCAACTGTACTGACAAATACCATGGCATGAAAAGCTCCCAATCCTGACAAACTGTCTCACTGGAAACGATGAGGTTGTGTGATTGCGGTGGGGGAACTGAAGTATGTATAGAGCTGGCAGCCTGGAGACTCCATCTAACTTTGCCCTTTCAGTCTGGCGGCTGCAATGTTGGCGCAGACATGTTGACAGTTCTCCATTTAGAGCACAGGTGACACATGTTTGGCTAGGCCTCTAATGGCCATCCCTCTGCCATCCCCCTCCCCCATCACTACCTGCTGCAAGGATGGCACACCTCCCTGTCGCAAATCATTGCCATTTGGAGGGACGTAAAATGTAACCCGCGGAAGTCCAGAGCTACAGGTGGGACCACAGAGACAAAAGGTAGAAAGCGAGCACTGAAAAAGAAGAAGAAGAAGAAGAAGAAGAAGAAGAAGAAGAAGAAGAAGAAGAAGAAGAAGAAGAAGAAGAAGAAGAAGAAGAAGAAGAAGAAGAAGAAGAAGAAGAAGACGAAGAAGAAGAAGAAGAAGAAGAAAAAGAAGCCAGATGTTCCAGCCCAAGAGAAGACAACAAGGTGGGCAGAAGGATGGCACAAAGGCTTGGGCACAGAGGTGGGCAAGGGAGGAGACACACCTCCCAAGGCACGGTTGGTGGGGCTTCATAGACCCCAAGGAAGCAGGGGGACCAGGAAGTTTGATAAGATGCAGTCTTGTCGCTTTACAACAGAGGAAGGGAGATGAGCCCATCATCCTTGCAAAGTTAGGCATAACTTGCAGATTGTTTCTCCCAACTTTCCTTCAAGGAGATCTGGGCATCAAACAGAGACACTCCCCATCACAACACACACACACAGAGAGAGAGAGAGAGAGAGAGAGAGAGGCAGTTTAACCTGAGCGACCAAAGCCACTGGGCCAACGTCACCTGCTGGGCTGAAAAGGTGAGGCAGGATTTGATCAGTAACAAGCCCAACCCTCTCCCAAGGATACTGTACTGGTTCTCTTTTAAGTTGAAAAATGAAGAGTTTTGCCCTTGGTGGGGGGGCAGCAAAAAGACAGACGTTTCCAGATTGAGTAGCAAGGGACACTTTTAAGCCACTATGAATTCTGAGTTGGTGTGTGTGTGTGTGTGTGTATGTGTGTGTGTGTGTGTGTGTGTGTGTGTGTGTGTGTGTGTGTGTGTGTGTGTGTGTGTGTGTGTGAGAGAGAGAGAGAGAGAGAGAGAGAGAGAGAGAGAGAGAGAGAGAGAGGAGGAAGAGTTTATGTTTCTTTCAATGACCCACTTTGACTTTTTAAGCAAACGTGCCCAAAAATCTGCTCCTCCCCATGCACCATCCAAGGATCCCCAATCAAGAGCACAGATCAAAGTATTAATCTGAGATCAAAGACCTTCCACACTGCTACAGCGAAAACAAATTAAGCTACCTACAAATTTCTTGGAGATGTTTACACTGCTGATTAGCATAAAACACGATTAAAATGAAAAATCCTCTCCACTCCCCAGTGTTATTGGGGAGAAATTGGAGAAAACCAAACCAAATCTACAGAACCTCCTAACAAGGCAAGATCAAGATAAACTCAAGCCAACGTTTCACATGGAAAAGAGATCCTTTAGAAAAAGAGCAAAATTCCTAAGGAGGCTTTTGAGGGTCAAACTCAAGGTCACCCCACAAAACCCTTTGAAAAACTGGGAGTTGGAATGAGCCAGGCTTGTGACTGGGTGGCTATGGTCGTGCACAGCTGAACCAAGCAGCACCAAGCAGTTTCAGATGATTGGGGGCCCTTCTTCCTTCCAGGGGGGTCTTGGAAACCAGATGGAGGGGGTGGAATGATCTCAGATGCATTCAATGGACAGGAAAATGATGGTCTACAGGGATTTTCTTTAGATACCCCCAACAGTAAAATCAGGGCTACTGCAGATCACAGCATCCTAGCTAAACATCCCAAATCAACTCTGTAAAGGCAACAGGCCACTCCTTGCTTTGCCCCTAAGCTTGCAGCTCTTGTACATGCCTTAGAACACCCTAGGAGGAGCAAAGGGCCTGATTCACCAGACCAATGGCCAAGCCTAGCACAATCTATGCTCTGAGCCCTAGGGAGGGCAAGGACCCCTCCTGAGGCTGTGAGGCCAGCGAACCAGCCCCGGGTTTCAGTCCTGATCTCAGGAGAGTGATCCCTGGTGCTTGGCCATGTCCCCTAAAGTCACTCCAGGGTCTTAAATAGGTTCTGTAGACTTCAGACTCCAACCCAGAGCAGGCTCACAGCATTCCACAACATCCGGGTGCCTGGCCTCTTCTGACCATTCGGTTGCTCCTCCGGTTGTGTACGGCAGGAGGTGACTCTGCCCCCGAACTTCGGTGGCTAAGCAAGAGGTGACTGAGCAAGCAGGAGAGCCAAGGCCCTACTCTGGGAACTACGGTCACAGCAGCCTGTCCTGCCACTCCGTGCAAGAAAAATCAGCAGAACCAGCCTGGGCCATCTTGCTGCCTGAACTGAGAGCTCCAAGCAGCTCTTGCTCCTCACCTTCCCCTCAAAGGACAAAATCTTGTTTCCACAGCCAGGCACCAATCCCTGACTTCATCCGAACAAGGGCTGCGTCCTCTTCCCCCCCCCCATCACCCCCAGCCGCCACCTCCATACACGCACTCTCTTGCTCTGGTTTCTTCACCTGATTACATTGCATGCCTGGACCCCAGAATAAATCAAGACCGCGGGGATGTGGCATTTACAGCAGATTTTCATGCTACAAGCACCCTTTAAATTTCAAACACATGGCAGAAAATGGAGAATCGTTGGAAAGCTAACTATTATTGGGCATCTGTGGAAAGCAGCCGGGTTTATTCCAGGCAACAGGGCCATAAATAAACTCCCCACTGTAGCTTTATTATGCTGCCATGTGGCCTTGTTTATACACACAGCTTTACATGAGCCATCAAAAACTGGGAGTCCAGATGCAAATGGACCAGAAAGCAAACTAGCAAAATAGAGGCATTTCTTTCTTTCTTTCTTTCTTTCTTTCTTTCTTTCTTTCTTTCTTTCTGAGCACTGTATAATTTAAAATTATGGATGTATATGAAATGTAGCTAGAGTTCAACCAAATTTAAAATGTTAAAATGATTAGACTGTTTTTGACCAGAAGCAGGCTACTTCAATAGCATTATCGTGGCCATTTACTAGACCTTCTTTAGAACATGTGCTGGGGCATAAATTGCATGCACTTAAGTGCTGCACTGATTGCATTTCTCCACATTCAGAAAAAATATCTTCAGTTTTGGATGCTTCTTCCAAATTGAAACAATCTTTTTTCTTTGTCTCAGTTGAAAGAGCCAGTTGAGAAAGCACCTGGAACGGAATTAGCATTTCAGCATCACCTTGTTTCAGGGACACAGTGCAAGCCAGCCTCTCTCTGTATATTTATAATTCCAAAACCATCTGTTCGATGTGACCTGGAAATCTTTTTTGCTGGACATACCAAGGATTGAACTTGCAACCTTCAGCATGTGAACCAGGAGTCTACACTGCTGAGCTATGGACCTTTCTCTGCATCTCTGGCATTTTCAGACTGACATCAGGCCTCCAAGGCCATGGTCTGGCCAAACTCCTACCTGGGAAACTTTTAATTAGCAATGGCAGGAATTGAACCTGTGACCTTCTGCAGACTAGTTAGCTTTTCCACCATACCCCAGCCTGGACAGTTGGGGAGTCAATGGGGAGCCTTGTCTGGCTGCCTTCCAGGTGGCTGAAGTATCCAGCCCTGTCTTTATGATATCCTCTTTTTTGGGTTAAGATTTCTCACACAGGATAGAGCATTAGAAAATTTTCTAAGGCCCTGCTGGGCTGTTTCAAAAGGGATTTCAGCAAAAGCCTATCCAGGCAGCAAACACACCGCTCTGGATGTTGCAACATTCATCTCAAAGCATCCGTCCCTCGTTCTTGGCCCACCCCAAATATTTACCAGTTCAGCTTGATCAGATTGCTTCTGACAAATGCTCCCAAGGAAGTCAAATGTCTTCAAGCTGATGGCTGCTTTCTTTACAAGACAATACAAATGGATAAAACAAATTATATCCAAGCTCCACCAGCTTCCAGACCCCGTTCCTCAAGTCCCTTCCAAATGTCCTTCAAAGTGGTAAAAGAGAAAAGGAGACAGAGGAGAGAAGGAAAGTGTTGGCCTGGAAAGAAAGAAGGAGCAGAAAACAGAGTGTCTGTTTAATCCCCACCCATTCTCTGCAGCCAACCCTTTATGAAGAGAAAGATCAAAGGTCCGTAATGGATTTCAGCAAGTCTCAAAGCAACTGGCACATTGGCTAGAGCTGAAGGCTTGGTGCCAAGCAGGTGATTAAATGGCTCTGTTCTCCTGTTGTGGCAAAGATACAATTGTTGGGGACAGAACTGAGATTCTGAGTCCTTATCTTCCATATCCAGGTAGAAAACATCAGAGTTCCCAGAGCCTGGCTTCTGGCAAGTTGACTCAAAACAGTGGAAGCGCAGGCTTGAACGAAGCTGGTGCCAATCTCACCGATGGTTGAAGGGAGGGCTGCCACATCCTAGGATATAAGGCTTCCAGCTCAGAAGCATCCCACCAGCTGAGATTCAAGGCCCAAGCCTGAAACCAGGGGACGGGTCCTTGCAGGGGGTCAGCCATGGTGGTGAGGCCTGGCCAAGGGCAGAAGAGGGTCAGAATGGCTTCCGCGTGCATGTACTCACCAGCTCTTTCCCTCCCGGCTATCTTTGGCGTATGCCAAGATTGCACAGGTGCCCCCCACAAAAAAAGCACCTTGGAACCAAGGCAGGGCATGAGATGCGAGTGGGCAACAAGGGATGCCCTGACTTTAAAAGCTCCAGGCTTGATCCTTCTCCAGCGCTACCTGCCTGGACTTCAACCTCAGGAGGTCCTTAGAAGAGTATTCTCCAGCCATGATGAGACCACAGTCAAAGGTCCAAAAGGGGTGACACAAAATCAGAAGAGGCCAGTCGTTTGGTGAAATTGTTTAGTTCAAAACATCCAGGATGGATCCTGGCTCTGAGCAGAAATTGAACCCCACATGTTTCCCCCGGGAAGCCACACAGACCCCTTTCCCCATAACTAAAACAAAGTAGCGATGAGTCTGGAAATTAAGAGTCAATTGCGAAGCCTCGTAATTGGAACTCTAGTGATTTAACACCAATTACAGAGAGGCTGTGCTGGGGAACTTAGTAACGGATGCAAATCCAATAAAGTGACAAACTTAAGTCACTTTATAGAATGAAGAATTATGAAGTGGTGAAACACAGCCACATGGAACGAGAGCCCCGACAGTCTCTTGCATGGCTGACAATGGCCATCTGCACACGCACACACGCACACACGCACACACACACACACACAGAGAGAGAGAGAGAGAGAGAGAGAGAGAGAGAGAGAGAGAAATACCTGCACCTTGCACTCTGAAGGCTTCTCAGCTGGCAGGCTGGGCCAGGAGACCATCACCACTGCCTGCTTGGCCAACCCATCTTTAGGAAGAAGGATTCTGGAAAGCTAGACCAAATGCTGATATGCTCTGGGACTTGTGTCTACTCAGAGCTCTTTGGCTCATCCAGAGAGTATCGCTGGAAGGTCTCTCTCGAGGGAGAAAGGCCTTCCAAAATTCTCCTGTGTTCTCAAGGATGAGCCAGAATTGGGGAAAAGTACTCTCTGGCTGCAGCTTCCAGCTAAGAGGGCAGAGAAGCAACACAGTCTTGGGCCAAGGAAGGAGAAGAGCTTCTGAGTGTCCTGGAAGATGCTGCCACAGGCCGTTGACATTCCAGTCCAAGCATCAGGAACAAAAATCCACTCTGCCATCCCCCACGCTACAGCCCATCTCCAGCTGCGCAGCAAGGTTGGAGACCAACATTCGGCAGCAATGGATTCCTTTAATTACAAACAGGCAGTAATTCATGCAAATGGACCTCACAGCCACAATAATTAAAATATATGATCCAGCTCTTTGGAAAAATCAATGGTGCACTTGCTGGTTCTGAGAGGCAATGCATCTCCCTCCGCCGGCATGAGCTAAATCCACCTCTGGAAGCCTGTGGCACAATCCCAGGCCAGCTTCATCTCACAGCTCCCTTTTCCTCTAAGCAGACGCCGCCAGACTCAGAGGAGAAGGGTAAATTCTCAAGCACCAGCATAATCTTAAAGTGGAGTTCCTGGGGGGAGGCAAGGCCCACCCAAGACACGTTGCTGCCTGAGGCCAAAGACAAGATGCCACCATCCACATACAGAAGCTGAAAGAACTGACAAATCAACCGTGCTTCGACATTGGCAATAGAAGGCTGGGTGGCTAGGTCAGCAGCTTCCCGCTCCTTGCAATTTCAGGCCAAAGCCTCATACTGGGCAGATGGTGTGGGCTGGACCCTAGTGACGAAATGGGGAAGAGCCCTTTTGTAGCTGGTGCACAACCGCGTCCGTGCATGTGCCTAGAAAACCCCTAAGTTACGCCGTGGTGCTCTGCTCCTTCCCTTGCTCCAAACCAGATCTCTGCCTGAATCCACTGGCTCTCTGCCCGGTTCTCTCCCCTCACGTCTGGGGCACCGAGGCTGCCCAATCTCTGGCATGCCCCCCAACCTGGTGAGAGCTAGGTACACGTGCCAGGGGGCCTGCTTGTGGGAGGGGCAGGGGAGGGGGGGAGCTTCTTGGGGAACCACCCTATCTGGCCAAAAGGAGAGGGCCATCCTCGCCTCAGACTTTGGCTCCCAGCTTCAGGGAAGCCTTCGCGAATACATTCTATGAAACCTCTTCTCCCTTGAGTCCTTTATGAAACCCCCCCCCTTTTGCCTGCCCCCCTCCCCCATCCCTGGCTATTGGGTGGGAGAGGGGGACCTGCAAGGGCCCTGATTCTTTTCCAAGTGCAGTGCTGACTGCGGCCAAATCGGAGGCAGGAAGGTGAGGGCAGGCGGGAAAGGCGGGCCCCCCTCCCCTTGCTCCAGCAAAGTGGCAATAATTGCTTTTCTCAGATAAAAAGAGGCCGTGCTGGAAGCTGAGAATCAAATTGGTGCCACTTTCACACATTCAGCAGGAGCCGGAGAGAAATCCCTCCATGGTTATAAACCCGGGGAGATTACAAGGCCTTTCCTGTAGGCCCAGCAGAAATTGTCCTGAGCTGTCATCTCCTCCTGCTCAAATGCACACAGGGATGAAGTGGGTCAAGGCGGGCAGTGGGCTCCCCTGCTCCCTCTCACGCAGAAGGTTATTTTTACACCCTTTCCCCCTCCCTCCCTCCCTGCCGGCAGCTATTCTTCACACTTGGGAAGTGCAAGGAAGGCGGGCTGCCCGAAGGAGATGCCTTTACCTGAGGAAACTGGGGGCAGGAAAAGGGTTTTGCAGGAGAGGCAGCCGGTTGGGAAGGGGGAATGAATTCCGGGCAACGGACCCCACACGTGCCTCGGGAGCACTTGCCCTTTTTTCATCCAACGTTGCCTTTTAAGCTCCCGGGGCCTTCCGGGCTATTCATGGTGCTCTTTGCCACCACGCCAGTCAGAGACGGGGGCCCATCGTTCCTAAGCCACAGAGGCGGCCCTGCTAGGAAGCAACACAAACCAACCTCAGAGGAATCACGGATGCCGGACGACAGGACCGCTCCCCTGGGCTGCAGGGAGAGTCCGGGACTGATCTTTAAGGACCGGTGCAGACGACTCTTCGCCTGCCTCACACCAAAGCACTCCCCACAAAGCAAGGGGGCCGTAAAGGCATCCCCTCTGGTGGAAGAAAGCCACGGCTCCCACGCTTTAACCCGGAGGAATCGGCAACGTGGCTGGCCAGCTGAGTGGTGAGGAGAAGGGTGGTGTGTGGTGCCCAAAGCCGAGGGGAGGGGCTGCAGAAAGCCTGGCCAAAGGCCACCCGTGCCTTGCCTGCACGTGGTCTCCAGGCCTCAGAAATGTGGCAGAGGCTGCACCACCCCTCCCGTCACGACGGTCGAATGTAAGGAATCCCTTCCGGGACTTTTAGCTGTCAGGGCCTCAGGGGAGCGGCGACGCTATTGCTACTGCCTCTGCGGCTGCTGCCAAGAGCCTCCTGGCAGGAGGGCATCCTCAGCAGCCCCTCCACCAGGTCGGTCTGATCGGAATAACTCCCACCAGATGCTGGAGACCACAGGCCTTTACAGATCTCTTTCATGAGGAGAGCAAAGCAGAACAAGCAACGTGGCGTGCAAGCAGCCTCTGAATGACAGCAGGAGGCAGGTCGGAGCACCGAAACCCACTGCAATTCCGTCTCGGCCTGCTAAGAGGGGGGTGGTTTCGAGGCGGGCGGGGGAAGAAGAAGGCGTTTGCAGAAAAGCCTGTCAAGGGGACGAGAGTCCCCCGACCCATCCTCAGACAGTGGCCGAATGCTCTGACTTGGGCCCTGGAGCCTTAGGAGGGGGGGCTTCCGGTTCTCTGCCAAGAACAGCGCCGCATCCAGTCGAGCAGGGAGGCCCAACTAGGCCCCAACGTGGAGAAACATTTGCTCCGCGTACGTGGACCCTTCCAGCAGCCGCCATGAGAAGGGAAAGCCCTGCAACGACAAGGGGGAAAATTCTCTGGCAGGCCAAAGCAGACGTTGGAAGGAGAATCGCCCAATCTCTCCCAAAGAAAAGCAGCCGGCCCCGGTTCCCGAAAACAACCCCCTCCCTCCATCCAGATTTCTGCCGAACGAGCACCATTCTGCCTTCCCCTCCTCTGAATTCTTAATGGGGTTCCTTTACAGTGAAAGGATATACACTGATGTTAAGCCTGTTTTACATGTATTATTTATTGCAGACAGTGAAATGCTATATTTTAGGAGAGATCTCTCCAAATCTTATAAATATTCATGGCGGGAAGGAAAGAAATAGCCAATGGGGTTTGTGTTCTTTCCCTTTTCCTTCCCACTTAAAAAAGATTGAAATATGCTCAGATGTTAATAAGCAGAGACTCGGCTCAGAGTTAATGATGGTTCAACTTGGGTCACCTCCTGCCTGTGTCAAAAGATGCATTAAGATCTACTTAATGTAGCAAATAACTCTCCGGTGCTTGGGTGCCGACCTTTGCTGTCCGCAGCGAGAAGCACCGTGTGTATAAATAGGCGAGGAGAGCAAAGCTGAAGGACGGCGTTTCCTTCAGCTCAATGACAAAGAGGCCTTTCCAAACACAAGCCTGGGGTGGGCGCAAAGGTCCGGGAGTTTGAAAGTCAAACATTTAACTTGGGAGGCCTTTGCTTACAGAGGAGGCGGGAGGGGGGCGGTCACTGCATCTTCACAGAGACTAAAATGGGTTAGGAAGCCGCCCAGGGACCCATTGCCTAGCTGTCCATAGAGGTCCCCTTGAGGACACTGGGGGAGGGGGCACCCAAAAGCACCAGTCTCCTTTGGCTACTGGAATATCCGTTTGAGCCTCAGGGCCTCCTCCCACTGATATCCCCCTCGGCTACCTGAGCAGGCCGGCAGGAGCTGCTTCTTGGCCCAGGTCCTTCTGCTCCTGCCACACTCACCTCGCCTTCAGTGGGGGGTGCCTTTAGTAAAGCACGCTTGCGCGTGCACCTCAACCTAACCCCCGTGAGACCCTGGAATCGGAATCCGCTTCCAAGCCCTCTCCAGAGGCCCAGCAAGAGACCTTCTGGAAGGCCTGGGATCAGGGCCGCCTGGAAGAAGGCCAGCTACCTCATGCACCCTCCTCTGAGATCTGCTAGAGGGGCAGGGGGGGCCCTCAGAGGGAGGCGATGCTCAGACCAAAAAAGAGCAAACCAGTCACACAGGACTTTAACTGGAAATAAATGGTACCACCACTTCCGCCTCCTCCAATAACCACAGTAAGCATCTACCTCACTCTTGGAAAAATCATCTTTTTCCCCCCACTCTGCTGTGTTAGGTTCTCTTTTCATTTCTTCACTCTAATGAGTCTTTGCAAAAAATAAAAAAATAAAAAAAATCTTGTGATAAACAGCCTGCACTCTCGGGTCTTTTGGTGAGGCTCTGCTCCTCATCTCTCCCACCCACTGAGCCAGGCCAAGGAGGTGCCCGAAGAGGGAAATTTATCTGCGCACTTCCTGCCTGTGAAGCTTTGCAATCGCAGCCATTTCCAGCAAAAGCCACCTCAGCAGTCCTCGGCCTGACCAGCAGCCACGGCATTTCAGACTCTGGGACGTTTCTGTGGCTCACAGCACCCCAGCCCCCTCCCTCCTCGCCTCCTCCTTTTAGAGGACATTTGGGGTGGGCAGAAGGATCGAGCGGCGAGGGCTGCGACGCAGTTCCTGACAGCGAGAACGCCTCAAAAATATATTGGGGGGGGGGAATACAGATGCAAGCAGGCATTCTGGGAGCTTTTTTAAACAAAACTCCCAGATGGAAATGGGAGGCAATTATGGATAAAAAGACGTGGAAGTCTTCTGCGAATCAGAGGCAGACTGATTCATCCATTCAGTTTTCAGAAAAGGCAGCCACTGGGTTGAGTTTGCTAAAAGCCACAGCGCACCAAGGCATCTCCTCCAACTCAGGGCAGGCAGGCTTCCTAAGAAGGCCAACTTGTTGGCCATTACCAGGTAAACCAATTTTTAAAAAATTAATTCAAGTGGGCTACACCAAGAGGTATTTGGAAAGTCATTTTGCCCCCATTTGGGTTGTATGAACCTTGAGAGGGGCCTTCTTACTTTTTACTTGTCTCACCAGCACTGAGGGCACATCTGGCGGTGACATAAGACAGGGCCTTCTCAGTGGCTGCTCCCAGCCATTGGAACTGCCTGCTACAAGAAGCCAGGATATCTTAACCTCGGTTGTCTAGGAACAGAAGCCCGAGAGCCATAAAGTCTCACCCCCAGTTGCTGATTTTGTATTTTGTCTCATTACCACCACCTTGAACAATAGGTCTAAGTAATGGTGATGTATGCATTTATTTAATCAATAAAGGTATCTCACCCCTCCCCAGTGCCAATCCCTCCCCCCCCCATCCTTTCCTTCCATCTCTCTTATGCCGATTTCCAGGCTGTAAACTGCCCTGGGACAGGGAGCTAACTTTCCAGGGTCTGCAAGCACATGGATGGCCCAACAACAGGGAAAGAGAACTTCCAGCGGGATCGACCAAACCAGCACCTCGGAGCACGGCTGTTCCGGCTGATCGTGGACAACTGAGAGGCAGATGAGCAGTGATTTGCCCCCTCCCCCCCGCTCTCCGATTCACCCCCGCCACCTCCTTGCCCCTGGAACAACTCCTGTCCTGCTTCTGTCATGGCCACAGATGGGCTTCTTGTGCAGACAGATGAGGAGGGGCTGCAGGGCAAGTCTTTGGTGGCCGGCTTCATTTCCAGGTCAGGAGAGGCGTTCAGCTCAATCCATTTTGGTTCTTCTTCCAATATGGCCGGGGGGGGGGGAGGGGGTGGGCTGGCCGTGATGTTGAGGGCTGCCCCATCCTGTCGATTCCTATTAGCCGGGAAGGCAGCTGAGCCAGCCGTCCGATGAAGGAGGGAAAACTGGAAGGCATTTCCCGATCGTTTGTGCATGACAAAAGGAACACAAAGCAACCCATGGCGCTCGACTCACTGCTTTGGGAGTGAGACACAGTGACACCCATGGTTCAATGACAAAAGAATGACAGAAGTGACACCCACTCAGGCAGCAGAAATTGGGGGGGAGTGAAAAAGCAAGCAGGAGGGTGAAAGGAAGGAGCAAGAGCAGGTGGGGGAGGCAGAGAAGAGGACAAAAAGGTCACCACCAGCAGCCATTGAGAGAGAGAGAGAGAGAGAGAGAGACCGCTGTGGCCTGTGGGGCCGTGAAGGTGTGCCACCCTTTAGATCAGTGGTGGCAAAACTTTTTGGGCTTGTGTGCCCAAACCGAGGGGGGGGCAGCAGGTGGTGTGCCACCACTGCAGCAGCGGTGGCAGTGGAACCGGAAGTGGTGCCTCAAGACCCCACTCCAGATCCGCTGCCAACACCAGCTGCTCTGGATCCGCCTGCCGAAGCACCAGCACTGTGGCTGCAGCTGCCTTTTCAGGTTTGTCTTCATGGGGAGGGGAGTAGCAATCTGGTGACTTATGGTTGGTGTGCCGGCAGAAAGGGTTCCGCATGCCAGCAGTGGCATGCATGCCATAGGTTCGCCATCGCTGCTTTAGACAGAGCTTTGCTGGAGCTCTCCAAGGTGCTGAATTGAATTCCCCAGCCAAGGCCCAAAGGCCCTTTGGAAAGCTCCTTTGACAGACAGGACAGAAACTCAGAGGCCTGCCCTCTGCACACTGGAGCCACTTGCCTCCCCCATCCCTGGCCTGTCAGCCAGCAATGGCCACTCCTCAGTTATGCCACTCTAACACACACACACACACACACACACAGAGAGAGAGAGTCCCACACACACACAACACTCTCCTACAACAGTACAATTGAATCAGAAGATCCAGAGCTATCACCAGACCCCAAATATATGTGCAGTAGTGAGAATGATTATGAACAGCAGAACTCCAGGTCCCCAAATGAGCCAGGCCCTCCCTCTTAAGAGAAGACAACTCGGGATCAGAAATGACTTCTGCAGACGCCTATGTGCACAGAGCCCTGTTCTTTACACACATACACACACAGAGAGAGAGAGAAACCCCTCCGGCAAGGGCAAATCCTCCCTTGGAGATCCTGAGAAGAGGGTAAGCAGCAGCCCCCCCCCAAAGGGGCAGTTCCTCTCTGGCGGCAGGGGAGGCTCATCAGGTGTCTCCCCTCTGCTCTCCTTTTAAAACATTAGGCAACCGCAAGTATTTCTTTCCATGTGGCCGTGAACGCTACCTCCCCCCCCCCAGGTAACTGGGACTGAGCTACCTTTGCCAAGTTACCCAGAGGATAAGCATCCCTAGGGGTCACCTATCCAGAAGATGCCACCAGATGGTGGCGCTCAAGGTGTATTTAGCCCTGCTTTTGTTGTGCAAGACAGTGAGGCGGTGGGAGGCAAAACACAACCATGACCGGCAGTTCGCTGTTGACCTCAGTTGGGCTGTCTGAGCCACTAGAGAGACTGAGGAGAGGTGCTGCTGCCGTCACTGTGGAAGGCCCCTCCTTTGCCTTGCTTTGCCCTGTTGGGCCAGAACGCATTCCGAGATGCCAGAGGCGACTGCCTTCCACCCATTCTCTCTTCTGCGTCTGCTGTGCCCAAGCAGGCAGGCAGGCAGGCAGGCAGGCTGTCACCCTTCACGTTTGCACAAACCCGCAAATAAAAAGGATTTTGTGCAGAATTGAAAATGTTTGCCTCAAAGCGAATTGACTCAGACTCCCTAATATGAGAAGAGCTGACACCCTCATCCATTTGCAGACACAGCACTCTTAGAAGACAGGCAGGAGTGGTTTTGCATTTCACCACCGGACACAACGTCTGGGATGGAAGGGATCTACAGGGGATCCTGACACCTGGACAGGCATCCTTAGTGCACTAAAGGTGCTTTTTTGGCCCTCACATCCTAGGGAGGGAATCACAATGGGTGCCTTTTAGGGAAAGAGTGCCGTATCAGACAAACACAAAAATATATATATGATTGTGCGCCTGCTAAAGAAGGGAGGCATTCTGTGGCCCACATTATAAATGAGAGCTATTATTTGTATTTTTAGCAAGCTGATAAAGAATTCTATCACATCTGCATGGCAGATCTACATTTCCGAACACTCTTGCATTTAAATAAACATTTAAGTAGCCAAATTCTCAATCCAAGGTGGCGGCAGATCCAGCAAGAGCACACGGAGAAAGATAGGAGGCTGACAGCTTGGGTTTGGGATCAGGCACCTCCAGGGAAGCCGTGCAATCCGGGGACAATGGTGGCTTGAGCTGAGAAGAGATGGCTGCATGACTAAGGTGATTAGAGGGCTGCTCATGTTCTAGAGAGCAGCGTCCCAGTTCTGAATGTGGCCCTGAGCCCTCCGCTTCCCCTCCAGCTCCACACCTCGCCACGGTGGGCTCAGTGCTCCTTGTCAAACAGGATCCGTGTAATCGTCTGCCAGCAAGAGTTGCTGCTGCAAAACCCAGCGATTACACTCAATGGGAACGCCTCTCCTGAAATCAGCATTTGCCTGGATAACCTGATGCCTGGAGGATTGTTCCAGATTTGTGGGCCATTCACTCCAGAGCTTATGCTGAAAATACCTCACCACAGTTTGAACAGTTTGATCCGCAGAAAGAACCAGCTCCTCCTCAGCTTTTTTGCCTTCCTCTAGTTCCAAGCTACATACCTGGGCTCCAAGTCAAACTATTTATTGATTAATTGTCTAGTAAATTCATAAGTTGCCCCACGGAATGGAGGCTCCCAGAATCATGTGCAGGTACTTAAAATAAAAACTTTTAAAACCCTTTGTAACAGTAAGATCATAAATGTAGTAGGCTGCAGCTGGACAACGAAACCCAACAGAAGACTAACATACACCCGATCCAATGTGCTGAGATACTCAGGAACTTCTTTTAAGCCCCTACCTGACCAGAAAAGGCCAAGGTACTGGGAGCAGGGCAGCCTCTATGATGAGCACTTTTGGACAGGAGGTGCCTCCACCAAGAAAGCCCTCTTTGTTCTTCACCCACCTGTGTTCAGATGATCAGGAGACCCAGGTGGCAGACTCTGGTGTGATGTTTTGATGTAAGAGAGGGAATGTTCCTGCTGTAGCAGGAAGCAGTTCTTCAGACAACCAAGTCTTATATGGTTTTCACTTTGGCGATTCAAGTATGGGATCTGGAGAACCCAAAGGCTTATGATCCTAATGGGGTGCTTTAGCAAACTTCAGTCAGGACATCGAGAGAGAGAGATGACCTTCACTCATGGAAGGGAAGGAACAGAAGACAGAAAAGGTGGCAGAGGAGAAATGATAACCCAATTTGAGAAGATGTTTCTCTTTCCAACAGTTGGGAGTTTTTTTTAAAAAGCATGAAAGATAATACTGCAAGGAAAAATGGAAGGGGAAAGGAGGCCAAGCATGAGATGTATTGACTCAACAAAGGAAATCCACAGCCTTGAATTTGCAAGACCTGAGGAAGATTGCTAATGAGAAGGCATCCTGGAAGTCACAGACCCATAGGGTTGCCATAATTCAGAAGCAACTGTACCACACCCAATAATGGTATAGCTTTTCCAAACATGTCCAGGGTTTACAGGGGGACCCAAACATCCAGCAAGCTGCAAGACAGAAAATCAGAAAGAGTAACCTTCCTTAGGAAATATTCCTGCAGTGCTTCCCCCCCCCCCCGCACACTCCCTCTGGCCTCTGATGGCGAGACCTTCTTGCTGATCAGGCAGGAAACAATGCTTCCAAAAACTGAGAACATCTTTCCTTATCTGTTCTAAATCTATTTATTTAGCACTTGGCAATTACAGTCAAGGGAGCCAGGATTTACTGAGACATAAAGATGCCACCATTAATATATCTTGGGGTTGGGGGATGGGGGGATGGTGCGGAGAACCAAACAGTCATATTGAGCAACTCGTAAAGCGCCTCTGAACCTTGCTTGCAGCAGAGAACAGGAGCAGCTCAAAGCCACAGTGAGGTTCCCATTGCCACCAGCATGGTTTCCACTGGCGTGGGCTGGGGCAAGGGTGGGGGAGCGGTTGTATATGCCTGAGATATCACAAGCCTTGGGGTCACATCAGGAGCAAACCTGGTTTTTCAGGATTTCAAAGGAAGCTTGGAATTCTTAGGGAAGAGAGCACCTGAACATTCATCTCACAAGGCCTTTGCCCTTTCCAAGATGCTTCTGTGCATCACAGCGGCAAAAAACCTCTCCTCTCCAGAGAGCAACTCAGCACAAGGGCTGGGCAAAAACAGTAAAGGCAGGCAAATGCTAGATTTGTGCAGAGCCCAGCCAAGGAAGGACTGATTGAACGGGGCAGGAGAACACCAGAGATGTCTCTCATGCCATACCCCACCTGGGCACCAGGGCCACCCCACAGAGGCGCCCTGTTGAAGATCTGCATGTGGCCCTAGAGTCACTCTGCTTCCTCATCAGGCCAACCAAATCTATGAGGAATTACTGGGGAAATGCATAGAAAGGCTTTGGGGTTTCACCGTTGTGGTGGCAGACTTGGTACATGCACTCTGAGAGAGATTTTGTGACTCTCCGCCACTAAGAACCGCCAGAGAAAGGGTGCTCCCCACCCCACTCAGGAGACCTCCAGGCACTTGGGGTTTCTAAGAAAATAGGCTTCCACACCTCCTGTAGCTTCCGAGTGCTGGAACACCAAGACATTTAACCCTACAATGCCGGACTACTTCTTAAGTGTTCTTAGCATTGCTGCAAGTGGAGGCGGGGGGGGGGGGCAGGGACCAGCACAGAGGGGTTGCACACATACACCCCCAAGCAGGGAGACAAAGACTTGTGCATGAGCTCTCTCTCTCTTTAACTAAGCAAAGAAGATATTTTTTTCCAGCTGTCTTTAAGTTAACTATGGTTTTATATGTTCCATCTTTAAATATTGATCCGGTTGCTGCTTTCAGTCCTAGTAATGAGGCTTTTAAAAACCACCATTTGTTGTTTTTATTGTTTTTAATAAGTACACTAGCTGTGAATCTCATGAGGCACAGACATTTTCAAAATCTTTTTTTTTAAAAAAACACCCTTTACTAAGCCTTTAAAACCTTTAAGAGTCTTTTAAAATGTTAGCGGGTTATCTGTTGTATTTCCGGCAAGAAAGCCAGGCAACTGCTCCCACTGGGAGCTTATTTCTTCCATTTATTTACTCAAAAGTTTACAACCTGCCTCTCAGGATGCATTGCCCACACAAGGAAGTTTATGTAAATCTTTTTTTAAATGAAAATAAGCATTTCAATTTAATCAACAATTTTAAAATTAATTTTCTTAATTAAAGTTGATTGCCTGTGGGAACGGAGCTTACATACATGTGAGTGGTGAGTTTCTACATATAATTAAGGACCCTGAATATATAAAGAAATACAGCCGGGGGGGGGGGGGAATGACGTGCCTTCAACTTCTCCTTCCAGGCCATCCACTGCTCCATGACCAGCTGACCCATAGGACCCAAAAGCATCCTCAGTTTGTACTGGAAAGCACTTGCTAAAGCCAATAGCCAGTTTAAAATGGGGGAGGTCTCTGGAGCAGACCAGGTGGTCTAAAAGGTATCCAGCAAGTACCTGTAGACATGTTGCTGTTTCCGTGCATCCTCTATGTAGGAGCATGCATTTGTGATGCTGAATTGCCCATAATGTGACAGTGTGCAGATTTCTTGCACTGTAGCCAAAGGTCCTGTGATATTTTGCAGATGGCAATGGACAGATCTCCAGAGGAGAACATGAAAGCTCCATGATCTAGATTCTAGAGCATAGTTCTTCTCCAGACACATGGCTTTTCCCCGTCTCCCATGCCATGCTTGGCTGCCTATGATGCACCCCCAGCCTAGACATACCCTCTGTGTCGGTAGCAAAATTTCTAACACTCCCCAAATTAAGACCTCTTCCTGCTTTGACTCCTGATCCAGGTGGCTTCCCTGGAATTTGACCTTAAGACATTTTGCAACATCCCTCCTAGAACCCTGAGCAGAACTGACTTGAAAAGCTACGGGGAGCACCAAGAGGGGGAGAGTGGCGCTCAAAGCCCGGTTGAGCCAGGATGCTTCCCAGGCAGCTCCCACTCAATCACTCACTCACTCACTCTCAGCCCGCACTCACTGACAGCCCGACATTTCTGCAAAGACCAGATCAGGATCGACTGCAAAACAACCTCAAGGGCTTGTCCAAGGCGGGGGAGGGGAGGGGGGAGGGGGGACTCTTCCATGAATACACAGACACCCCACAGACAGACAATGACACCTAACGCCACACCACACAGAGATCAATCAGCCTGTAGAATCATACCTTTCCCTTCAATGAAAATCCCAGGAGCAGCTTACAAAATGGAAACATGTACCTATAATTAAAATTTGCCAATTGAAAATAAAACAAAATACACTAAGCACAGTGAGTTCACACGCTAGCAAGGAGACGGGGATCTGGGTGGGCAGCTGGATGCTGCTACTGGCCTCCCACAACTGGCAACAGGAGCTTGAGGTCAGGGGAGGGACACATCCAGCTCACACGTCTCGTGAACTTCTGTTCTGGATCTGGTTGTCTCTCCTTGTTGCCCACCCCCACCCCCACCCCACCCCCACCTCCATCCCATCAGAAACCATTCAGCCAAAGCAAAAGCTAATCCACAAAGCCTCCAGGGAAGGCTGCTTTTGCCCATCTGCCCTCAACACGGGTACATGCGGGACTTCAGGAATATTTATTTAGTAGCTACATTCCCCCCTATATACATTCACACATGTGCTCACAAAAAATTCGAGTGATCTTAGCTTCCACATGAATGATACTATATTTAATGCAAGCAAAACCCACCCACTCACCTTCCCTCCCTCCCTTCCTGAATTTATGGATGTATATGAATTATATGTAAAATTGAAAACAAATTAAAATGTTAAGATAGGCTATTTTTGAGCAGAAGCAGGCTACTTCAATGGTGTTATCTTGGCCACTTGCTAGGTCTTCTTCTGCACACGTGGTGGAGCATAAATTGCATACACATAAGAGACTGTGTTAGCTCGAAGATTAGCTTAAATTAGCGTATGCAAGTACCATGCAAATTAAATGCCAATATATATATATATATACTTGCCCATGATATGGTGAAGCTTCAGTGGCCAGCCGACTGGCAAGCGAGTTGCGTCTCCAGTTCCCAAGAATTTGGCACCTTTAGAATTCCAGGGAGGAGGGTCAAGCCTCCCTCCCTTTGGCAGCCACCAGCCCTTCCCCTCACGCCCTACCCCTGCGCTTCCCCCACCCCCCACCCCCCGAATTCCTGGTCCAGAGTTCAAAGCTGCAGCAAGACTGTTCTGGTTCTCAAGGTCCTCCTTTGGCTGTGGCAGCTGAATAAACATGGAAAGGGGGGGGGCTGGCTTTCCTCCAGGTGCACAAGCATCTAAACATTTTGCCACATGCATTTTTCTTCGTGTCTTGGGGGAGGCCACCCTCATAGATCACAGAGACGGCAGGCAAAATGACACCACAGCTGCCAAAGCAAAGAGGCCTCTCTATTAACGGGAGTGGCGGCTTCCCAGATCGCGAGGGAGGGAGGCTGCATGGGGGGGGGCCTAATCGGAGCCCTCTCTGCCGTGCTGGGGAGGGGGGGCTACTGCTCCAAGGGGCCAGAACCACCCTTTGCCAGCAGGAGGTCCCAGGTTCACTCCTGGCTTCCCTAGGGAAAGGGTCTCATCCAGTGCATCCCTTTTTGAGGGCATGGTGGTTGCAGAATCCCTCCGGCAACACAAGACCAGCCTAACTAGACTAGGTGAGTTCCATGCCATTAGCAAGGGTCTCATGAATTTATTTATTATATTTACAGCCTTATATTCTGTTGTAAAAACACAGTCACTCACTCACAA
Organism: Pogona vitticeps; assembly: GCF_051106095.1. Taxonomy (NCBI): domain Eukaryota; kingdom Metazoa; phylum Chordata; class Lepidosauria; order Squamata; family Agamidae; genus Pogona; species Pogona vitticeps. The sequence goes on along the minus strand of NC_135791.1, from coordinate 547,467 downwards.
ACACACAGTGACTCATGGCAGACTAAAACCTCCAGAATCTTCATAATAAAAATTAGACATCTTGCACTAGCCACCTCAAACTCAAGAGCAGGGCTCCTGTTATTGGGGGGATTAGCCTTCAACCCAATCGATCGAAATCCTGCTAGAAAAGATGCCCTTGCCAGCTGACGGAAGGACAGGCCAGGAGGAGGAGGACCCTCTAGGCTAGCCTGCAGCCTGGGTGCCAACACAGAGAAGGCCATGGGCCATGCCTCTGCTGGGAGGGGTGTGTGTGTGTGTGTATCCCTGTGCAATCCCCAGTCAGATGTGTTTTGACCATTTGTAGCCACTTTTGAGAACCAGGAAGGAAAGAATAAAAAAAGAACTGTGGTTGGAAAACTATAACTGCAACAGTGACTAACTCAAGGGGCTTGGGACACTAACTGCTGTGGCCAACTTTCTGAAAGTCCTTTTCCAGACTCTGGCCCGACCGGGCTACCCCTCCCTCAGATGGGGCAGCATCGCTGCAGCTGAGCACCAACACCGCACAGCGAAGAGCCTTTTGCACAGCAAATCCTTCCCACATCGCTAAGACGCGCAGGGCAAGGAGGAAACAAGGATATCCAAAGAGAGAGCCTCTTTTCCCAGGATGCCAAATTTATCTACCCTAACTTTAGTGTCGTAACAGAACATACAGTAAAACACCACTTTTAAATTAACTGGCTTCTCAACCGGGTGCCCCTTTTCTTATAAAGGCAGTCAAGTCAGATTTTTCAGCTTATTCGTGATTAACAGGCTAATCCTTCCCCTTTTTCCGTCTCTGCCCAGCGCAGCCTGAAAGCCAAGAGTCCAGGTTTGGGGCCGGCTTCCTCGACAGGGAGAGGGACAGCCGCTCTGCATTTCAATCGCCCCCAACAGAAGGCAGGCGGAAGAAAAGAACTTGCTTGACTTGCAGGTGGCGAGAAATCAAAATGACTCCACGAGGCGCCTCTCCAAACACATCATCATCTCTGTTGGTGTTATTGATACTTCTGCTTCCTCCTGCAGGGCAGGGCAGCCACAAGGCTGCCTTGACTGCGGGCCCCTTTCCCTCTCTGCTGGTCTCATCATCGTTACCTTCGTGAAAGGAACGCGTGGCCTTCTTGTGAGGTAAAAGGCGGCCCTCTATCAGCCACAGAAGACCTGGAGATGGTATTTCAGTGAGACCGCAGGCAAGGGCCCACGCCCACGGCCGGACTCCCGCTGGACAAGCACAATGTCCCTGAGATGTTCGTTTCATTAAAATTCCTTGAGTAGGTCACCTCGGACTAATTCATTCACCCTCTCTCTCCCGTTAACACTTAATCATTCCACTGAATGCGATAACTCTTTGGTGTTCACTCAGCCCATCTCATATTCACATGAAAGAATCCACAATGAGACAGAAGTATCAGCATGGAACGATTAAAATGCCCAGCGAGTTCATGGCACGCACCCCGACTCATTAGCAGCTCGCTCGCTCTCTCCTTCCCTCACCCCACCAGCTCCCCTTCCGCTTCTCTCTGGTGTAAGCAAACACGGGCAATTACAGAATCAAGAAGAGACATCTTCAAACCCTTTTCTAATTCCTCCGGTCCTGCCTTCGCTTCCTCCCTTGCATGCTAAAACTACAAAGCCATGGTAGCCACGTGGACATCAGGTGAGCGGCGGCAGGAAATGACAAATTCAGAACGAGGACGCTTTAGCTCTCTGCCTCCATGTTCCAGTGCTGATAAATGTGTTTATTGCTTGTAACCACAAACCCTGCAAAACACCACACAATACTGATCCAAAAACACCACCAGGCAATAAAATATGTGTAATACATGCACAGTACAAGATTAGTTACAGTGGCTACAATCTGCAACCCTAAAAATAACAACTCATGCAAAAAACAAATATTCCAAAACCCAAGAGCATTAATGTGCATTAACAACACGTCAAGCTGGAATGATTTCAAATATCCAGCCTGATGGCAATCACTGGAGGCTCTGTGTAGCTCGGAGGCCAAATGGGATTTCCCTTCCCTCTGATCTTCCTTGCTGTGTGAGCAAAACAGGCCGTATTAAGAGATCCAGCCACCAATGGCATTTGGTAAGAACAAGGCAGCCTCTCAGAGGGAGGCAAGGGCACCAGGACCCCCATCCACCACACAGAGTATGGAGTCCAAAGACTGCACAGTGGATTGTGACCCAGCGGAGGTGGGAGCACCAGGCTGGGAGCTGGAACAAGGCGCCGAGATGCAGGAGGCCGGCAGAAGCAAGCAGGGACCAAGATGGAGGGGCAGGAACAGGGGCAGGAACATTGGAGTCCAGGTGCAGAGATGCAGGAGACAAGCGGAGAGGCCAAGGCAAGAACAGGAACAGATGCAGGAACACTGGAATGCAGGGACTCTGGAGCAGCAAGGCACCCGTAACAGTACGCCCAGCCCAAGACCTCGGTGGTCTTGTTCGGGGAGGGAGAGCCACTCCTTCAACGGGCCCGCCCTCCAGGTTTCCAGGTGAGTCTCCTGAGTGGCCCGGCAGCCAGGGAGCTGGGCCTGCAAACACCAGGCCATTCCTGGGTCAGGCTGGCCCCGATCCTGCAGCTGCCAGGCCGGTACAGGCCAGATCCTGACAGCCCTAAGGAGATGATCTGATTGCTTGGAACAGAGACAGGACCCATGAACGGCGCTCCTGACTGTTCTCTGACGGAGGGCATCCACCTACCCGAGCGGTGCAAGGCTGGCTCTGCCCTAAATACAGCTCAGACTCCAGGTTGTCCTGGCTTCGGATAATCGAAGGAACAGAAGAAGCTGCCTCAGCATGTGCACGTTGGGCTCGTGGTTCATCTAACCCAGTACAGTCGGCCCAAAACTCTCCAGGACTTCAGTCATTCCCACATTTGCTTGGAGAATCCAGGTACCCAGAGGTGTTCTCTAGGGATTTGTGAGGTGTTCTCAGCTCCCCTCCATTCTGGTTTTTGTCTGAGTGAAGAATGTTCCTCATTTTAAAAGTTTATTGGCAACAATATGGAACATCATAAGCATCTGCCATCAATTCGATTCTGACTTATCACCACTCTTTCCAGGGTTTCCTAGGTAAAGAGTACTTAGCAGTGGGTTTCCCCTTCCCTTCTTCTGGGGATTCTTCTGGGACTGTGCAGCTTGCCCAAGGCCACCCAGGCTGGCTTTTCTCCCAGGTATACTCCCAACCTCTGGCTCTGCAGCCAGACACTGAGCTGTCCAGCCAGCTATCTATAAGGGATACAGCTGTAATTTTCACTTACAATAATTTTATCATGCTATAATATGAACAGCCATTAGGGGGACTAAAAGCCTTTTTTTACACAAGCCTCTTTTATTCATGTCTTATTTTTATGTGCTGCCAGCTTGTTTCCAACTTTTGGCAATACTAACAGGATTATCTAGGTATGTGAAATGTTCAAGGAATGGTTCACCATTGCCACCTCTGACACAGAAAGAGTTTCCATGGTTGAGTGGGAATTTGAACCTGCTTCTCTTGAACCCTAATTGAGTGCAATCTACCACATCCCACTGCCTCTCTTTATTCATTTAGGTATGAGAAAATGCTGGCAGAGGAGGAGGTATTGATGACATGCTAAACGATACTTCTTCAAAAATAAAATGTTCCTGATTTATACATGGCAAAGCTCTTCTAAAATACTGCCAACTACAGGTTCTTGAGAATGAACCAGTGAAAATGCTGCAGATGAGCCTCACACTCCTTACAAACATTCTACTAATAATAATACAATAAAACAATGGTGCCCTTTTGTCCTTGTAGATTTAATTATACTACAGCCCCCATTGTTCTGCAGGATTGAGCTCCTGATATTTCCATTTCATCTGAACTCATTCTATTTAGTTCCCAATTTACAGAACGTAATTGTGTCTATGCTACTAGTTTTCATTTGAGATTTGTTTGTTACACTACATGTACAAAGTCATCCTTTCATAGAGTGCACATTCAGAGATGAAATAATTCCATTGCTAAGATAATCAGTTCATGGGGAAAGGGGGATTTATTTGCCCCCAACTATGATGAGCCGAAAAAAGAATACAACAACCAACAACCCTTTTCAGAAGAACTGTGGATCTTCTCAGGACAGGCATGCCTAGTGCCCCTCCCCATGAGATTGACCCCCTTTGGGGCTTCTAATATCCAATGAGATCATATACCTGAGACTACGGGATCTCTCTCCTTTGGGACCATTCTGGAGCCCTCTTGCCAGCATCTTGTTTAAAATTCGATCTGATAACTGCACAATACTTGCACACAGAGTCCATGGCTTCAGATCTGATTTGATGTTTGAAAGAGTTCAACTGTGCCTTCCTTAACTGCAAGGAGAACCACTCCCAGTTGCAGAAAGGTGCTGACCACCTCTGAGGTAAGCCCAGGCCTCACACATTTTATATCCAGGAAAGATATGGAGCCAAGGAACAGGTGTGTATGTCGGGGTGCTTCCCAAAGCACTATGTACAGTAACTGGTCCACCACATCATTAGGTAGCAGGAAGTGAAACCTTATTCAAGGGAAAATGTTCAGCAGCACCAGCAGCAGCCCTGTCTCTCTCCTTATAAAATACAGGTCACCTCCATTTGCGTACAAACAAGCCCTTCGCTTATTTATTGCTACCGATTCTCAGTATTTATGAGCCACCCTCCTAAAAAGTCCTCAGGGCAGCTTCGAAGCAAAGACAAAAGGCATGTAGGTGATGCATATTTCACTCTCTCCCCCTTCACTTTATCTCTCATTTTCTTACTAACCAAGATGCCTCTGCTTTGCAGGCTTAAACTGTGCAGCTTTCCAAGTGGTACTCATGATGTTTCAGCATGTACAATGAATAGAGAACACAACGGAAGCCAAAATCCTGTTTGTTCTAGTGGAATGTACAGTACACAGTTTTCCCCTGCAGAAGCACGCTGAACGTCACGGCCTGCACACCAGCACATCGTGCATTTGATGGCCCGCCTGCCCCCTTGCGATTGCCATGCAGGACACACGCCACAGTGCTTCATGAATGCCACTTCCGCCCTGCTGCCATGCTCTCTACAACTTCTGCAAAGTCACATTGTAAATATGGAGCAAGGTGACCAGGATTTCAGCCTCATTTCCAAGAGTTATATTGCTGTGAGCTTTTAGTGATTTAGATTTTTCTCCGGCTGTGAACCTTCAGTACATTTATTTTGCATTAAACATCATTTCATCCAAAAGGTGCCACAAGACTTGGTGGGATTCTTTTTCTCATTTTGTCATATGTATAAACTACCCAGCTGACTGCAAGCAATTCTCCATTGGTCCTGGAATTTGCAAATCAAGCCTCATCATTTCCCCCATGTCTTTAGTCCCAAGTCTGTTCCTGCAATTTCACAAAATTTCCAAAACATTCTACAATTCTGGGCTAATTTGGAAAGGGCTGGGATTCAGAAGGCTTAAGATCGTCTGATCTGCCTGCTCAGGACCAGTAGAGTAGCTGTGTTTTACTTTAAGATGTAGAGCAAATGGAAGTTGCCCATAGCCCTGCTGCCTGGCGCCGGCCGCTAAATGCCTTCCATGCAGGAGCCATTTTATTAGTGGCTTGGGCACCTGAAGCTGGCACAGAGCATCACTTCCACGCCAACATCTGACGTTGCTCTCCCTGCCCTCCCCCCCCCACCTTGCTCACTGCTCAGTCTGCTGCGGGGCTCTTGCCTTCATTTTAATTTCTTAATATCTTGATTGAGAATCGATCACACACACCCCAGTTAACCAGAATATAACAAGGGGCTCTATATTTCAAGGCATTGTGGGCAAGTTGCTTAGGAGAGGCAAGAAACTCCAATCCTTCCTTCCTGAGCGAAACAGATTTCTCCTGCCTCTATTTGTAGCACCGATAACCCCATGTGCTCTGAATTCTGATGCGGGGCTATTTATGGAGCAAATCTAAATATGCACAGAACAGAGCGACTCCAGGGCTTGAAACCAGGCGGAGTTCAGCGGAGCGCAGACAAAAGTGGTGCCTGGCTGATTGCGCGATGGCAGAAAAAAGGAGCCCTCTGACCTCTAACAGCCGTGCGATCTGCAGGGCGGGAGGATCCGTGCCCTTTATTTTCTCCAAAGCCTGCGCCACCCACCCTGGCTCCTTGCACTGCCAAAGGACCCCTGCAGGAGAGTTTCCACTTCTCTGCTTTGCCATCCCGCCACTTCTTTACCTCCTCTCTCTTTAGGAGGGGCTTTCTTTTTTTTGGGGGGGGGGTGGAGAGAGCTGTTTCCCTACAGTTGCCAGGCAAAAACCCAGAACTGCCTGTATTCCAAGTGAGCAAAAATAATTAAAAAATAAAACAAGCAGAGAAGGAAGTTGGGGATCCTGCAATTGCAGGGGGTCTCGTTTTCTCTCTCTCCCTTTTTAAACAGGTTGTTTGATGGTTGCAAAGGTGAAGATGGGTCTCGGATGTGAGCAGAAGAAGGTATGCAAAATTAGCAAACACAGAGAAACAACTGATCACCAGCACTTCTCGGCATCCCCTCTCCTGCCTCTCTCAACTAGACTGTTCCCAAAGTGGTTACAAACAGCTATTTACAAAGATTTCATCAAAATTCTCTGATGCATTAGCTACGGGTTTAGAAACAGGCTCATCCCACCTTTAAGAACTCTCTTAAGACTTGGAAGAGAGCCCCACAAGACCCAGAAGGCTTTCTCTCCTCTGTCCCAATTTCTTTCGGAACCTTCTGTCTGTCAGGCAGAAAGAAAGAAACAGCAGAGCCTCCCGTCCTCAATGCTTCCTTTCCCTGCCGTGGCCGCCACTTCTGTTTACAGCAGGAAAAAGTGTTTGAAAGGGGAAATAAAGACAATGAACGGGAACAAGGCTTTGCCAGGTGAGGAATCACAGCACCTCACGCCACCGGATGGGTCCATGGTGGCTACTGTGGTACCCATCTGACACCACCCCCTGAGGCTGCAGAAGAGGGGGGCAGCTGCACCCACTTCAAGGATGCTCATGGCTCCTTTTGGGGGCAGGCAAAGCATCCCTCAGTCACTGAACAAGCACAGGTGTGATCAAGCATACCTGGAGTAGACAAAGAAGAGACAAAACAACGACAACACCTAAGTCCATATAACATTATTTGTAACACGGCCAAATTAGGGATGGGGGAGGGGGACACATTCACGTTGCCAATCCTTAGGGCCAGACATGACATAGTCCTACACCTTCAGCCGGAAGAGCCAGATACGGCTCTGGTGGCAGATTATCTCTCTCAGTAGGAGTCCGGACCAAACCCCAGGCACTAGAAGGGACAGGTAGAAATCCACCCTGGGAACATGTGTAGCAAACCATGTGATAACCAGGATGGCACGTTTTAGTGACCAAATCCCCCTTTTCTTGCAGAATTCACATCAAATGAGAGGTCCAGTGTGGGTGCTCTACTACATCACCCCCTTTGAAATAAGGTCAATGATCTGCCTCAGCCATTTGCCACATACAGCATGGGGGCGGGAGGGGGGGGAGGTTAAAGGGAGGGTAAATCCAGGGAGAGCAAAATCTGCTACTTTTTGGCAGATGGGGTACTTTGCCATCCTGTGCGGCCCTTTTCAGTGTCCACAATGTAAAGCAGCAGAACCGATGCACTCTGTCCATGAGTAAGTGGGTCCCATTCAGGAGGGCCCCCAGGACCTGCAGGGCCTTCAGGCAATAACCGTAAGCAGACATTAAACTTTGACCTTCACCAGGCAGCTATCCTTCTGCTAAACCTCAGAACATTTCAATCCCAGAAAAGGCTTCCATCAGTAACCAGTGTTTTGATACTGGTGCACGAGAAGGGAAAAGTGGCAAGAAATCCATCGCAATACATTTCATGTCTGTTTCCTCATTGTATGATGAAAGACATTCACAACTTGTCAAGGAAAGCACTTTACTCTACAAAATAAAGAGCAGAGAAGCAGAGATGAGAAAGGGTTGAGTCACCCACTTCAGGAAACGCCGAGGCGCTTCGGATGTCACTTAACGCGCCAGATCCCTTGCACGTTCCCCATTGCCTTGGTAAGTCTGCACTTGTGGTGTGCCAGAGCAGGCCGGCTTCCAGGGGAAATTTCAGAGGCGGCAATTTTGCATTGGCATCACTTTGCTACAAGCAAAGGCAGTTTCTCATGCAGCGTTCTCCCGACGTCATCAGGAACTGGCTTCCAGGCAGAATTCCAGTTGATTTTGCCAAGTCGCTTCCTTTACAGAAATTATAAATAATCTTTTTTTCCTTTTTCTTTTTTTTTTTCCTTGTAACTCTGCCACACATTAAGTGGGGCCCTCTGTGGGTGGGAATGTAATGGGACAGGACCTTATGCAAGGATCTTTTGGTTGGGGTTTTGGGGTTTCTCTCCTGGAGAAAGAAAAGGGTGCAAGAGCACCAGGCCAGCATTTATTTCAGAACAAGAGGTAAGGAGCTGTTTATCAACTCCAAGTCTTCCTTTACTCACACCAGAACATTGCACAACTAAATATTATGGATGTATATGAAATATATATTATTTCAAATCATGTATATTCAACAAATTAATGTATACAGCAAATTAAAATGTTAAAACTTTTGGATTGTTTAAACTCCATGTAAAATTGGGGTTTGTAGAACTGACTGAAGATAAGGGGGGGCATCCCTCCTATCCAAATAAATAAATAGATAAATAAATAGATAGATAGATAGATAGATAGATAGATAGATAGATAGATAGATAGATAGATAGATAGATAGATAGATAAGCAAGCAAGCAAGCAAGCAAGCAAGCAAGCAAGCAAGCAAGCAAGCAAGCAAGCACCAGCAGAACATATCTGTGGCACCTGCAAGTGTATTACAGAAAAGAGGAAGTGGGGAGGAGTGGAGAACCATGTCCTCCCCTACAAAAAAAATCTACACCCAATCGCAGAATTCACAGACAAACCCAGCAAAAATTCTTCATATGCAATAATCATCATAATTTGTGTAGCGGCTGCTATCAGAAAAGCATTTCTGCATTTTCTCTCTATCAGTTCAATCTATATGCAGAATTTATTATACAAAAACCTGGATTATATTAAGAGAACGCAGGAGTGAAGACTGGCAGGAGAAACACTGTTAATTGACGATATGCAGAAGATACATTCCTAGAAGAAAGTAGCTATGGCTTGAAACAACAGCAACAAAAAAAAAAGGTTAAAGAAGAAAGTGCAAGGAGGAAGAGGATAAAAATCAGGACGGCAGAAGAACTATGAGATGATGAAAGGAAGCAGGAGAAATTGTGAAACGATCTTCCCCCACTTTGTTCCAGGTCTCTGTCCCCAGAGAGGTGGCAGCCAAGAAATCGGAAAAAAGAAGGAGGAGTCGTGGAGGAGCTGATGGAGAGGAGACCATGCATGTTGTGGCTACAAACTCATCTGCCTCCCCAGCACCCACCTCGTTTCCCACTTACACAGACAAGCACGTAAGAACGAACTTTGCCATCCCCATAGTAACATCTAATTGAACTAATCAAAGTCGACACAATGAAAGCAAACGAAGCCACTTTGGCCAGCAAGCAATATTATAAAATAATAGGGTGAGTGAGTCGGTCCTCAGAAAGGAGTGGGAACGATCTGCTCCCTCAGAAGACCCTAGAAAGGGCCGTGCTGGTGGCGGAGGAGAAGAGAGAAGAGAAAGGGTACGTTTGCCGTTTGCGCCTTCACCGAACTACCATTCCCAGGGTTCTGCAGTACAGAAATGAGGGAGGCGTGGGCTGAAATCCTGCTCTGCTACTCTGTGGAAGGGGTAACCTCTGGAGGTGAATGGCCTCAAGTTAAGAATTCTGCCTTAGACCCCATCTGGGCCCGGCCGAGTTGCAGGGCAGGACTGAGTCCAGCAACTCTGCAAGCAACCCATAATGCTTGGAGACGATTTCTCAACTTGAGGCAATTCGCCTTCAAGCATTACACTTTTTGGAGAGCATCCCAGCAGGAGTTCAGCCTCTGAGTGAGAAAGTGTGGCACCCCTCCCTCTGTGCCCTGGCACTCCGCCCCTGCCCTTCTCCACAGGAGGCCTTCCCTGGCATTGCAGCAGCCCCTCACCGCACCGTGTGACACCAGACACACACACACGGAGTGTGAGGAGTGCCGCACGCGTCTTGGGGTGCCACTGAGGCCGGCCTCCAAAGGAGCCCCTTGGAATATCCATGGAGTTTCCAAAGAGGCCACCGGCAGTCCAGCCTTGCCTGTCCTTGGGGCACCCTCTCAGCCACGACCACCTCACAGCATTGCAGCAAGCCAGCTTTGGCGCACGTGGGATTCATCCTGTGCAAAATGAGGAGGGGGCCTCTAGAACCCAAAAGTGCATGGAGACATGCCCGCCATCTACCTCGAGCATGTCATCTCATGACAAGAAAGCCACACAAACAGGGTGGGGGTGGGGAACCCTACGATCTGGGGAAGTTTGTTCAGAGGACAGATCTCCGGCAAGTGCCCAAGGGAGATTAATCGCCAAAGGCAGCAGCCGCCGACACCTTCCCACCCCACCGCCATCGTCCTTTCTGGGTCGCCTCATTAAGCAACAGTGGGGCAGTGTTCCCCATTACGCCACCGCCACCACACCACCCGAAGCATTATGTCTTTGTTATGCTAATGCCACCGAACTGCACCATTTAAATAGCACTTCCAGAAAAATTAAGTATGTTCATTGACACAGCGAAATGTTTCCACCCTCCGTGTCACCTTCACAGTTTCTGTACAAAATCTATCAGTCAGTAAACTATTCATCTGTGAATGCTTACCAATTATTATGCTAATGCTTTACAATACGTTACTGCCGATTCTCTCTAAATGCCCAGAACTGCAGCCGCCTGGCAATGCCTCACCCGTATTATAGCCCTATCAATAAACAACGCAATATTTGCCACTGGATTTTCAGCTGCAGAGACAGAACAATGCGTATTCTCTCCCCTCGCCCGCCTGCAACTTGTTATTATTATTACGACAATGTAATCCCAAGAAGAAGGAAGAGCAGACAAGAGCCCACCCTCCACGTGGAGGGAACGAGATGCTTCAGCTTTGTTTCATCCTGGCTTCCCTTCTTTTCTCAGCGTATTTTTGTATGCTTTTGAAAAATTCTCACGCAACTCCTGGACAATAGGCAGAAGCACGCAAAGGCCCCAGGAGACTGGCGTCTGTTCAAAAGCGCCTGTGCTACCTGTGAGCAGGCCCACAAGGTAAACACACAGCAGAGAAGCTCCTGCAGTCGGGGGGGATGAAAAGACTGAGGGATGGTCCCTCGGCTTGGTTGTAGAAAATCCAGTCTGTGTGTGCCTGCGCGCGCAATGTCATATGAGCTGAATAGTTCATCTGGGTTAGTGAGTGGCCCCTGAGAGGGCCCGGTCAGACCACCTCGGGGATCGCGCACGAGAGAGAGAGAGAAGAATTGTGCTGTTGGAGCTTGGGAACAATTCTAAGCCGGGCTGCCACAGAGACTGGCTGGTTCTGGGAGCTGAGACGAGAGCCTCGGTGGGCTTATGCACAACGGGTGCCAAGAGAAGGAGAGCCAGCGTGGCCTAGTGGGTAGAGTGTGCTGTAAGAGACCTGGGTTCAAATCCTGGCTGGGCCACAGCAGCGTGCTAGGAGGGGAAATGGCAAAGCCATTCCTCGAACATCTCATATATCTCAGAAACCTTACAAGGGTTGCCAAAACTCTTAACTGACTTGACAGCACATCACAGCAGCAAAATGCCAAGGGAGGGCCCTGCAGGTGCCCCCACCCCCAAAGCTCTGTCCCTTGCAGGCCTCCTCATTCCAAAAGTGGGACAGCCGGCAGGGGGAGACCCTAACCCTAACCGAAGATAACAATGGGACCCCCACCACCATCATCAGCCCTGCACTGGGAATGTGAAGCTGGGGGGCTCAGGTCTATTCTCTTTGGTCTCTAACAGGAATTCTGAATGCAGAGAGTACATTTCTGCATACAGTCAGAGAAATGGATATATTTCTATAGATATACAGATACTGTATAGAGTTCTCCAACTCCATCTTAGCCTCATCCACAATCAGAGCCCAAGACTCGAGGGAAGACGTAGGAAAACCATTTCAGTTCCTTTGACAAGGGCTTAACTCTGGACCCAGGGATTCTGCCTCTCTGCTCCGGCACATACAAACATGGAAAGGTGGCGCCACATTAATGTGACCTGAATTGAAAACTAGCCCCACAGAAGGGGCCTCACCCGCCACAAAAAAGGCAACACCCAACTTGGAAACTCCGACACCTGCCAACTCCACAGCAGATGACCCCTGCACCAGTGAGGGGGGTTCGGCATATCTGGGGAACTTCCCATTAATTATGCCAAGGTGGCTTTTGTAAACTAAAATAAAGTTATTCTTTGGAACAGCCTGAGAGAGGTTTGAGCAAGAGTGTTCAGAGTTGTGGGCACAAAGACAAGACAGAACTCGTAACCTGTTCTTCCTTCCTGGGGAGGTACATTTCCAGAGAACTGAATGCTAGGAAACTCCCATTCTGGCTTTATATTTTGGGGTATGTGGGGTTTTCTGGCCGGGCGGGGGCTCAGCTGCTCAGGAACAGCTTTGTTAATTACCTGGATTCCTTGTCCTTTTCTGTGGGCAGCTGTCCCGGCTCCCCTGGGGAGAAAACCACCCTCAGCCATCAAAAGGAACCAGACGTTTGGCAGACGTTGGAAGTCTATCCATTTAGTCTATAATTTGTGCGCAGTTCAGACACTGAATGCTAAGTGGGTCTACGGCGGGGAGGGGGTGACGGGGAGCAAGGGTGGCAGGCAAGAAGGCCAAGGGGACCTGTTCAAAACCCAGACCAGGAAACACACCTGGAACGGGGGGGGGGGTAAGAGTCAAGGAGAAGAGGGCCAGATTTGTTTCTCAGACTGAGTTTCCTTCCTGAGCTGAAAGGACAGGGTCCAGGTGGGAGAGAAAGTGAATGGGCACGTGCACTTTCTCTGGACCCACAAGGGGGGGGCACGATCTCTGGGGTCCATTTTTAGCTCCCTGTGGGCCTCAGAAAGCTGGCTCCTCAACCTCTCCAACGTCTCCTCTTCTAAGATCAGTCGCATGTTTTCTGAAAAATGATCACAGATGTTCACCTTGAACAGAACTGTTTTCTGTGCCATAAAATCCACAGTGGTGCCCCCCCAACCCTGCCAAGCCTTCCCCGACCTCTGAGTGGACACCCCGGCAGAAACCTGTGGGGTTCACCCTGTCTCCTTCTCCTGGCATGCCCCAAGCAGCCCTCTTGAGAAAAGCCTGCCTGCCCACCCGCCCCCTGCACCCGGTGACCAGTCCGCCTGGCATGGTGGGTGGGGGTGCCATCCCTGCTGGGCTTTGAGGACACAGATGCCAGGCAGAGCACAGTGATCCCAAGCAAAGAAGACCTCACAGACTGCAGTCAGTATAGGAGCAAGGGCATGGCGTTCCCCTGGAAGCAAAGTGACGCTCAAGAGTTTACAAAGATGTTTTCCGATATATGGAGGGAGAAATGGCAGATGTTCAAGCTGGATTTAGGAAAAAAGGACTAGAGGTCATACTACAGTGTTCTCACCATCACAATCTCAGTTACCATGACTGGGAAATGGCCTTCTTTGGTCAGGGAGCCCTATTGTGCCATGTCTTCCAGAAGGAGTCTTTCCTGGATCCTGTCTAGCCCCAGACAAAGGCCTTTCTCCCTGGGTGTTTCTGCCTACTACCCACTTTCTGAGTTTTTTTTTTCTAGCCCCCACTCTACCACCATTTGTTTCTTTAATGTTATATTATTGCTGTTTTATTGTACTCATATATTTATAAGTTTCTATTATATGCTATTGCAAGTTGCCAGGAAAAGAAATAAATCCTCTAAATAGTAACGACATAAAATAATCAAACACCTTGCAGGCTGACACACCAAACATTGTAAATCCCTCTTTTACTTAAAAGTGCCACCTATAAAAGAAAAAGGCACGCTTTCGAGAGCAACCCCCCCGCTGCCGCGGGACAGGTGTCCTTCCATCCATGCCAGTCCTGGGGAGGGCCACCTCTCCTCGACCCCCTGCCAGACCCCCTGCCCCCAAACCCTGCAAGACAGCCTTTCCCGCCGCCTCCCGAGTGATGTCCTGGATCAGGGAGTCAAGCCTTCAAAAGCCTCCCGACAACAGCTGTAAACAGATCTCTATAAAGCCTATTTCCCTGACAGCCTTGAGAGAATGTTCATGATATCCACCAGGAACAAAAGGAGCAAGGGGGGAGGGAGGGAAGGAGGTGTTTCTTAATAAGTCATTCTGCTCCTTAACGGCCCCATTAATCATCTTTCCAAGGCGCCCAGCTCCTGCCTGCGTGGGGTCAGCCACGGACACTCCATAACATTTTGCACAACTAATTCCTGCAATTTATGAGGCAGCTGAAGTGACAATTTCATGTTCCAGAGGCCTGTCTTGTTGACGGCCCGTTTCTTCAGCTGTCCATCAAGGGCTGCTCTGTTCATTTCGCCAGGAGGGGAATCATCCAGACCCAGGGCTCTCCTGGCCAGGATCCCTCCCTACCAGCCCAGGCTGAACAAGGCTGCTGTGAAGACAAAGGAAAGACAGAGCAGCTTCACGCAAGGCTCTTGGGGGGGGGGGGTCAAATGGGGTTAACCCAACTATTCAGCCAGTCTAGAGATGGGAGGGTGGACGGGGGGGGGGAGAAAGAGGGTGTTGGGAAGGGAGCAGAGACTGGTAGAGAGAAGGGAAGCTGCTTGTATTGGGAGAGGCCAGCTCTGAAAGCACACACACCCAGACCCCCCCCCCAACATGCCTCTGTGGGGCCGGAGTGTTCTTGCTCCTGCCCTGTGAATTTCGCTGCAGCTGGGGGGGGAGCAGGGGGGGGAAGAGAATGAAACCGCCAACGAGGAAGGCTGAGGCCGTAAAACACAAGGATGAAGTTAAAGCCTTTAGTGTAAATGTCTAGAGCTCTCAAATTATTCTCAGCGTGGAGCGCCTGAGACGCCCGCATTCAGGGTGCTGCAGATGGCAGCAGAGCCAGACAAGAGAGCCCTTGACAAGCGTCGATGGCTGTATTTACTCCCCCTGACCCAGCTGCCGTTTATCCCAGCACCTCCCTTGCTTAGGCACCGACTGGCAGGGATGGAGGCGGGGGGGGCAGAAAAACCCTCAAACGCATTTGAAAAATAAGAGGTTTGTGCCCGTTGGACAAGAAGGTGCCTGGAATGCAAAGTAAAGGGAGGAGGGCACCCCTTGTATGGCACTTCCTACGACTTGGGCAGGAGGACAGGAATTGGGGCCTGCCTCTTTTCCAATTTGGAAATAAATCCAACCCCCTCTTGCCATGCTAATGGAGCGCTGAGCAGCTGAAACAACAGAGAGAGAGAGAGAGATGGCTTGATGCCTGAGTCGGGAACATCTGCCCCTTTCAAGAAGGAAGACCCTCGAGGGGTGGAGGGGAAAGACATAAAGGGGAGGAGCCCTCCCCCCCCCCACAGCCGGCTGCCAGAGAGGTCTCTCATGAGGGAAATACCCCCTGCAGCCCACCTCCCTGGCTGAGCCGTCTTCCCGACAGGATCCGGGAGGACCCTTGCTGCCCGCCCCAGACCTCCCTCAAATACAAACACGGTGGAGGAGTATGTCCCACTTTAGAACACAGTGGCAGAAATTAACTCATGAAAATTAATTACCCTAGGATTCAGATAGAAATTTGCTAATGGAAAGTGGCACCATGGTTAAACTGCAGCACTGCAGTCAAGTCTCTGCTTGTAAACTGGGTTCAATCCCAATGGGCCCAGGTAGCCCACTCCAGGTGGAGTCAGGCCTCCGTCCTTCTGAGGTCAGTAAGCTGAGTATCCCGCTCACTGGGGGGGGGGGGGACAATGTTACTTTTTGCATAACTATGTTGTAAACTGCCCAGAGATTGCTCTAACATGAGATGGCCAATAACCTTCCGTTTCCTTCCTTTGGGAACAACCCCCTGGAAATGGCAGCAGGGAAAGTCCAGCGGCCAGTTCCAGCCTGGTTCCTATTTGGGCCCCAACTGCTACGTACACTAGGCACGCAGCTGTGCAAGGTTTGTTGTAAATATGTGCTTAATAATCCCCTGCTTTTAAACATGTCATAGCATCCATTACATTCCAATTAAATCCTTATTTGATTCACTTAATTAAGAAAAGGGCTATAACGAGCTCCAAAACACTCTGCCATTCTAGTTCTCCAAGACTGGCAATTCGCGCTCTTGCAAATTAATGCTCCACAGCAAAACATCCCAATTTGACTGTCTTCCTAATTGGCTGCGGTACAGTCGCAAATGGTGATACGTACCAGGTGATCAATGGGGTCTAAATGGGATCCTGGGTGGTGGGAGGCCCGTGAGCAGCACTGAGGAAGAGACGTGGCCCACAAAGGAATCACAGAATAATGGAGGGGAAAGGACCATGGCTGGATGAGATGCCCTCCGTGGCCTAGGAGCAACCTGGCAAATTCTCTCCCATCCAAGGTCCCTCCAGTTCATGATGACACATGCAAGTGGAACACAGGACGTTTCTCTCTGCAGCCCCCTGAGGGCCCGACAGCTGCAGCTGCTCCACAAAGCCGCTTCGGAGAAGGGATGGGGAAGGGAAGTTCCAAAGGCAGGCCCACAAGTGGAGAATGGGGCCATCTCCCCAGTCGTCTTGCACGAAGACCAAGGCCACCCACCTCTTTCCCTCTGCGGCCCATAACACCATCCTGCAAGCAGGACAGGAACAGAATCACCCCCGGAAAAACTCTTGCGCACCAAAACATCCGGGTCCTCGTCTGCTGGACTTCCCCTGGCTCACAAACCACACGCGCCTCTCTTCCCCGGATGGTGTACGTGTGTGAAAGACTGGGACACAGTTCTAAAACACGCTTGTGTCAGGTTTCTGAATGTGTTGACGGCCGTGCCAAAAAGGAGGCTTGCCACTTCAGCTTCCCCCCCCCCCCTGGTTTTTGTCTCACTTAGAGAGAATCGAATTCTTTCCCCGGTGCAATGTTTCCAAGTTGTCAGCATTTGTGACAGGTTCAAAGAAAGACAGGCGTATCTATCGCCCCTTTGAAAAGAAGCCTCCTTGCTAACTTTAGCCGGTGCCCTGCTTGAAGCGTTGAAGCAAATGTCCCGCCCCTGGATCAAGCGCTTTCGGGAGCCAAGAGCTTGAGCAGCAACAGCCGTGGCAGCTCCGCAGAAGACCAGGCTGGCTCTCCTGGCGCTCCTAACTAGGGCCTCCTGCCCTAGAGTCCCCCGCCCCACCCACTGGACCTGGAGAAGCCCCCTGGCCAGACATTGCTGAGAAGTGGGCCCCCAAGGGGACACCGCCTGCGCACACGCACACACACGCAGGAGCCAAGCACAGGGTCCCAGAGGGCTTGTGGAAGTCACTGCCAGAGGCTGGCCCTTTGCAGCTAAACTGGGCAACAGGCCTCCCACCTCTCAGCTGAAGCAACTGAAAAGAAATGCAAAGCAAAGGATGATGCTTTCCCCAGTCAGCACTATCCACTCAGAGGGGGGCTCCCATCTCTTTCTCTCCCCTGCCTTGTTTCATTACAGGAAGTACACACACAGAGAGGGGGGGGTCGCTTTTAAAGGGCATTTGGCTATTGCTAGGCATTTGTCTGTGACACGCATCGTTGTATTGGGGCCAGAACGGCTGTGCTGTAATGCTAACAACCAATTTCACAGAAAATTCAGTTTGCAAAAAACAGTGAAATGTGACATTTTCGGCTGAGAGCCCAGGCACAGCGCCACTTTATCCAACTCTCCCATTTACCCATCAGAGCTCAACAAGAACAGCTTCCAAAGTAAGGAATGGATGATGGAAAGTCCGGGTCACAGATGCCATTTGAAACAGCAGGGGGTTGAGTCTGGCCAGCCTTCATGGGGGCCCCTCTGTGTGCACCCAGCTCTGCAGGGCACAGCCTTGTGGGGCACAGCCTTGCCAAACAAAGCAGGTGGCAGCTGGTGGCCCACCTTTGGAGGAGAAGGAGGAAGGTGCAGACCAAGACAGGGCTCCTGTGCAGCTTCCCTTTGGTGGTGGTGGTGGGGGGGCCCAAGGTTCTCACCCCTCCCCCCTCCACTCTCAGTCTCAGGTACACTTTCCTGTGAGAAAGCCCCTGCCAAATAAAGCAGGCCCTGATTCACCTGACTTAGTAAACCCGCACAGGGTCTTGCTAGACCACAGGAAACCCAAGTTCAAGACAAGCTTCTTCTCTCTTCAGGCAAACCAGGAGCCTTTTATCTAAAGGTTACTCGGTTAAGAGGCAGTTGCTACACATACACTTTCTCAAAATGAAATCATAAAAAGGAAACACACTTACTAAGCATCGCCTCTCAGCTAAGACCGGGATTTTTTTTGTGGTGGTGGTGGTGGTTTAAATATTTATGGGCCACAATCTCTTCTGTTCACACAGAATGCAAAACAGCTTAAAACAAAAACGCAGAAACTCGGAGCGAAGAGCTATTAGATTCCAGCCTAATCTCCCAAATTAAAAGGGCGCTACCAAGGGGGGGGGGCGCAACTCAATAGCGGTAGGCCGCCCTACTTACTCCAAAGCCAAGAGGAAAACTTTTTAAAGATAATTTCCTTTTAAAGCCACCAAAAAAGGGAGAGAGAGAGAGAGAGAGAGAGAGACCCCAGCGAAGCCCAGCTCCTTGGCGCTCAGGATTTCCCATCATTTCTTTAAGTCCCTGGCCCTAAAGCCACACTCGGGAGAGACAAACAGGAGCCTCGCCTCTCCTCCCCCCCCCCGCCCGCTCCCCCGCCCGCCCGCCTCCGAAGACCCGACGCCTCTTCCCGGTGCGCGCAGGAGGAGACCCGAGGGCGAGAGGGCAACGTCCTAAAGGGCGCCCAAAGCGGGCCGACAGCACAGGAATCACAAGCCCCCCCCGGCCCCCCGCGCCCCGTTTGAGACCTCGGGGGACCAGTTGGCCGACCCACAGCCTGCGGATCCCGGCCTGGCCTGGCCGCGACAGGAGGCCGGCTCCGGGCTGGCTCTGCTCCGAGCGCAGCGGGAGCTTCCAGCGGCGCCGGGCGCGGGTCCCGTTTGCAGGCAGGAGAAACCTCCCAGTCAAGCCCACGGTCGGGGTGGGGGTGGGGGTGTTTGCAAACAACTTAGTGTCCACCTTCCCCCCCCCCCAAAAAGGAACCGTCTCGCGCAAAGCAGGTGCCCGCTCAGGAGTCCATCAATCAGAGCCGCTCCTACCGGTCAGTCGGGCGGCCCCCGCCCAGCCAAGAAGGTCCAAGCCGGGCAGACTCTGGAAGAGGCCCGCCCGTCACAGCAGAAGGCTCCGGGGCCCGAGCTCGGGGCGTCGGCGGTCCAGCAGCCGCAGCCGGGCTCCCCGAGAGGCAGCAGGCAGGCGCCCGCTCGCCCGGCCGGCCGCGGAGCTCTGCCCTGGGGCGGTGGCGGCGGAGGCTGGGATGCCTGGGCCACGCCCACCCCTCAGGTGCAGCCACTCCTTGATTAGCAGGCCACGCCCAGCCCGCAGGTGCAGCCTCTCCTTGATTACTTCTCCAGGGAGGCTGGCTTTCCCTTGGCGGACGCTCCCGGCTCCTGAGGAGACCCGGTCTCCCAAGGCCATCGCCCTTGGGGCTGAGCCGTCCAGCTGGTCACCAGCGGCTCAATCCATAGCGCTGCGGCTCCCTTGAAGAGGGAGAGGCCCCTGATCCAAAGACCTCCACTCCCGCCGCCCCCCCCTCCAGCGAGAGGGTTCTGGGCTGGGGGGGAGGGAGGGGCTCACTGGAGCCCTTCTGAAGGGTCCAGCTATCCAGACAGTTTCCTTCTCTCGGCTCGTTTCTCCCTTCGACTTTTAAGTTTTAACAACTCCTTGCTTAACAACATCCTCAACTTGCCCCCCCCCCATCTCCATTCTCACTCTCTAGTTTCTGGACCAAACAAATCACTCGAAGGATATGTGCAGTAGGCCCTGCAGCTGAAAGACCATAATAATTCTGCTTTTCCGGTGGCTCTTTGGGAAAATAAACCAAAGGAAATTGAGTTCAAAAATCTGTTGCTTTAAAAAAAAAAAAGGTCTCACTTTGTCATTAAAGGAATAAATCAGTCCCAGTTAATATCCTCCGTGAGGTAACCATCAGCTCATTGAAGAAGCCAAGGAAAGAATGGACTTCTGCCACCAAAGACAGTCATTTAAATAGTGGTGTATTTAGCTTGACTTCTTTCCAACAAACTCTGGCCCAATGAGGAGCTTGGTAGGCAGGGATGTTCCTGAAGAGGGAGACTCCTCTCCCCGAAAATCCTAAATGCCCCTTGTAGCCCCATACTGTACACAGCAAGAGGCTTCCCGCGATCTTACAGGGCCACTTCTACTGAGAGGCTGGCTTTCTGCCGTGGAGAAGACCAGAAGCAGAGACAGGAGCCGATGCTCTTTCTGACTCCAGTGTCTTTCCTCCCCAGAAAGAGCCAAGGTTTTTTTTTTGCTAAGCTCTGGACAAAATGCATGCTTGTTCTTCCCAAATGGCAAAGGGGCAGGAATGCAGCTGAGGGGGTCTTTGAATTGCCACACCTTCCACAGCATCCCAGCGTTGCCACACCCATCTGTTGTGGGAATTCAATGTGACATCAACAACTCTTTAGCACTGCCGGTGTTGCTATTCAGGCTTTTCATACAGAACTGCAAATACGGGGTTGGGAAGCTGATTGTAAGATTAATGCAGTTTACTTAGTACTAAGGAATCATAGCCACAGAGGGGAAAATAATCATTCACATTCATGCCCGCAAACATAAAAATAAAAAATAGGAAAGCAAACTTTGTGTGGATTTCTCAGAGACCAGCATCACCTCTCTCCACAGACCTTGTGCCCAGGATACTGGATCTCACAGCAAGAGCTGACCAATTCTCTAGAAGGTACAGTATACAGCATATATTTTTAAAATGCATTTTCAAAAGCAGCTTCAAAATTCAAGGAGCACAGATGTTATTTAAACTGCTGTACAAACTGGCTGATAACAAGAGGGAAAATAAGACAAACCACCCCTGCCCCCAGAGTTGTTTCTAGGCAGGCCCAGCCATTTCTCTTCCACTTTCAAAGATCGACTCTGGTCTTACCCTACCCTACAGAGTGTACAGTACGCTCTATGCTAAAAGGCCGTCTTATGTGTTTAGCATTATAGTTTGCAGGATGCTGTATGTTCCATGGTTTAGTGGTGGTTATTTATTTTTATTTTTGGTACCACCACTCAACAACTTCACAAGACTGGTCAGGAGGAACCATCCTCCCCATCTAACCTGGGATGGTTTCCTGCACCTTGGAAGCACCGGCCAATGGTCTACGTTCGCCTTCACCAATATTTCCAAGACGAAGGAAATCATCCTGGACCCTGGCGACTCACTTTCTGACAAGTCTTGTGAAGCTGCCCGTGCCAAGGTAAAGGTAGTTCTTATAACAGGGGGTGAGGCCAGGAAATGCTCAGTATTCTTAAGCACCATTTTGGTTCAGCTGGGTTTCTTTCCTCTTCTCTTGCGGTGGCTTTCATTTTAAATCAAATGTCTCTCAGTCCGTGTGGACCTTTGTTGGCATTCATGACACCTCTCCCTTTCTGCACTACTGCCCTCAGATTCCAAGTTCAGAGGATTTCTCTCCCACTGTTGGCAGGTTTCTAAATGTCACTGAATTTAACACTGCCGATCAAGAGCGTGCATGCACAGGGACCACCAAAGGGACTTCTTTTCTCCCAAAGAAAAGGGGCTGCAGGACTCTGTGCTTGGCGGGGGTCCGGCTGGGAGCCCCCCCACCCTCCCGCCCAGGTGCCTCCTATCACAAGGCTTTTTCTCTCCTTTCCGGATTCTGCCAGTTAAAATCCCAAGGTGGTTAATTCTTGAAGACATCCATTATTTCCCAGAATGACTGATCCAAGGTAAGTATTTCCATTATAAATTGAATCAGATGGTTTATAATAGCCATAAAATAGACAGCGTAGCCTTAAAAGGAAAACTTCATTAGCTCCTTTGTGACTTACAATTGCTTTTCTTCCACGAAAAAGGCAAACACGTATTTTTGTTTGGAGGTGATCATAAACAATCCCTCAACATGTACATTTATTTCCCAAACTTGAATTATGTCTCATCTTGTGATGGAAAAGTTCATCACCTCGTTGCCCCACCCAAGTTCCAATCCTTGGCTCCCCTTCTGCTTTACCCCTCGTGCTTCTCCTGGGATAAATGCCTAGAGTGGTCTTTTAGGCCAGATGGGTGGGGTATAAATCAAATAAATGAAATAAATAAACTGTTGGTGAGCTTCTGACTTACAAGGACCCTAATGCGGTTTTCAGGATATGCAAAATGTTCAAGGATTCGTTTGCCACTGCCAAGAAGGGATTAGAACCCAGATCTCCTGAGTCCTAACCTGGCAGGAAGTGACTCGAAAGGAACCTTTAGGGGTGTGTGTGAGAGAGGGGGGGCGAGGGGGGAGGGAGGGAGGGGAGGGAGGGAGGTGATTGCTAAATATCTATAGACAGGGGACTAGAAGGCACCAGGAGTGCCTTGAGCGGCACCTGCCCCATGGCACTTGGGCTTTCTAAGGACTTCCGCCACAGCTTAAATGGAAGCGACCTCTTCTGTTCTTTATGATATGAAAGAAATGCTAAGTACCTGGAGCCAGCTGCATGGGAGAGGCAAGATCCCAAGGTGGCCACAAGCCGGAGGCAAGTGGCCTTTGGGGTCAGACACTTTCAGGAGAGAATTAATGTGTCTGCAGCAGCTGAGCCTCACCCGCCCAGCCAAAGCACCTTCTGGAAGGAGACCAAAGGCCCCTCTCAAAGGCAACCTGGAAGCAGCTGAGCAGGGCTCCTGTTTCTGCTGCTATAACAACCCCGGCGTCAAGCAAAACCCAGCAAGGCAGCAGAGCCATCTCAACATGAGAGGAAGGTGGATGGGGCCCCTGCCTGAGCGCCAAGGGACATGTCCAGGACCATACGCTAGTGTTGGGGAGACACCATCTAGGCAGGCCTTTCCCTCTGAGAAACCAGACTGCCGAGGAATCCAGTGCTGTGTCCTGGGCAGCAATTACAAAGCAAAACTAGCCGGCTTGCACCTCACAAGGGCAGTGAGAAAAGCTCCCGCAGGGACCCGCAGAAGCTCTCGGCACTTAAGGGCGGCTTCCCTCCATTTCTGCCTTAAGGCTCTGACTAGAGGCTCCACTTCCAGCATAGGAGCCGGCCTTGACAGCCACCACCCTGGCTTTCCATCCCTTTCTCAGCATAACCAGACTTACAACGAAACCCTGAGCTTCTGCCCAGTCCTTCCAAGGCGCAGAGCAGCCCAACACGGTGCCGGGTTTTTGTTCATTGTTTTAATTTAAGGAAAACTTCCCATCCTAGCTGCACTAGCAAAGCAAATTCTGGCAAGGGAAGCATCTTATTTCAGCCAGGAAAGTGTCTAGGATGTTTCCCTTCACCACCAGGTCAAGAAAAGCATTGACTCCTGCTTCATTGGGACGGCAGTGGGGTCACTGGAACTCCAGGGGTGTTATTTACACCCAAAAAGCATGAGGAAATGATGGCCAGGAAGCACAACCGTTCCCATAATGGGTGTGTGTGTGCATCTCTCTATGTGTGTGTAGGTAACGGAGTGTCCCTTCTCCCTCCCAACATGTCTCAGCTGTTGTTACAGGCGGTGAGAGATGGGCATTATTTGGGGGGGGGGAACAGGACACCAGCGGGGTAACCTATTCCTGGGGGGGGGATAGATTTAATTAAGTTGAGAGTCAACTGAAAAAAAGTGCTAAGATTAAATGTGAATTCATAATGGACAGCATTATGGATAATGAGATGCAAATTGGGCTGGGTTACAGCTTTTAGTGCACCATTTGCACGCCGCCTAATTGGAAGAAATGGATCCGGCCCCAGACGCAGGTACTCAAAATGTAAAACAGCCACGCAGCAGGGACAGGAAATGGTTCCACTCCAAAACCAAATTTCCAAAGCCACATTAATATTTCAGCATAAAAGAGCAGAGCAAACAGCAACATGATGGCAGCCAGACGTTCAGCCCACCCTCTCCACCACCGACACCCGATTCCACAAAGCAAGAGAGGAACGGCAGGGGAGTGGGCCAGTGGAGGCGAGGTGCGAGACCTCTGGAACGCACAGCTTGGATCACATTTGGTTTCCATCCGGGGATGCTCCCAAAGTATTCCCCATCTAACACCTTCCGGACTTAGCGAGAAATTTCCAGAATTTATTTCTTCAACAGAAGTGAAACAGTTTAGGAATGCCCTCTAAGGACAAATCCCTCGGGAAATGCTTCCGTTGCAAGAACAAAGCAAGCAGGGTTAGATCACGAGCTTTCCAGGGTTTCCCAGATGGAGAGTCCTCTGCAGTGGGTTGCCCTTCCCTTTTCCTTGGTGGGCTTCCTGGGACTGTGCAGCTTGCCCAAGGTCACCCAGGCTGGCTCTTCTCCCAGGAGGCCCAGTGAGGGATTTGAACCCCAACCAAGGGGACAATCCACTGAACTTCGTGCGGCTTGTGCCTTCTTTCTGTGTGCTCTGAATTTTTACATTTTTCCTACCAAAAGCTGTTTCCACAACACAAACTCACTCCTGCCACCACCACCCCCCAACTGAGCAGGAGGCAGCCCAACCTGCCAGGTAGGTGGCAAAAGTGAAATTCACTGAGAAATTCAAAGTCAAGACCTGTGGAGTTCAGGAGGCCGCACAGGCAGAGCCTCCCCAAAATCTGGGTGAAGGAGTGCCATGGACAGGCAAAAGAAGCTGCGAGGAAAGCACAGTGCCCTGGGCTTGGCCCCCATCACTAGCAGAATACCTCAGACTCTCTGGGAACCATGCCAGAGTTTCTCCTGAAGACGGCCCTTGACCTGAGATGATGACCTCCAGGAGCCGCTGAGAGACGGGGCTCCTTCCCAGACCCTCTGCTGGACAGGCTTTGGACCTCTCCCTCCAGTCCCTAAGGTTTGATGAGAATACTGATGCATCTGCAAGGGGGTATCATCTCCCATGCTGTGGCAAGCGCCTCCAGCAGCTGTGGAAGGAGCCTGCTCTTGGTTTAAAGGGACTGCATGTGAGGAAAGTCCGGATACCTATCTTGACTTAGGTTTGTCCTCCCTTGGTGCACAAGGCAGTTCCACCTCGCTACGCTGAAAGTACTGTCACCAAAACCCCACTGAAATCTCTCCCCACCCCATCCCTACTGAAAACAGGCTGAGAAGCCACGGCGACGGTCTCCTTCTGAGCCCAGTCACTCTCCTGCACTTCCCCCACCGCCAGCCCTGTCCGACCACGGTGGCCAGGAGACTTGTGTTCAAGGACAAACAGGGCATTCTGTTCTGTCCACGAAGGCAGAATATTTCTGAAAAGTGCCTGCACGTTAACCTGCCCTTTTCTACGGTTTGCACAATTTCTCATTTTCAGCCTCAACTTCCGGTGTCGGAAAACCACACTGTGCAAAGGGAAAGAGACGGAACAACCACTGGGCTCCCTTTCCTTTGACAGCGCAGACCATTCATCGAAAGGAGGTGCAGCGAGTCCTATCCACTGAACAAAGCCCAGCTACTCTGAGTAGGCCTCGGGCCCCTTTGGGTGGCCACTGAGGAGAGCAAGATGGCGCTGAGACCTGCCTTGATGGTCTTCCCCTTTCCAGCTAAGACCTCTTTTCATTTATGTAGATGCTTCTTCATTCCATCCTGCAAGAGCACAAAGGATCACCTTCAAAAAAGCAGCACCACCACCACCACCAGCACTAAGGCTCCTTAGTGTCAGACCTGTGGATTTACCAGTGACCAGCGGAACCTCGAAAAGGGCAGTCTATCGATAAAATGCACCCTCACCGTCCCGCTTCCCCACTACAACGTGCGTCTAGAGCGACCTCTGCATTTTTCATTGTTTGACTTTCTCAGCTAAGCCAAGAACAGGGTGAACCCGGAAAACTCCACACGTCAGTCTTGCTGAGACACCTTCAGGGCAGAAAATGGAGAGCTTAAAATCACAGGCCCCCAGGCTGGTTGCAGGGCTTTGGCATTAACCGATTACACAAAAGCATGAGGTGATAAAGAAATTGATTATTCAATAAATCATTATTGAGCACCATAAAGGTACAAAGAGCTTTCTGAAGGCTACGAGGAGAGGCAAGCCAGCAGGTCTGCAGCCGGACAGGTAAAGGCGGTGAGGAGGCGGGAAGGGAACCGGTGACCCTCATTTTCCACACATGTACAGAGGCGTAGTTCTGGAGCCCTTAACACACTTGTTTGTTTGTGTTTTAGAAAAACTACAAGCTGTCATTCCATTTGTTGTGTGTTTTGTAGCAAGTTGGGGGGGGGAAGAGAAGGAGGTCAAAAAGGAGGAACAGTTATTCTGTGCATTGACTTGGATGCCAAACCCTCCAAAGGACCTCAAAGTTGCCCTGTGTAGCTTGGCAAGCAATATTACTCCCCTTGCACTAATGGGAGGGTATATAAATCCTTTGATTTAGGAAGGGAGGGAGGGAGGACCATTGACCAAGCCACCCGTGAGGTCCCCTCAATGCACAAAATTCAGCAAAATGGCATAACTCTGCCCCAGGCGTATCCTTCCACTGACTTGTTGATCTCACAAGAGTAACCTTGGCAACATCCCACGGGGTCTTGGGCGGAAGGGAACCATCTGCAAAGCAACCAGTTCAGTGGAGATGGATGTAAGGCAGGCACTACAAGGAGTGGGCAACGGTGACTGATTTGGGCCTGCAGGCCTTCCGCAGGAGAGCAGGCTTCCAGCCTTCGCCTTCCATCTTCTCCGCTTTCTAGAGGAGGAGATGCTCTTTCAGCCCCAGAGCCCCAGGGGCCGGCTGACTCCCCTCTGAGGCTTCCCCTGGGGCCCATTCACCTCCCACAGCAGCCAGAGAGGGAAAGAAAGGAGGAGACGGTGGTGGTGGTGGCGGCGTCATCTCTCCTTACCTGGTCCATTCCCTCCTTCTTGCCACAGTTTTGGATATGGGAGCCAGCGCTCTAGGCACCCGCCTCCCACTAGTGGGTACCTTGTGAGATAGAGCAACCTCTGGAAGGAAGCTTTGCCTGGAAACACACTCCCCACCACCAACAACAACAACCACAACATCAACAACAACAACAACAGCGTACACGCACATGCACGCTCACAACTCCTGACAGCCAGGCCTTGTGGCTACCATTGTGAACGCTGCAGCTGCTCAGGATTCACCCAAACCAGTGCTTCTCAGCAGCCTTGGGATCTTCCTGCCCGAGAACCTGCCTCTCCGCACGGTGGGCGCAAAAGGAAACAATAAACACTTCTCCTGGGGAGGAGAGTCTATTGTTATGTTTATCATCTCTGACCAAGTTTAAGGAAATACAAAGCTGCAGCAGTATTGTTAAATGCAAACAACCCAGTATCGTAAGCCCCTTTCGCATTTGAAATTTGCAATCATATTGCTCAGTGCAGATTTTAATGCTATAGCAACTGTAAAACAAAAATCAGTTAGCATTAGTGGAAATAAATTGCATTGCTATGCCTAAGACATAGACAAGCAAAAATAGCAATTCCATTTTGGAAACCTTGCATCCCTCCTAGACAATTTCTGAGTCCCTCCCTCCACAGAAACACGCTGTTCATTGAGAAATCCTGGCTTAAAATGCTGATTACATTTTTCTGGGATATCCTTAACTAGGAACAGAAGAGATTTTCATCAGATTTGGGATTCCCAGTGAAAGTGTCTCTTTTGCACCACCTGAGAATGTCTGAGATGAGATGAAGCCTATCTAACCTCAGAAATCTATGCGTTTCTCAGGCTTGTGGTGCTTGGCTAAAAATGCCTATGGTGAAAACATTGCAAACAGACTTTTGCCGGGGGGGGGGGGCGGGATGCATCTAAAAATGTGTATTTTCAGAGAAATACACATGTGAACCAAATATGTACATTTAGGAAAACCCATATGAAAAATCCCTGTGCATTTCCATTTGGGAATAATGAGCAAAGCATGGCCATCCTAAGAAACCTCTGCTGGCCTCTGAGATCCAGCCCCCCTCCCACTCAATATCCAAAATATAAACAGCAAGATCGAGTGCCTTGGCTATGCGTGGAGCACAAAATGTGTCAGCAAGCAGAGTAAGAAAATCCCCAGCGAGAAGTCGCCAACTCTTCCCCGTTTCTACTTGAAGCGCTAAGAACCCACTATATTTAGAACACGCTGGTGTGCTCCCATCAGCTGGAGACGGTACACAAAACGCCATGACTATTTTATAGCCGAACGGCAAGACAAGGCCTCCGAAACATCCCTTCAGAGCCCCAGAGGTTCAGCGCCACCTCCGCAGCCGCAGCCACCGCTCTTCCTTGTGCTTGGCCCTCGGCTCCTTTGTCTCCCTCTTCCCGCTCTGCCTCCAAGCCTTTTCCCAGCCGGCCGGCCGGCTGCTGCTCCAGGCACAAGGAGGGGCAACCCCACCCGCCGGCCTCTGCCTTTAAGCTGTCCGCACCAGAGCTGTCTTTGGGGCTCCTCACCCTTTCCTTCCCCCTCCCCCATCATTTCCTTTGCCTCTGTCTTCTCACACAGTCTCTGTTCTGTCCACCCTGAGAGCCTTTAAGGCACAAAAATCTGTTCCAAAAGAGAGACAGACAGAGAGAAAAAGATCGAAGGTGGGTACACAGCTGGCCAGGGAAGACACAGGCGGGTCAAATAGTATTGGATGGTAGGAAGGGGAGAGAGAATATCCAGACCCTTCTAGAATCAGTTTGGAGAATGAAGGACCTTGTGGCAGCGGGGGCGGGGGGGGGTGGAGGGATCAACATTCCTGGTGCCAAGTCCCATTCTGCCCTCCCCCAGACCTTGGAAAGCCACAGGCCACCCCATCCATCTGGCAATGCCTTACAATTGCAAATCAGGCACACACACGCACACATGCAGGCACACACACCCTGTGGGGACTGCAACATGCCATCCAGCCCAGTTTGGGGGCCCTCCCTGTCCTCCTCCAGACCTTGAAATGCCTGTTGGGGTAACCAGAAGTGATGAGGCAGTCACTTCCACTTTCTCAAAAAGGTCTTTCCAGACCCAAAATATCCCAAGGGGGAAAAAAAAAGAAGGGAAAGGCTAAGCTCTGCCTCCCAGAGGCCTGATCTGTAGTATTGGGAGGGGGGGTAAGTGAGAGAGATTTTTGGGGGTGTTTGGAGAAGTGTGGCCACTGCCCTGGGGTTCTCAGGGAAGTACATGCGAGCCACCCTTCCTCACCTCCCCCCCCCCCAAGTCTCATGAAATCCAATCTCTCAGCCTGACATTGAAGTAGGTTTAAAAGATAGCTTAGTGGCTTAGCGGTCTGGCTGCGGATCCAGATGTTGTGGGTTTGATTCCCCCCATGGCGCCTCCTTGACAGGGGCTGGACTGGATGACCCAGAGGGTCCCCTCCAGTTCTGCAGCTCTAAGATAACAAAGTGAAGGCCTTACAAAAGCAAAGGCCATAGGAGACGCACAGCACAACAGGCTGCTGTGGGGGGGGGGAACCTCTCCTGGTGAGGCTGAGCAAAAGCGCCCCCACCTGGCAGTCTGACCAAGGCTATGAAGAGGAGGAGGGAGCTCTAGCGCTGTGGCTGGTCCTGCCCCTCCAACCCTGCCTTCCAGAGGAAAAGCCTCCCCCCTCCAGCAAGGAAGGAAGAGATCCGTAGGTCTCACATGGCCAAGAGAAGTGGCGCCAAGGAGAGGCCCCACGTGCACCTCTCCTGAACCCCAAGTCCTGGAGCTCCGCTCAGCATCTGCTTGGCCAGGTTCAGGGGCCAGCCCTTCAGATGCAGTGGGCACAGGCTTTCTCCACCATGTTTCACAGCCCCCCCCCCCGCCGGGAAGCTGCACCTGCCAGCATCCTCAGGCTGCAGCAGGGCCGAGGGAGGGGAGGGGAGTGGGCTCTCCCACAACAGGCAGGCGGGGGACCCGCCTGTCCTCCCACCTCTGTCCCACCCCTAAGCGCTCCAAATTCAGTGCAGAACAAGAACGGGCAAATCTGACGCCGTCTCCCCGCACACTTGCCGTGCTCAGCTCGGCTTCCAACTTACTCTGTATTTTATTTATTGTTTTACTGCAGGAGACAAAAGATGACAGCTGTCTATTTATTAAACTGGAAAATACGCAGCCCACATCAGGCATTGCCGTTCTCGTCATGATCCTCTTGCATCCTCCTTGAAACAGCCGTCTCCATCCTCACTCGAGGTGTTCCTTCAGAAGGAAAAGGTGCTCGCCCTTGTACACCTTCAGGTGGGCGGAGGGGAGGAAAAATGCACCGTGCGCTTCCGCAGCAAGAAGGCCACAGAAGGGGCACCAGCAGCCATGCCCCCCCCCGCTGCTCCCCCCACCAAAGATGGATTGCCTAGCAAAGAGATGAATCCTCATCTGCCGCCTCCCCACGCCTGAGGACGATGAACTGCCTCGGCTTTAAATCCCCGTGGTTTCAATCTGGCCCTGTGGGGCAGGCCCCCAAATTGAAGCAGGGCTGCCAGGGACATGCTTTCCTTACCCGCCCCCCGCCCCCAAAAATAAAACAAGGAAGAGGATTTTGGCCATTAGATAGCAATTATTTTTGGAAGTCCAAAACAGGTATGCAATTTGTTTTTTTAAAAACAAACAAGCAAACAGCTGCATGAATGTGTCCTTAGAGGCCGGAGCAGGACAACGCAGCCTTTCAAAACCATGGCTTTTTGGCCACACTTTTATTTAAAATTTGAAACTGCATGACTAAAAACAAATACACCCATTTTTAAATTTAGGAAGCAAAATCCGTTTTCATTTTCCCAAATTTATTACAACATAATGGGGAGATAACAAAACATAAAGGTGTGATAAATGTGTGACCTTCTGCATATCATGGGATGATAATTTAAACTGCATATGAAGAAGCAATAGGTACAATTTTTATACCATTTAAAAAAATTTTTAAATCAAACCCACTCCCTTCTCAAAACAGTTACACATTCCTCCTCTGAAATACACACAGAGAGAGAGAGAGAGACCCTAAAATTGTCTGGGGAACTGAAAATCCCCAAGCAGCTCATGGATCAAGAAAGAGGACATTTCCCCTGGAAACACAGCCAAACTGGGGGAAGATGCCACCTGTGTTGGACCACAAAGAAATTGATGGAGAATCCTGCCTGCCCTCCCCCCCCCTCCGGCCCCGCTCCGTATCCAACATCCACCAGATTTGCAGCAATTCCACCGGGAGCTTTGCCTGCAGGGAGAATTGTCAGCCTCCTTCCTCAGTTTCTGAACTGCACCTGAGCGTAACTATGGATATTATCTTTGTTTCCCAGTGTTCTGATCAGTTGCACGGATGAAGGAAGAAACATTTGTTTCCTGAAGGATAAAACATTTAATAAAACGTGCCTACATTAAAGCACTTTTCCAACATGAAGAGGTGAAAAGCATGCCTGGTTATGGTGCAGATGAAGAGAAAGGCATGAGATGGGTGGGGGCAGGGGGGTGCATGGAGCACGTTCTGCACATGCTCGCATTCTTGTTTCACCTCCTTAGGGATATACCAGCACATGTGTTACTTTGGCAGTGCCCACAACGACCAAGGATGGCAGGAGGTAGCCACCACCACCAGCATCCAGAAGGGCCATTTACCTGCAGCAGAGAGAAGCAGCTGAACCCAGGTGGGCAAGCAGGGACGCCAGCCTCCATTTGAACAGGTGACGAAACATGGCACCCTTTGCCAACCGTCCACAACCGGCACACCAGCTGCCATTCGACACCTGCTGCGGCATTTCACAACGTGTCATGCACACATGCAGCCAGGGCAGGCATTACCTCGGCACCTGCGCAAATAAACCAAATGCCAGGCGGTCGGCTCTGTTCAACAACTCAGCATCCAGCCTCAGGAGCTTCATTGGGGAGTGAAGCAACGGACCGCAGGACACAGCAGCTGCCTCCTCTTTTTTTGTCGGGATGGGGGGAAGGTGATGGAAATGCCCCCCTCGGTACTCTTCATTGAAAGCCCCACACCATCGACAGTGTGGCTTTCCGTTCCCCTGCCAGGCCTTCGCATTGTGTCGACACCATCCTCCTGAGAACAGGGATTAAGTAACTAGATTCGCCTGACACAAAGAGGAAACAGTGACACCCTCGCCTCAAATCCATCGGGCCGTCGCTGCCACTGCTGTTTGTTTTGGGCCCATACCAGCTGCCTGTGGAACAGACCTTTCCAGGCAGGCACCGCTGCTGGTGCGGCAAGGAAACAAAGGTGTGTGTCGTGATGCAGCGGCAGCTCCGCTTCCCATTCACACATACGCCCTGTGAAGACCTAGCATTACCCAGCCCTTTGGACTCCTCCACTATATTTCTTCTGGACCGCTTCTGTCAAGGGTGGGCAACGAAGACCACTGGACTAGAGGAATAACTTCCGCCCTAATCTTCCTCCTAGCCCATCCCTGGGGAGGGATGACGGGAGCCTCTCCTTTAAGGGGCTTCCAAACACCACACTCTCCACACCCTGTTTAAGTAAGATCCACACAGGTAGAAAAGGAAGAAAGAAGCAGGTGAATAACACGCCCCGTTGTGAGACTGGACATGCTTTACCTTCCTGTGGCAGAACGGACCAAGAAACAAACAAAATGCCAGAAGTAACGGATGCACAAACACAGAAGCCAGCCCAGGCCTTGGCTGCGGCATCATTCACAAAAAGAGCACACCCTTTTTCTTTCTTTGCTTGCAGCCTGCGCTCCAGTCAGCAAAGCCTACGTGGCCTTAACGCCTACAGACGGCTTCGTTTTCTGAGAGGGCAAAAACCTAGCCTTCCAGCCTGCCACTGCCCCCAGCCCCCTCCCCAGTGTGAAGAACAACAGGGCGGCGGGACCCAAAGGCCTGCTTCCAGCTTTTCAAACTCAGGGGCTGAAGGTTCTTCCGGAGGCTTTCACATCCAGTAGGGCAGAGGCACCTTCCACTCCGCCGCCATTGACCTGAACACAAGGAAACTTCCACGGCATTCAGTGTGCTTCCATCTCTCTGATTAAAAGAGGGTTAGCTGGTCTTTTGTTTGTGTGTGTCTTTTTGTAAATTTCAGGGCTGGCAGGGAGAGTCCTCAAGTTAACGTTTTCCAGCTTGGCTGCTCCACTCCCAAATGGTGAGAAGCCACTTGTCTGAAGCGATTTGCTGTGTGCCAGGAAGGTGAGCAGAGAGGGACAGGGAAAACGTATTGATCTTCATTCATTTCGTGTCTGCGCCTGTACAGCTAAGCTTTATCATATCAGCAGCCGCCAACACCGCGAGGGTTCACCGCTCATTGTTCTACATTCACCAAGACAAAAACTTAGAGACAGGCATTGTGGACTGAGCCGCTGGGCTGGTGACGCTTCAGATCACAGCGCTGGGAAAGAGACGGTTGCGCACCGATCCCTTACTGGCTTGCACAGATGTAAAGACACCCCCTTGCCCCCTTTCAAAATTCTTTTCTTGCTGAACGATCCTGACAAGATCAACCCTGACCTTGCAAATATTTCTGCACCGGTTTCGCTTCACTAACATGAGTTTTCAGTTGCACTTCTACAAATCGGTAGCCGAGCCACTGTCTTTTGAGGCATTGGTTAAGGCTGATAGCAGGACAGGTCTGGCAGCCGGTGCCTCTTCCTGCTGAGTGAGGCTCCTGAATGAAATGCTGCAAGCAAGTACAACCCAACGGGTCAGGGGGGGGCGGCTCGGGAGGATTCGCCCCCATGTGCACAAGCAGGGAAAGCTCTGCCCGAAACATCCAGGAAACACCAAGATTTCACTCTCAAGCACACACACACAAGGGGGGGGGGGAAGAGGGGGGAGGGAAGGAGGGAGGGAGGATGCTTCCCACCCGAGAACGGTTTGGCTTTTGACAACAGATAATGGACTGATGTACACCAATGCTTGCTTATTGGTGTCTCTGCATCTGTTGAATTCCAGCACCACTGCTTTCTGGAGGCCTAGAGTGATGACCATCTCCCTCCTATGTGTCTTTCCTTAACAGCAACACACACACACACACACACAAAATTACCTCCAAGTCAAACCAAAAAATCCTTCTCTACCTGTTGGGACACAGAAGAATATTAAATGGATTTGATGCCACTGAACACTGTCGTTTTCAACAGTGAAACCACTTAGCAGCGGTGGAAAGAAAGAAAACTGTTAAATACCCTTGGAAGTGGAGGCTGCAGCTGATGTGTCTAAAAATAAAATAATAACAGAATAATAAGCCCTGGGAATAATAAGCCTACCTCTCAAGGAAACATAATTATGAATTGAATTTGTTCACAACACGTTTTTATGAAATAATCAATGAACTATTTCATTTCAACAGACTTCCACCGCCTGCCCGCCTCCCTTCTGCAGGACTTGTATTTTATCCAAACAATTGATGCCACTGCCTTTTTTTTTGCTTCATCTCAAATTAGCACAACACATCTCTTATTTCAGCCTGTTTGTTTCAGCACCAGAATGGTGGCCCTCATCCCAGATGCCATGGAAGCCAAATGCAATATCCCCTTCTCCTCGCCGGGGTGGCAGCAACGTTCTCTGCGAACAGAAAACAGCAGTCTCTCCAAGAGCCAAGTGGCAGGATAGAGCGGCAGGCTCACTCCCCTGCCCGTGTGCAGAAAAGGCCTTGGTGGTGACCCCCTCGGAGACTCCCTGTGACTCCGTTCGGGCAAGATCCCAGGGTTGCTCCTCTCTCTGCCTGGGACCAAGCCAGTTTCCCTCTGAAATCTCAGGCACAAGATCCAGCATGAGGCAACAAGAGCATGGCAGACGCCTCTAGGAGCATCCTCAAGGCCTGCGTAGACCCAGGCCGCCTTTCTGAACACAAGGATCTATGAAAATACTGCCCGCCTCTTGCCCGCCTACAGTTTTATCCAGCTTCAAGGCACGCCATGATTTCTATGTCTGTTTCCCCTCTATCCGTTTTAGACTCTGCAAAGGTTTGGCTTCTTTCAACAAGGCAGGACATCCATTGAAGCTTGCGTTGGACAAACTGCAGCAAATCGAAAGATCAAATGTGGCCTCCAAAGGCGTAATGCAAATAAAAGGGTTTTGCTGTTGTCATTGGCATGGTGTTTGCCTTGTTCCCCAAGATTTGTGATGTCACAGGCTGCCAAGAGGCGCTGGGGAAAACTCAGTCCTCCTGCACGTTCGCCCCTGCGCTAAGAAGGCAGAGGAATCAGAAGGTACAGGAGGAAAGGTGTTTCAAGGCAACAGCTGAATGCGTTTTGCATCGTAAGGAGACCATCACTCAAAAGGCCAATGACGCTTGGCTCCGTCGTCGCATTCACAAGCACCAGAAGCCACCTCTGTGACACCCACCATTCTTCCTGCAAGTCAGCTGAATTGTTCCAGATTTTCCCGGCTGCTGCTTTGCCACCCAGGTTCCTCTGACTAGAATTACGTTTTCACGAGGCACAATAAACTCCACTCACAAAAAGATTATGCTCATAATTATGTGACAATTGCACTCGAAACTTACAAATGTTCCAGTGAAAATCACCCTCGTCGTTTGCATAGGATAGAGGTTGAACCTGGTTACTTAGGACTCAGAAGCAATGTAGGAAAATACCAAAATCTATTCTCTCTCATGGGGCACAGGGGGGTGGGAGTGCTGAGTCCACAACAACAACAACAACAACAACAACAACAACAAGAAGGATTTCCACCTGCTACACACACGTGCCGCCAATTTTTCAGAGTGACGCCTCACATTCATTTGCTAGGCAGTTCCCTCTGACATCTTACAAGCGTCTCCGTTTCTAAAATAACCTTCAAAGATTCTCTGTTTATTATTAAGATCTGCTTCTGTCAACATGACAAAAAATTAAATTACATTAAAACAGGGACAGGAAACTGCTGTTACCATGCTCAGAAGGGGAGCTGACAGACAAACACACACACGCGCGCCACTCGGAACAGCTCGGCTGCCTTTGATCTAAACCCGAAATTGCTGCGGTGGCTACGGGATCCTCTCCTCGCTTGTCTCCAAGCATTTTCAACTCCCTCCTCTTGTTTGGCATTTTCGAAAGGTGATGTTTACATAGATTCGAGGGAATGATTTTTAACCCATGCTTCAATTTACCAAAAAAAAAAAAGAGAGAGAGGGGTGGTGGTAAGGAGGATGCAGAGGCTTTTTCCCTCTAGCTCTGAGCAAAGCCTCACCAAGCTCAGTTTTTAAAAAAACATTTCCGAAATGGTCCTTCTTCTCATCATCCTGACTCTTAAGGGTGATGCCCCCTGTGCCCTGGTCAGAAATACGCAGGGCTGTAGCTACAACTAAAGGGTCTTCCAGAAATAAACCCTTCAGAGTCTAGAATGTGCTACAAACTGCAGCTCTGTTGGTGCTCCCTGTACAACTCCTGTTTGGGTATCTTTTCACCTCCTCCTAGAAAACTGGCTTTTATTGAAGGGAGAACCAGATAAGTGGTTATTACAACAACAACAACAACAACAACAACAACAACAACAACAACAACAACAACAACAACAACAACAAACAGGGACCAGAGTGCCCACTTTGGACATGGCAAAGGAAAAGGGAAAATAATAACAACAACACTAACATAAAATGTGTGTACATACAATGCAATACAACTTTCTTTAATAACAAAAAAAATTAAAAATTAAAACAGAAAGGAAAGGAAAGCCCTTCTCGTGGAGCCGGAAGGGCCCGGCCTCTTAGATTATGCTTTGGTTTCATTCGCCATGAAGGCTCAGTCTACAGACCACGCTGCACCAAATTCATCAAAGCCACTGAGCTCCTCTGGAACAGGCATGGGAGGACACCAACCTTTCTCTCTCACGTGCCCCCCATTAACTTTTGCCATTGGCAAGCAGTAGGAATGAAGCTCCTCTGCCCATGTGCAGAGGCCCCTGAAGCACATGGACCCCGACCGTCCAAGGGGAGAGGCTGCTGCCCTCCTGCTCCCCCTCCTCCCCCCATCACATGAAGTTGTATTGTGTAGGTGCCCTAACCCTAACCTTCTGACATCCTACAGTAGCTGTCCCCTAAGTCACTACCAGTTTCACGTGGTCACCCTCACCCCCCCAGGCCCTTTCCCAGAAGCCCAAGTGGCATGCCAAGAACGCCACACAAACCAAGCCCAACGAATGAAACTTCACCACATTTCCAACTGCAGCCGAGTGTTGAATCCTGCACCAGGCTGAACACGCCCAACGCCAACCAGGTCTCTGCCGGGAAAGGGTCAGGCTGGCCGCCAGCCTCCTTCTGACGCCCCTGGACTGGGTCGAGAGAGGCTTGCCCGCCCCCCCCACCCCCACCCCGGGGAGATTTGGCTTTGGCCTCACTGCCACCCCATAGGCTCATCCGCAGCCCACATGGGAGGCTCCGTGGGAGAGAGTTGGGGCCAAAGGTCTATCTTTTGGGCGTCAAGAGGCCCAGGTGTATGTTACCTGTTTTCAGGAGAAAGGACCAGTCTGGGTGGAAAGCATCCCAGGGAAAGAAAGGCTGAGGAAGGGCTTCTCTAAACCTCCAAACTATTGCTCTCCCGGAATGTGCCTCCTTTGCCCTCCTCTCACCCCCCCTCACCCCCACCCCCCACCCCCGCAAGGGCTGCTGCAGCCGGTTCCGCTGTCCCAGCGCCCGGGAAAGACGCTGTGCCAAGTGGCGGCTTGGGGCTCCAGCGGCGCCAGGCAAGGGAGCTGCTTCCCGGCAGGCAGCTCTCCACGCTTTCAGCGGGGCTTGTGCAGGAAAGGTTCCGAGCAGGGAGAAGTCCAAAGGTCTCTGGCCAGCCTTGCACGAGACCGGGAGCACCCCGGGGCCCCTTGAGAAGCGCCGGTCGCCGGAGCGGCCGACCTCCGGGGCAGGAGGGGACCGGGGCCTCTCTCCTCTTGCGCCCTTTCCGGCTTGGATCAAGGACGCGGTTCCAGGGCTGAATCGGGAGGGAGGCGGCCGGCAGGCTCCTCGGGTCAGAGAAGCGGCCCAGCGCGCCCTCGCTTCCCTCCCCTAACCCCGAAGGGAAACGCGGGCGGCGGGGATCGCCGCTCCCGGGTTCCCGGCTCCGACTCGCGCGGCACGGGCGTCCAAGCCAGACGGCTCCGGGGCTGGCTGGGCGACGGAGGAAGAGATCGCACCGTCTCGCCTTCTCTCCTCTCCGCGGCCAGAGGCGCTCCGACGCCCACCGTACTTGGCAAACACGAAACTGCGCCGGCCACGGGGAGCGCTTCTCCGCGGCCGGGATCGCCGCCGGTGTGCCAAAGCCGGTAGCCCACCGGGAGCGGGACGGAGCAGGCGGGACGTGGGGCTCAACCTCCCCTCGTCCGCCCCGGCAACCGCCTGCTCCGGTGGCCAAGCAGGCGCCCCTCGCTCGCCCAGGCGCAGACCCGTCCCCGAAGCCCGCAAGCCCGGTCCCTCCCGAGGCAGCCTGGTCGGAAACCAAAGCGGGGGCCCTCCTCCCCGTGGGACACCCGCCTGGCGCTCCCCTACCGACCGACCTCCCCCCCATTCCGCGGCCCCTGCCGGCCCCCTTCTCTCCCCGGGCGGGCGGCGGGCGGGCGGGCGGGCTCACCGATGCGGATGACATGGGGCATTCCGTGGCAGGCGTGGACCCAGAGCAGCCCGAGGAGGACGCCGGCGGCAGCGAAGGACGAGCGGGCCAGGAGCAGCGGCGGCGGCGGGGGCGGCGGCAGCGGCAGGAGGACGACGAGCGGGACCGGGACCGGGGCGCGGCGGCAGCAGGGCAGCAGCATCCTGGGCGAGCGGACCGGGAGGAGGAGGAGGAGGAGGAGGGCGGACCGGACGAGTTGGCGGCGGCGGCGGCGGCGGCGGGCAAGCGAGGCGCGGCCAAGCTTCGGCGCTCGCTACACCTTCGGCGCCGGGGACACAGCGAGGACTGGGCGCCCGGCGGAGGCGGCGGCGGCGGCAGGAGGGCTCCTGGCCGGCGGGAGCAGTGGCGGCGAGGGCGCGTCCGACTCCGGGCTGGCTGCGCCAAGCGCGGCGGGGCGCAGCATACTGGCTCCGACTCCGGCTCCGGCGGCGGGAGGAGGCGGCGGAGGAGGAGGCGGAGGAGGTGGAGGACGCCGGCGACGATCCGAGCGCCGCGGCTGCCGCCGCCCCTCCTGCCCTGCCACGTCCGGCTCGGGCTTCACCTGCCTGGCCCACAGCGCCGCGCCTCCGCCGGGTCTGCCGCCTCGCCTGCCCGCCTGCCCGCCTGCCCGCCTGGCTGCCTTCCCCGGCTACGCTCCGGCAGAACGCCCGCCCGCCTCGCTCGCCCCGCCCGCTTCACGCGCAGCCCGGGTTGGCGCCCGTCGGGGGGAAGACCAGGAAGACGAGGAGGCGGAGGAGGCGGCGGCGGAGCGCGGGGCCGCGGCCGCGAAGCGCCTGCCCGGCGGGAGCGGCTCGGCCGAGCGATGCCGGCGGGGCTGCAGCCGGCGCACAGAAAGGCCCGCCTTCTGCCCGGGAAGTCCGGCCCCCTATCCTCAGGCGGAGGGAGGCCGGTGGAGGCGAAGGCACTTTGCACATGCTCAAGAGCGCGCCATGGCTCCTCTCCTCCCGCCCGGGGTCAGGGCGAGGAAGCGCGACCGTCTCTTCCCAGGACCGGTGGGCCGCCTCCGGGCGCGCAGGCATCCCAGCCGCCCCGACCACTTTCTCCTTCCCGCCCCGTCCAGGAGACAGACTTCCGGTCTGAACTGGAGCATGTGACGTGCCCGCCGCAAAGGAGGAGCCCCTGCCCTTGGGCCACGTGCAGAGTGCGGCGGGGGGGGGGAAGGACCCAGGAGGGGGAGGCCGGGCTGGCCTTCTCGGAAGGCAGGGGAGCCGGAGACCTGCCCGGGGAGCGAAACTGGGCAGCCGGTCCCGGGAGATGGGGAAAAAGGGGGGGGGGGAGGTAGACGGGACGCCCGGTGAGACCGGCGGCGGCCGCTTGCGGCTCGCTCTCTGGCGAACCGGCCGGTGGTGGAGTCCAAGACAGCGAGGGAAAGGGCGCCCGCCGGCGGAGTCGAGGCGGGGTGGCTGCGGGGAGCGGGGTGCCGTCGGTGGGGGCAGGGGTTGGGACTCGCCTGTGGCCTCCCCTCTTGAAGCAGGCTTAGGGCCTGGGCGGGATCGCCGAGAGCGGGGCACGACGGGGCGCCCCTTGTGGGGCCGGAGACTGGACGGGGCGCCCCGTGAAGGGCAGTCCTAGGCGAAGGCTTCCGACGGCGGGCCGGGCGGCCAGCGAAAAGACCGGCTTCGGGCGGCGGGGGAAGGAAGAGCAGGTGCCCCGGGGCACAGGCCGCTCCTCCGCGAAGCGCTCCCCCTTCGAGAGCCGAAGCCGGGAGCGACGGCTGCAAGGAAGCGGACGCTGCCCCGGGGGCGCGGGGGGGGACGCTGAGGAGCCTTGACCTCAGAAAAGCGGAGGTTGGCGGGGAGGGCGGACGCGACGAGGCCCGTGGCCAGCCAGTGGGCGAAGGGCGAGGCCCACGATCACCGCAAAGGAGACACCGCTTCTATCCCACGGGGGGGGGGGAGCGCCAGGCGGAGAAAGCAGCGGACGCCCGCCGCCCAGGCACGAGAACCGCCCTCTTCTACCCAACCAAGCCTGCCGAACCTATTCTTTGGATCTTAGCGCACCTGCCCAGCCGAGCGGGTCTGTCCTCCACCTGCAGGTGCCCCTGGGGGGGGCGGGGGCGGAAGGCGAACCACAGCTGGGCCTGGCCGGCCAGGGTCACAAACCCGGTACGCCCGCAAAAAAAAAAAAAAAAAACAAATTCACACACAGGCGTGGTGCCTCTGGCCACCTCATCACCACCTCCACCTCCACCGCCTGCACCATCCAGAGGGCACCAGTTTGGTGGTGTCTGCTCTGGAACAGAGACAGGATGAAGGGGAAGAGAGGTGGCCCCTGCCTAGAAGGAGAGAAGGCAAGCAGGCTTCACAGGGAGGCTGCCAGGGTGGGGGGAGCAGAGGACACTGGGGGGGGGGAGTGTGTCTAAGGATATTCAAACCATGGGGAGCCAGGACCCACTGCAGGCTGGGCTGAGGACATCTCACTGCAGAAGGGTGGAAACCACACAGGTGGAGTTTTCCTGCAGATTTTGAACTATGGTGGGACTGGGAGTGCGGACAGCAGAAATGCACACCGTGGCAGGGTGGTGGTGAAGCAGGCAGCTGGTAGCCTTTGGTCTCTTCCCTGCAAAAGTGTTTGTGTGTGTGTGTGTGTGTGTGTGTTTGGCATGTCCAGGCAAGAGCCCTCGGGGCGGAGTTTTTGAGAGGCTGCTGGCCATCACACTGAGCAAAGCGCTGTCAGGATTTGAATTCCAGCTGGCCCATATTCCCCTCATGCCCACGAAGGGGGCACCAGCGTTGGCGCCAACAGCAAAACCATGTGGCTTCAAAACCCCAGACAAGCTCCCTCCTTGCCATTCACCCCGTAGGGACCCTGCACCCCTGGCCTTTGGCGACTCTGAGCTTCCCTCCCCCCCTCCCCACTTATCAAAGGCCTTGTGGCCCTACGATCACACACAGGCCAACAATGGTCAAGGAGATTTCTGTCCTAAGAAAGAGATGTTGCTCATGGCACCCATCGTCTCTACTGTGACTGCCATTGGTGGTGCTGCTTCGGTACGGAAAAGCATTCAATGTTCTCATGCCTGTGAGCAAAAAAATAATTGCAGATTTATGGAGGGACTCTGTCCTCTTAATTTAACGCCAGCCTGTTCAAGTACAAAGGCAAACTGCTTATGAGAGAGGAGAAATGCTGAAACATTTTATTAATCCAAAGAGAGAGAGAGAGAGAGAGGAGGCAGCTGGGGGGAATTGCTGAAGGGGCAGCCTATGTTCAATCCTAATCAAAGCACAGTTTGAAAGATGAGCTGCCCTAGAAGAAGAGAAGAGAAATAAGCAGTTTTGCCATGGGTTTGGTTGGGTTTTGGTTTTGGTTTTTTTTTTAAGTTTTCAATGCTCACAAAGAGACAAGAAGGACTTTTTTAAAAAAGCAATGGAGGTTTGGGTTAAATGATTCTTGGCTGAATTAGCCAAAGACGCTTGCGTTTTGTTTGAATTTATATGCATCAGGTATGATACAGCCACCATCAGGGTGAGTTATGGGGCCCTGTGTGCGCATTATGGAGATTCATGTGCTTGAGTTTCTAAAACACCGCTGAGTAAATACGCCTGCTGGGATTTGGCAAGGAGAGATTTGTCGGTCTGGAGTGCCCTCTGCTGAAATGTTCCCAGGTTCTTTGCATCCGATTTTAGAGACCAGACAGACAGACGCTATTGTTCAAACAAAATTCTTCTCTTGGGCTTGTATGTTTTGTTTTATTTTTTTAACTTCAAACACCCTGCAACACCCACCCAGAGAATGTTTTATCTGTTTTGAGAAAATGATAACAAATACAGTATGTTTTTGTATTCTCGAAGGCTTTCACGGCCAGGATCTGATGGTTGTTTTGGGTTTTCTGGGCTGTTTGGCTGTGTTCTTAAGGTTTTTCTTCCTAACATGTTGCCAGTCTCTGTGGCCATGGGCCTCTTCAGAGGACAGCACTCTGTGCTCTGGTGTAGTTGGCTTGGGAGTGCACAGAGCACAGAGTGCTGTCCTCTGAAGATGCCAGGCACAGAGACTGGCGAAATGTTAGGAAGAAAAACCTTAAGAACACGGCCAAACAGCTCGGAAAACGCGCAACAACCAACAGTATGTTTTTGTTGCTTTTTAAAATCACATTGTCCCTTAATCAGCTTTAAAGCAGGTCATAATAATTTAGTCTAAAAGGCATTGCAGCACTCGTGGCAAAATGCATAAAGCAAAGTGATGAACGTCCCTTGGTGGTAGGCCAGCCCAGGAAGGCCAGGAAAAGCACCCCAGACTTCCAGACCCTTCCACCCAGACCTTTTGTCAGTGCCATGTGCCCGTTCGGCACGGTTGAGAGCCACAACCTCCAGATCTTGCGGCACCACCAAGAAGCCCCTTTCAGTCAGATTAACCCTCCTGTTTCCCATATGCTTAGAGAGAAGCAGCCGGGGTCCTTCTGATCTGTGCTCATCTTCTCCACACAGATGGTGATGCGTTTGGAAAGCTGGAACCTCCGGCGTACGTACAGGGTCCGGATCCAGGCTGGTGCCCAGGCCTCCTGTGGTTCTTCTTCTTCACAGGCAGAGCCTCCATGAGGGCAGGAGCCATCTCTTTATCAGGTCTGCTCTCCATGTGTGGAGAAACAAGTGACTTTAAGCATGTTGGCAACTCTAGTAATAACTGTGTGCTGTCAAGTCCATTCTGATTCATGACAACCCTTTTCAGGGTTTTCCAAGTAAAGGATACTCAGAAGTGGCTTCTCGTTCCCTTCCCTGGGACTCCTGGGCAACTTGCCTAAGGCCACACGGACTGGAGCCACAGTGGGGAATGGAACGCCTGGCTTCTGGCTCCTCGCCCACCACACCTAAACCAATGAGCTAGCTAGCGAGCTAGGCTGGTAACAATGGGAAGTAATAACTGACCTGAACAGCGTGCACTGGGAAATAACAGGCGGCTCTATAGTTATTGTAACTATTGTAACTACTCTCACACGTTGCCAAACATCCCAGTTCCATGCCATTCCATGCCATAAACCGCAAGTCCTTGGCCTTCACTGTGAATGTGGGCATTACGTGCTGGGGAGGGCCCTGGTGAATTCTGTCCCATTCTCTCCTCATCTTTTAAAAAGCCACATGTCTTGCAGGAGTTTCACATTCTTACACACACACACACAGAGAGAGAGAGAGAGAGAGAGAGAGAGAGAGTAAAACGGATTGTGCATTATAAGCCATCTCTCAGTTCCACGTGGGCTGTTGGTGCACTGCCTAGTCGGCAGGCCAGCTGGAGAGTCAGGAGTGCAGCATCCCCATTTCGAAAGCCGGCTGTGCTCCTTGCCCTTTGCAGAGTCCAATTCTGCAGATTTGTCAGAGAAGCAAAAGCTGTTGAGCGAAGTCATTACTGTGCATTTGGAAAGAGCAGTAAAGGCAAAGCTGGAAAATATATGACCATGG
This sequence comes from Pogona vitticeps, assembly GCF_051106095.1. Taxonomy (NCBI): domain Eukaryota; kingdom Metazoa; phylum Chordata; class Lepidosauria; order Squamata; family Agamidae; genus Pogona; species Pogona vitticeps. Next base: position 503,616 of record NC_135791.1, on the reverse strand, counting down.
TTGCCTGCCCAGAATATCATGCCCTTGACAGTGCTACAGCTGTATTGCACTGTGTCACTTGCAAAGCAACACACCTCTGCTGCAGACACAGTTGCAGAAAACCAAGGGAATCTGCTGAGCAGCAGAGAATCTGAGAGGACTGAGGAAAAAATCCTGTCCAAGGCAGGGCAGAGCAGTGCACATCGTGACCCAGCATCAGGGAGAACAGATGGTTCAAGCATTCCCATCTTGGTAGAATCTCGTTATTAAAGAAAACTTGCTTTGTTTCTAAATGTTGCAAAGCCAGATGTTGTCTTTCTTTGAGCAAAATGACAAAGACAGCCCCCTGATAAATGGAGACCAAGATGGGGGTTTGCCCAGCAACTCTGGGACTTGACCACAGAGAGAAATGCTGAGGATGGCAAGAGAAGGGCAAACCAGTCCTTTTCAGAAGGAATGCTTTGGCCGGCTAATTTATGGTTTCGGTTTTAAGGGCCCTTCAAGATTGAAATTGAAAATCTGAAAATGCCATCAAAGTTCCAGTCTGTGTGTCTTTAAAAGCAACTGTGCTTCGCCTTGAGACTGGAACTGTTGAAAAGAGGCCTAAATCTGGCTGCCCTCAACCCCATGACAAAATGGCACTGCGAAACGCTTCCTCAGGAGTTTTACCTTGCAACTCCATGTCTTCTCAAAGGGGTACAAGGCATGACACACCTTCCAGAAGGGTTTCTTTCTTTGGTTGTATCTCAAACATGTCTTGACCTGACAGCAGCTCCTCACTTGGTGCAAAACCTATTCGAAGAGGAATCAAGGATCGCCAGTTGGACGCTGTAGTCCTGACGGGGGGCTCCTGTCCCCTTCCAGTCAGATACTGTGTGTCTTCAGATGTAATTGGGGGACTCTGTGACTCTTGCACTATCAGGCATTCATGTTTGCTTTCGTAGACACAGGAAATCTTATAAAGGCATGACACCCCAAACACTATTTAAGAATTACTGTATTTGTTTAATAAATGTTTTATATTGTGTTGGTTGTTGTAGGTTTTTTGAGCTCTTTGGCTGTGTTCTGAAGGTTGTTCTTCCTAACGTTTCACCAGTCTCCATGGCCGGCATCTTCAGAGGACAGCACTCTGCCGAATACGTTCGCGAATACCTTTTGCATTGCATTTCAAGACTGTTTTTTTCCCCCAGGCAGTACATTCAATGCCTTGGAATGTTCCTGAGATCATAAATTGATTTCAATACATTTTAGGCTTAACTGCTTGGGAAGAATTCGTATCCTAAACCTGAGGAAGATGTACCATAAGCAAACTTTTCCTTTTAAACCAGAGGGAACAGGTGAATCTTTAAGCCACTTTAAAAGCAACAAGAGATGGATCCTGCCACGTTACTCTTGGGGAAGAGGAACCTAGGCCAGCAATTCCCTGAAGGCTGTCAACCGCTGAGATCTTCTGACACCACCACCCCGCTCTTTCTGGCTCCATCCCTGCTCCAGGGCTGGCTGGGTGGTAGTGCTGGCTCCATGCAGGCTTTTTTGTTGGCCGAGCTCCATGTCTGGAACACTTACCAAGAAGACAGCTCGCTAACTTTGTTGCCTTTGAAGCACAACCGAGCCAACGTCCTGTCTCTTTGCCTAGCTATCTCAGATGCTGTTTGCTTTGAGTTCTTCATCCTACCAGCTTCAATATTATCAAGTATAACTTCAGTGTGTATACAAATGTAAAATGTTTCAATGTTGCTTGGTTGGTTTTAATTGGTTGTTTGCTTACCTTTTAAGTTGTCTGATGTAATTGCCTCGTTGCTCTGGGAATTCTTTGGCCTCTGAGGAAGGTTTGCATGGATGTAAATAAAAAGGCACACACTTTGCAGCTGGCTTTGGTTGTCGGTTCACAAGGTCCTCGTTAAATCTGGACCTCACCAGCCTGCAGCTTCATTGCCCCCACCATTCCTCCCTCTCCACCCCTCATTACAAGGGACTGATGGGAGAATAGAGATCAGACCTTTGCTGGGGTGTGTGCAGGGGGGGGGGAACCAAGGTTTTTGCGGTGAGGTTCCAATATATTCCTTTCAGCTCTGGCCCGAGCAACCCGGTCAATCGTGTGCTGGAAGAACCACAGACTGCAGCATGCCTCCCAAGATGCAGCAGACACGTTTGGGTAAAGCCTCTATGTGTGTGGGGGGGAGGGGGTGAGAGTGAGTCCTGGGTGGCGTGCAGCACCGTGTGTGGTCCTCCCCTTCTAAGGAGCCTCTCTGGGCCCAGTTCCTGACTCCCCGTGTTTCCCCTTCAGCTTTGCCTGTAGTGTCTCAGGGGCTAGGCTTGATGGAGGAGCCAAGAGTTCCTGGAGGACACCTACTGGTGCCCTGGAATTGGTTGCATTCATTTTCATCCCCTTTCTAGGGATGCAGGAAATCACCTTTCGTCTTTCTTTTCTCCAAAGATATTTCAAGCCAGCCCTTGAGGTTGTCAGCTGCTCGCCTGCCACTGACGGACGTTAATGGGGGCTTGTGCTGTCAGGCAGAAAGAAACAGAACCCTGCAGGCTGGGGGGTGGCTTCCCGTTGTCCTTGGATGCAGCCAGCTGGCTTTCTGACACCCTGGCCCAAAAGCCAGAGGGAGCGCATGCCTTCTCCGCCATACGCCAGGGAGTGCTGTTCCTCGCCTCCTCTCTTGTGCAAAGGTGCCACCTTGTAGAACTTCAGGAAGGAGAAAGGCCAGCCTAGGGGGCCCAGCTGGCAACCCCAGGGACCATTTTCAGGCAGGAATGTGGAGCGCACTTTTCCTCTTGACTTCCCTCCAGGTGAAAACACACAGCCTCAGCACGGCCCTTGGAGGATGCCTCAACGTACTTATTGGGAGGTAGCACCTTTTCTGTATTGTGTTGCATTGTGGGGGCTGTCTCGGGACTTTCTTGTGATGACATCCACTTAAAACATGGAGCCTTGTTAAATTCTTACACCAGAATTGGGCAAATCATGCCATGGGGGAGAGGTTCTGTCCCTCCCCACCTCTCTTTGGGAGCATCGACAGGACTGCTGTTCCCCCCATTCCAGCTGCAGCTCCTAAGCTCACCGCAGAGACTTCCAGGCATCCAATTCAGCTTGCAAAAAAGAAAGTGGAACCCTTGGGGTCGTCTTCTAAGCAAGCGTTGGACCTGACATCTACTTCCAAGGAGGGCTCAGCGCCATAGTTCTGTGGGCTGGGAGGAGATGTGTGGGCGGTGTGTGTGTGTAAGCTAGATCTCATGCAACCGCAGTTTGGTTGCCCAAGTACTTCCCTAAGAATAGAACAGGTTCGCCATTAATTATCTCCTGGCAATCTGGTGTTTATTTTGAAAGTATCAGGGGAATAAATGTAGGGATTAAGATTTGCAAGACAGACAGATGCCTTGTTCAGACGGCCAGGTCTAAACTGCTTGATTAGTGGGAATAACCTAATTGGCTGTGGGAATGAATGTGAGAGCTAGCGGAACTACAAAAATGCTGGAGTTGGGATGGCTGAGGTTCTGTAGTTCCCCACCCACTCCTTCTACGCTCCCTGGCAGAAGAAGACTGGACTGGAAGGTGCAAGGGTTGGGTTAGTGAATCAACACCTTCATCACCAACTAGACCTGAGAGATCATTCGCTGAATCTTCATCATCACCTCTCTCTCTCTCGCTCGCTCACTCACACACACAGACACACACAGAGAGAGAGAGAGAGAGAGAGAGAGAGAAAGTGAGTGAGAGAGAGAGAGAGAGAGAAAGAGACCACTCTGTCTTGATGAAAAAGCCCTTAACTTGGAGTGTGTTATCAATGACCTGGCACCAGAAAGAAATAGCTGTGATCGCTTGCTCATATTTCAGATATGTTGTGAGTGTGACTGTGTCATAAAACATGGCAGGAGCCAAGCTTCACTGGCAGGGGGTCTGTAAAGACTCATTTAGTTGAGTAATGAAGGGTGTCGCTAGGCCAACTGTGTAACAAATGTACGTGTACATGCACACGCATACACACACTTTCTTCAGGGAGGAAACTTTTTCCTTGATTTAGAGTATTTTTCTTCTGCCTTTTCTCCAGGGACTTTAAGGTAGGATTGTCTCCAAGGTCTTTAACATCTCATCCCCTACAAGGGCTTTCCAGAGAGAGAAAGAGAGAGAGAGATGGTTCCCTAGGAAGCTTCATGGAATTCACACCCAGCTCTCTGCCATCTTCTTCCAGAACCTCTGCCACCCTAGTTCTTATGAGTTTAGAACCGATATCCCGGGGCAGTTTTCCTCACCAGCATTCAAAGAGCCACCCACAGAGGCACTGACCCCTCTGGACTTCTTCTGCATCTCAACTTGCTGGATGGGTTCTTCCTGGTCTCACCCAGCCTTCCTGCAGCCCATGAGAAAGGAACATGGGCTCAAGAGTTGAGCTTCCTTGCAGAGCCCATGCAGCTGTTTCCAAGAGGTCTCCCTCATGGTCTGCCTGTCTGGCCTCTGGCCTCTGGCCTCTCCTCAGATGATCCATCCTCCGGGACCAGGTGGGCTAAGGGGGGAGTCCCCAGACACACTGATTCTCACTGCTGGTGCTTGCAGGGTGGCTTTACTTTAGAGCAGCAAAGCAACAGCTTCTCCTCGCCTGTTGTAAACTGGCAACCAGGTGCAAATATGTAAAACTAGATGTTGAGCTGGTTGTCTTGTTTCATGGGCAGGGGTAGTGCTTTGCACATGTACTGAGGGTTCTCTGGGCCATTCAGTCCTCTCCTATCTGTCCTTTTTCAGGGATGGCTTTGCCACTTCGCCTCCTGCCTGAGAAACCGAGCTTGTCACATCATCCTGAGCCAGCTCACGGGCTCTCATTTGTGCCTTCTTTCTGGTAGAGGTTCATCTCAGCCTTGTCTCCACCTTGCCCTGCCTCCCGCTTGGAGTGAGCGTTCGCCTTGCCCAGCTCTTTCGCGTATTCAGACCAGCCTTTGTTCGGGGCTGGAGATTTCCCTCCTGGGTCTCTCTACAGATATCTCACCTCCACCTCCACCACCACCAGCCCCAGGCAAGACATGGCTCTTCCCCCAACTGTGGTTAGGGAAGAACTGCCCGAGGCACATGGAGAAGAAGCAGGAGGGGGGCTCCTCTTTAGACCCTCCCCCTGCATTTCTGTTCCTGGGCTTGTTCGCCTTCTGCAAGGTTTTAAAAAATAAATTCATCTGTTTGACTGACTAAGCCCTCAAGGATGGGGGCCAAATCCACACTGCGGATGGAAAGCGGCATTGCATGTAGGTCTTCTTACGTTGCTACTAAGCTTAATTCTGTTATTTTGTTTTGCCATCACCATTGGGGTCTTTTATTTTGTTTGGACTGCATCCCTTTTTGGTTCTGGATCCAGGGGTTGAGGCTTTTATATGTTGTGAACCACCCAGAGCAGTGACTTGCCACTAGATAGGCAGTGTATAAATAGATAGATAGATAGATAGATAGATAGATAGATAGATAGATAGATAGATAGATAGATAGATAGATAGATAGATAGATAGATAGATAGATAGATAGATAGATAGATAGATAGATAGATAGATAGATAGATAGATAGATAGATAGATAGATAGATAGATAGATAGATAGATAGATAGATAGATAGATAGATAGATAGATAGATAGATAAGGAAGGAAGGAAGGAAGGAAGGAAGGAAGGAAGGAAGGAAGGAAGGAAGGAAGGAAGGAAGGAAGGAAGGAAGGAAGGAAGGGAGGGAGGGAGGGAGGGAGGGAGGGAGAAAAAGGGCCACATTAACCATTACAAGCAGAAATCCTCTAGCATTCAGTGATGGGATTCCAGGAGACCCTTGTGGCTGGGGAAAAAAAATCAGATTTGCAAACAAAGTCCCTGTTTACACCCCAAAGTCCAATCACAAATGAAAGCAAGCTGATTTCCTCACTTCTGGCCATCAGACACTTTCAACACTTAAGCTGGAGACCCCACGAAGCAATTGGGCAGGAAGTGTGTTCAGGACCAAGGACAGCTCCCAGCGAGTCCTTTCTGATGCCTGGACATTGATTGCAGCCTTTGCCTTAGCAAAAAGAGACCAGCTAAGTGGGGAGCCATCTTTCAAATACTGTACCAGCAGAGGTTGAATTTCAGGGAGAAGAAGGTGGAGAAACGAAATGCATGCCATCTTCTGATAAAGACCTTTGACTCCAAAGGGAGGGGCCGAAACAAAAGGTATGGAGGGGGAGACGCTGTTGCCAACAGGGTGGTCTATAAGCACAGTCATTTTCAGAAGATCAACAGTTCTTATGGACCTTTAACCCTGAATTACTGACACTCTCCTCACAGTGGCCCTTCTTGGCCCGGCCCAGCCTCTTCTTAGCTGCACTGGCAATTAGCCTTTTCGGGAAGAGGGAGCACTAATAGCCATTCCTTTGGAGTGTCTTCTTACAAGAAGGGCAAATTAACTGACGGGCAGGAGAGCAGCGTTCACTCTAATAACGTAGCTTTGAGAAGTGCCTTGACCTTACAGGAGGGGTTAGGTGTGCAGCTCTCCAGCCAGCAGCTACACCTTTCACAGCTGCAACTGCCTGGCTTCCAACCGCCCACTGATTCCCACACCCACTTCTTTCCCTACAGATGGCTGATGAGGCTGCAGCTTATCCTGGATGGATGCTCCTTGGGTTTGCCTGGGCAGGCAAGGAAGAAAGTGCATTTTAGAAGTCAACACCATTGTGACCTACAGGATGGACAAGGCTTGGTAGAACTCCTGCCTCTGGATCACAGGCACAACCTGTACACCCTCTTGCAGCAGGAGAAAATTCAACCATCACCATTATTGGTTTCCCAGGGAGCAATTCCTGTAGCATTTTGTTTCCACTGGCCAGGTGATCTCACCCCAGGGAATCATTGGGCACAGTGGGGGGGGGCAGGAGGACAGCCGCCTCCTTTCCTATCATCCCATATGGCTATCTCAGTAGGATGGTGACACTGAGGGAAAAAATCGCTTATGGTACACTTTTATTCAAAAGTGTTTTTAGAACCCAAACTTTACAGCATTTGTTGACAATTTCACACTGAAGGCAGCAGGTAACGTTATGGCATTGACTACTTCTTCTATTTCTTCTTCTTCAAAAGCAAACGAGGGTGTGAGTGAGGCAGGCAATTCACTTTATAGACAGTTGGGACTTTTGTAGCTACAAACGGAAGTTATTGTGTTGGAATTGCACAACTGTTTCATGCTGCTTTAATAATTACATTATAATGGTGGCTCAGAAAAGCACCTAGCTAGCCTTCCAATTGCCAGCAGTTCAGCAGGGGGTTGTGCTTTGTTTATTTAATCAATGGGGTGGATGGCTAATGGATTGGAAAAGTTGGCTCCAAGCTTGCAGGCATTAATAACTCTTCCATTTGGATGATGAAATTGATCAGCAAGTCTAGCCTATTTCTGAATGATTATTGTAGAAATGTGGGAAGTAAAGTCAATATTTTAAACTGGCTGACTCCCAAACACACACACACACACACACACACACACCTGCCATCCCTCCTATGCAAGGATCCTTGTTTGCTGACTGTAAAGGAGAAGATAGGTTGAAGAAGACCACAGATCATTCATAACGGCTGGTCAAAATTGCACGGTGGCTATTGAGCGGTGAAAATGAACTATAAGTCACATTTGCTATTGATTTCACTTTTTGTTAGAAACAATAAGGCTGACACACAGAATGGAGGAGAACAGACTGCTATTGATCCTGCTCCTATTTGAACACCTTCACAGCAGAATTTGAGATCTATTTCTTAATGTGGGGTTTTCAAAGCTTGTTTTTTCTTTCCCCTCTTTCCTGCCATGTGCTTGTGGGCCAGGAGTACTGAGGATGCATCAGAATGAGAAGTAAAGTCTTCAGATACATGGCAATTTAGTAAAAGTTTTCCGAAGGTTTAAAGGTAAGGGGATGCAAGCAGTGCTCAACATCCTTCGTGGAAGCACTCTTAAACATAATAAAAGAGACAACGAGCAACAGAAAGAAGAAGTCAGAGTTTCATGGACTACTGCTAGTCACGGTCACTTCATGGTGAAGCTGGAAAGGAAGCTGCCTAATTCTGAGTCACATTCCTCATAATTCTAGCTCAGTATTGAGAACTCTGACAGACAGCTGTGGCTCCCAGGAGTTTTAGGCAGGACACCATCACAGTCCTGCTCAGAGATCCCTGGTGTTTTCTGGAGACCTCCCATCCAGGCCCTCCTGGGGCCCAACCTTGCTTTTAGCTTCCAAAATCAGATGAGATTTGGTGTGCTACAATAGTCCCTCTTTGTGTGGCTAGGCATCAAAAATCCTGGGATGGGATAAGAAGAAAAATGCCAAAGCCCCCAAATCATCCTGGGGGTGATCCATAGGATCTGACCTTAGACCAGCATTCCAGGAAAGAGTTTGCCAATTTCAACAGTCACCTTTAGGCACAGTGATGGCACCGGACCTTTGGGGGGGCTCTAGAATCTGCTGCTTTCCTTTACTGTCTAGGAGCAAAATCTGGCAGACACACCATGCATTTAGTTAAAGGGCTTCTCTGCTGGTTTGGAGCAGATTCACAGGTTGAGATGGTGATCCCTAAGGACACACAGTGGGCCCCTGAGATGGTCTTTGCTCAAATAAGGGTTGCCAAACTTCACTGTGCTCTTCAGCCTCATTCTCCTCTGGGTCCCTAACTGTATCTGTGCACTACTGGAGGTGTGGGAGGGGAGGATTTCCTTTGCAGAATTTAAATAATGTAATTTGAGCAAATACGATTCCTCCTGGGATTACCTTTCCTATGTGGATCTGTGCAGAGTTCACCATGCATGTAATTCAGCTGTGGGATGAGGATGACTGTCAGCTGCTCTGATGCCTCAAATATGAAAAACAAACAAAACTGAGAAGAGGAGGAGGAGGAAGAGGAGGGGGAGGGAAGAGGGAGGTGGACAGTATATCAGGATGCAGCAACTATGGGTGGGGTGTTAAATTGGCCCCAAAACAAAAGAGTCTCATACCAGTTGTGTCATGTATTAAATTCTGTGTCAGGGCATTACCCTACCTTCCTGATTGTCTATTCCTGTTCTCTGAGTCTGCTCTTATTTTGCGAAAGACCCGCCACCTCTTCTGCCAATGCTGATTTTTAAACCAGAAATGTTAAGGATTGGATTTGCCCAGAAACATCGGCTGTTCTGTGCACGTCCTGCTTTTCATCAAGATAAGCACCACTGTGTTAATAAGATGGCTATTACTTCTCCTTGCCTTTGATTCATTCCGCTCGCTTCCCTTCCAAACACACCTATTTGCTTCTGCCTCCCCATCCCCTCCTGGATAATCAGAAATCGATGGCCCTTCACCCATGAAGGGGACCCTGTGTTCACTTACACCACTCCCCCCTTCCACCTTAGGAGAGGCCCCAAAGTCCCATCAGCATTTCAGGGCTTCTTTACATGCTAAAAAGAAAAGTAATCATCCTTCACAGGTGAGGTGCTCAATGGGGATTCATGTTGTTGGATTCTAAATTAGGGAACCATTTGCATGGCCCTCCCCATTTTTCATCATCTGCTGCTAAGGAGGAGGGTGAAGAGGTGGAAAGAGTTGGGACTGTGGTCCAACCACATGGCCTGGCTTTGGCCGCTTCTAAGAGTTGCCAAGGCCTAAAGAGGACAATTCCATCCCTTAAGGCAAGTCCCATGGGAGAGCCTGAACTGCCTCAGATAGAAGCAGCTCTGTCTGAGCCGGGATCACCTCCCTGAAAGTGCCCTGGGTCCAAATCGTCTTCTTTATCATCATCATCTATGGCCTGCAGATCAGGGAGCATCAACAGAGCTCTCCAAGGTGCTGAACCAATTGGGGAGATGGGACTCACAGCTCAGATAGCTGCAGTAAAGTTTGCCCAAAACCTCAGAGCAGATCCACTGCCCCAAGGAGACTACAAACAACTGCCTTCTTTCCCTTGGCATTCTAGCTTTGCCCAGGCAGGAATCTGGGGGTGTGGGGGTGTGGTAGAGGTGGGTGTGGCCGCCCCCTTGCAGGCCTTGTATTGTGGGAAAACCTGACCAATCATCTATAGACTGGATTACCACAATGCCTTCTGTGTGGGGATCCCCTTGAGGCCACTTGGAGGGTGCCGTTGGAGCAGAGCCCTGCAGCACGAGTGCTGAATGGGACACCCAGTTAGGCAGACCTTATTCTCCTGCTGAGGGGCATCACTGGTGGCCAAAGGGTTCAAGACCCTGTGGCTCACAAAGGAAGACTTGAATGACTTGGGAACAAGGTCCACGCAGGGTTGTTTCCTCTTTTAGTGGCTCCATGTCCTACTGATTGTCAAAAGGAATTGATGTCGAAGAAGAAGAAGAAGCATCCAGAGGCTCTGGTGCCAAGAAGGGTTCAGTCTGAACTCACAGGAACTGTCTGAAATGTTAAACTCTCTCTTGAACTTTTCCTTTCAGGTAATGCTGCCTGGAAGTGGGCACTTCCTGCCCTTGCCCCTGTTCTCCAAGCTGCTTTTGCCTGGGCAGGATGTGACCCAGTCTCTGTGGCATATTAGGGTCACCTTCCAAATGTACATGTTCTTGCTCTGTTTTATTGCACTTTATGCCTTCTGGTTACAAAACTATTTTATCAGTTTTTGTCCTGTTGTCTTGTCATGTTTTCCAAATAAAAACTCTGGGTAGTATATCTGGCAGCATGTCTGGGCATTTAAGTAGTAAAGCTGCCTCCGATGCTCTACCTGATCACCTCTAAACAATATTAAATTATGGCTATGCAGAAGGCGCCCCCTCAGACACCTTAAATGGTGTGTAAAAGCACACACCTCCAGAGGGCTCCATGCAAAGGGATCCGGGCCTGAACAGGTCTTGTAGACCGGGAAATTCTCAGTCCATGGAGGAGGCATCAAGGGAGGTGGTAAAATTATTTTAATGTATTCATCGTGTTATGCCATTTGTAATATTTCATTGCAAGGCAAACACATAATGAATTTCAAGGGCAAGGCATAAATCTAAATAATAAATAAATGAATGAAGTGGGACTCAAAGGTTGTTGTTGTTTTTTTCCAAAAAGGTGCATGCCAGTCAAATGCCTTCTTTACTGAATCTGCAGCAGCTTTGGCTGGTTTCCCATCTGGGTTAATTTAGCTTTGGAGGAAACCAAGAGAAAGGGAGGAGGGAGGGAGAGAGGGAGGGAGGCAGAGAGAGGAAGACAGAGAGATAGGTGCTCTATAATTGCATATAAAAAGGATCTGGTACCCTAAAATGCAGCTCCACTGGAGCCACTCAGTCTCTAACACGAGGGGAAACTGGCCTGGGCTGCTTCTGGGTCAGATCCTTCCTGGAGCAAAGAAAGGTTAGGTCCTGGCCTGGAAGATGCTGAGTGCTGTTCGGAGGCTGCAGTGGAGGCTGGAAGCCTCTGCCGGGCAGAGTCAGGGGTCCAACCTCTGTCCATCATCCTGACAGGCCTGGGCACTTGTTGTCAGGAGGCAAACATCATGAGAAGTCAAGAAACAGTAATGAGGGTCAATGGGGTCCCAGCTCACTCGCTCACGGGGGGCAAGGCTCATCCTGAGCATTTCTCCTCTTCTGCCTCCTAAATAAGATGCAACAAAGCCACGCCACATACACAGCAACACAAAGAAGCGAATGTCTCAGCTGCAAAATGGCGCTGAGCAGCGGTCCGTGTCATCATCCAGGGAGGGAGCCTTTTCAGTGGGGCACCCCAGATGCTGGGGGCAGTTCCCCTTCAGGGTGGCACCTCTCCTTCATAAGGTAAGCCTGGCATCAACACCACGCTTGTTTTGGCACCTTCCTGGGGCTCAGTTTGCACAGAACATTACAGTGGACTCCGTCTGTTTTCTTGTTTTCATTGATGAGCTACTTAGGATTTTTATTGTCTTTCCTCTCCACTACCTGTACTGTATTGGTTTCAGAGCGTGACTTTGGTTTAAACAGGTTTCCTCCTGTTGTGGGCTGGGCTGTTGTTGTTGTTGTTGTTGTTGTTGTTGTTTGTTTCTGTTTTTGCCAGGCCCTGCCCATCTCCCATCCCTCTCCCCCCCTCAGTTCCCCCTCCCCACCTGCCCCGTTCCCTCACCACGATTATTTTCCTTTCAGGGACTCAGCCACACTAAAGAGAGAACTGAAGCTTTTTGTGTTAAACGCAAACAGTATCTGTGGATTGTTGCAGGGCTATTGACAGCTTAATTCCTCCTCTCGCGCCTTCCATACTTCATTTGTGAAAAGCACCGTAATTATCCCTGGTCTGTTGCTGGAGAGACCATCATAAACACCACTGAAAAGGACTTCAAATGGGAGCACCTGATGGTGCAGAATAAAAGATTTCTATTGAGCAGTGTTCCTGGACGTCTGGAGCCTCTATTTTGGCTCAGCACTTTAGTGCCAGCATAGAGAGTGGGTCTTGGGGACCATTTTCTACCACCTTGGCTGCTTTCCTGCTTTCCTCTCCTCCCCACAACCCCAACAGTCAATGGCGCTGGCTTCGGACAGGTTGATGCCTCGGCTAGCAAATCCACCCCATTAATCAAGCTGGCACACATGCCCCACGAATCTGCCCTGGATCAGATGCAGACCGTTCCATCTCATGACCAGATTCAATTGCAGAGGATTTCCCCCAAGGCCCTTTCTCTGGAGAGCCCTTGGAGTGAACCTGAGACCTTTCTGCAGGTGTAATTCCCCTCCTTCCAGCTTGCTGGTGGATTCTGCTCCTGCCCAGCAGAATGTTTAATGGAGGACACTTCGTTTTTGGAAAGAGATCACATCCAGACTTCCTTCCGGGAGGGCTTGGGAGAAAAGTGGCAGAGGAGACGTGACCTCTTTCTCTCTCCCTCTCAATAGGCGTCCCATCCCTAGTCCATTTCCCAAGACCACTTTTTTCACACAAAAAGCTTGCAGGCTTTTTGATCCATCCACTGCAGGCAAAGACCTTTGGGTAGTGTGGGCGGCATATAAGTTAAATAAATAAATAAAATAAATAAAGCCTTTGCACTCAGGAGCCTCAGCAGCCCCATTTGTCCAGTGCCACTGAAATTCATGGAGGATGATCCTGCCCTTGGCAACAGCCATTCCCTCCCACACCCACACACCCATTTCTTGCTAGGCAGCGGCTCCATCACAACGCATAGGAGCCTGCCCCCACTTTATGCTGCATTCTAGCTATGCTGAGGGGGAAACAGGGGGTGCCAGCTCTTCTGGGGGCATAACTCTGCCAGACACAACAAAGAGATGCTACCGGTTACTCCTGTGAGTTATGAAGTGGAGGAGCTCTTCACGGGCGTTGTATACACAGTAGAATGGAGACCGAGGTTCAGGGTAAGTAGGTGGGAAGAGATGCATATTTGGATAAAGGAATGTAATTGAGAACAGAGGTTTAGCCTCTTTCAAAATACTTTAATTTGTTAAGAGACTGAGAAGAAACAAAAAGAAGCAAATCCTCTCACAGCCCGTGCTTAATTTGTGGAATTCTTTGGCAGCAGACGTGGTGATGGCTGGAAAGGAGACCAGCTCAGGATGGAGGATGAGAGCCATCTTAAGGAAGAAGATTTGCCTTTCAGGGGGAGCCTGTCTCCAGAATACCAGCGGATGGGGGCTTTGGGCTTCTTGTGGCCTCTCCAGAAGCACCCGTGCCTCCTGAGCCACCATGGAAAGGAGCCCTCCAGACTGGAGGAAGGGTTGGCATGCTTCTCTGAGCAGATCCCACCTTCTGTGTTCCCCTGAAACTATGCTCACCAACACCACCAATGATAATCCTCTCCAAATCAAATTGAAAGCTCTCGTCTGGATCTTTATCCTCCTTGAGCCGCCTGCTCCCTGGACTTCAGGCCCCCCTCCTCCCTAAGGCCAAGTGCCACCGTGGCCAGACAAAGCAGCTGCTGGGCATTCCATAGGCAGGGTGTGTAAACAGCAGACATGCTTGGTCCTGTTGCTCAGGTCCTGTACCCTCAGAACAGCCCATCCGTCTTTCTTGGTGTCAACTAGGATGAACGGATTTATCAGAGTTGCTCTCTCCTTCATCCAAAAGATTTAACTCACCAGTTCCCCCCCCCCCTTCGTGTTTATATGGAAGTTTGCAGAGGCTGAGTACGTTCTTGTCAAAATGAGCTACATGAAACGTTCACCTACCTGCCCTTAGCTGGCTGCGTACAGTGAGAAAACAAAATTCATCCGCCAAAATAAACCAGAAAATATCCAGACCTGACTTGGAAAAAACAGCGCCAGTAAAAAATGAACAAAGCCAGCCAGCTGGAGAGAAGGCCCAGCACGAGAGATGCAATTTGCCTGCTGCCTCCCTAACAGAGGGCTATGAGGATAATAGGTCTTTGAGGATGATAGATCTTCAGGCTTTCAGATCCCAGCAGGAAGAACATTCCACAGCTTTCCTGACAAGGGATGTAAAAGGCCTTGCTCCTCACGGCAGTGGCCCTCTCACTCCACCCAGAGCTGGAATTTGGAGAAGGGCCTGGGAAGCAGATGGTGCTACGACCATCAACGACATGATAGGGTGGGAGAGAGAGAGATCTTCAGACCTCAAATCTTTCCCGGCTCTTCTAGTCCATTTATGAGAGAGCAGCTGGCGAGACAGCCCCCCCCCCCCCGGCAGACCTTTTGATCCATCCCTTGCAGGTAACTTTGCTGAAGGTGACTCAAACACACAAGAAGCGAGGAAGAAGGGGCAATGGTGGGAGAGCCATTAATGTGTTTCTCTTCGGAGAAAGAGGGAAAGGGTGTGATGAACAGCTCCTGAAGGAGCCCACCACAGCTGGGCATCGAAGGTCCCGAAGAGCCAGCCAGTGCGCCAGCCGATGGACCCCGGGGCCAGTCTAGCTGTCCCTCCCTCCCTCCCTCTCTCACACATTGAAGCCAGCCATGCACCCCCCAAGACGAACCAGCAAATGACACAAACACACCCCTTCGAAACCTCCCCCTGTGAGACACGCACACACACACACACGCACGCACACACCCCTTGCTCCCTTCGCAGAAGCGAAGGTGTGGACAGCTCCTCAGCTCCTGGGCAGTGAAATCTCTCTTTTAAAGAAACGGTCTCTCTGCAGATTTACAAACCCCTGCCATTAATTGTTCCTTGAAAGGGAGCGGGGTTCCTTCCAAAGAAGGCCGATGTGATTTCCTTTTAACTGGGCTCGGAGAAATTTTTAATGGAAGGGGACAGGGGCCATTTGAAGCAGGTGCCACTGCTTTATAAGAGGCTTAAACACAAGAGGAGCGTAAAACCCATCGAGGAGAGCGCTTGCAGCACGCGTGCGGCTTAAAGCGGTTCAGCGGCTCCTGGAAAGAGGCGCCGGCCGGCTGGCGCTCGCTCGGGCGAGGGGTGCGCAGCGGAGGCGGCTTCTTCCTCACCTGCCCGCCGAGGGGTGCGCAGCGCTGCGGGCCAATAGACGGCCCCGCCGGGCCCGGGGGATGACAGCAAGCCGAGCCCTCGCCCAGCCACCTCCGGGCCCGCTCCACCTCGGGGGCAGGGTCCGCTCCGCCACGCAGAGGCTCGCGCTCAGGCGAGGCGGGTGTTTCCCGACCGAGAGAGTCGCGGCCCGAGCCGCTCAGGGGCGCGGAAAGAGCCCCTTCGGTTCAAGGCCGGCCAGCTGGCCGCAGACTTTCGGCCGGCGTCTCCTCCGGGCGCCGTTGGGAGCCCCCAGATCAGCCGTCGAGGGGCACGAAAGGGACTCCCACCCGCGGGAAGGCGCGCGCAGCTGGGGCCGCCCCAGCGCAAGAGGGAACGGGGGTCCCGGTGGGGGGGCTGCGGGAAGGCGGCCGGAGGAAAGGACCGTTTCCTTACCCCCTTCTGCCGCCACCCTCCCCCCCCCGACGTGCGCCCCTCTCCCTCTGCCAAGGAGGAAAGCCCGGCTTGGAGCAGAGACCGCCTGGAAGGTGCCGGGCCGGCCGACCTCCCGAGCCTGCCGGGCCGCAGGGGAACAGAATCGGGGGGACGGGTGTGGGGGGGGGGGGACGGGAGCCCCGAGTTGCCTTTTCCTTCCTTGGCTACTCGGGAGGTTGACGTTTAAAGAACAGGCGTCGGCGGAGATGCCGGCTGCTCTTTCCGGGAGGCTCAGGGCGGAGGGGGCGAGGCGGGATCGCTGCCGACGGACACCCAGACGGCCCCCGCCCTCCCCGCCTCCCGCTGATTTCAGGAGGCCCCAGCGGGGGGGGGGAGGAGGAAATCCGGGACTCTTCGGGCCAAGCTGAGTCCTGGATCTGTTCAGTTCCATTCAATGGCCCGGGAACTCTGACCGTAAGGGGGGAAAGGGAGCAAGAGCCAACGGGGTGTTTCCTGCTCATTCGTTTAAAACATGTTTTCCTCCCCCCAAAAAAACAGGCATTTTGTGACACATAGGGGTGCACGACCCAGGCGCCACGTTCATACATGCGTACAGTAGGTCTCTGGTTTTAATTTCCACGGGGAAGGGGAGGGGGTTCTGCTTTCAGGGCCAGAAAGAGAAAATTGGGGAGCTTAGGGCCAACCCCGAAGGGCACCTAACTGCTGGC
Organism: Pogona vitticeps; assembly: GCF_051106095.1. NCBI lineage: Eukaryota > Metazoa > Chordata > Lepidosauria > Squamata > Agamidae > Pogona > Pogona vitticeps. The sequence continues at coordinate 487,176 of NC_135791.1, read as the reverse complement.
TGGGAGCACAAATGACTGTTTTTCACCCCGGAATTGCCATTCCACCTCGTGTACCTGGATAAATGGCGTGAAGGGAGATTTCCAGCTTTCTGAAAATGGCAGGACAGAGAAAGAGAACAGCAGCATGAATGAATAACTGTCAGAATAAAAATGTGCCCAAAAAGCAACTTTAAGACGGGTTGCCTCAACTTTCTGTGTGTGGGGGGGGGGAGAGGCCAGACGTTGCCACCAGCCCTCCCCCTACAATGGTGAGAGCCGCCATATAACGGTGTTAGCGCACATGGGGCGTCACGGGCAGAAGCTCCTTAGGGGCCCAAGCGTGGGGGGGCAGCTGCTGGCCCCCATTTCTCGGTCGCCCCTCCCCCTCCACCCCTGCGTCTCCTTATAAGCAGTTACCCACATATCCTCAGTCTTGTGCATTGTTTGGTGTCATTCTGCTCAGCTGCCATGGCGCTCTTACTCACTCTTCCTCCGGTTTAGTGGGACCAGCATAAGCACTATAACTTCTTCTCAGCCAGGTTGATGTTATATCTCTTTGCTGAGCTGCGCTGACATTAATAATGAGTGCCACAAGCAATGAATTTTATTGTAGTGATATTTATTACAGATGATATATAGAAGGAGAGGGGTTGATGCAACCTCACCTATGAATTATGTTTGTTGCAAAGAGTCAATCAAACAATCTAACTGGGAATAAATTATCCACGGTGCATTTGGGGTGGGGGCTTGGCCCTGTGAAGCAGGAGGGGATGCTCAGGAGTAAAAGGCACCGGAGGAAAGGAACAAAGGGTGGAAAGGTGGCCGGGCTCTCCCGCTCCGCCCCTCCCCACCGGGCCCTAGCTCTGCCTTCACACCCACTCGCTTGCCATTGTAAAGAAGGATATTTAAGCTACAAAAAAAGGAGGGAGGGGGCTGTAGATTTAAAAGATCAGTACATCTTTCTGCTGCAGAAATGGACAAGGTGAGGATAATTGCCATTTTGCAGTTGCTGTGGGAACAATAATTTTAAGATTCTGGAGTTTTTATGAACCGACAATCGACAGCCAAGGGCTGTGTTGACGCTGTGCTTGGAGCAGTTGTGAGAGGAACCCAGCCAATATCTGCTTAGTAACAGCACACTAGGAAGCCACAATTTCTAAAAAAATTAAAACACACACACACACACACACACACACATTTAAGTTCTATTATTGGCCCCTTTCACAAACACATGTTTAAAGGTTTTATTCTCTTCAGAAGCAAACATGGCCTTTCTCCTTATATTAGTCCTGCAGCTTGTCTGTTAAGAGCTGAATCTCTTCAGTAGGACACTGGATGAGCCATGGTGGAACAACCGGGCTTCCTTCAATCCCTACTGCCCCAGGGTTGTGGAATTGCCCACCATCACCACCGCTGAGGAGATGCATCGGTGCCCCACTCACAGCTTTGAGAATTCGAGCTTATCGTTCTGACTGGCATTTTTATCTCCAGCAATTTTTACAGCCTATTTAATGAGATTTCAGTTAACAAAGTCATTTTGGTGGCATAATAAATAAGTATAAACACAATTTAAATACACAACGATAATCCAAAGCAACATCAATATCACACCAAAATGGAGCTGATCACATCTCGAAACAGAGAAGGGTTTGAGCGAAGTGATTTAAATGACCTGGATGGCTGGAAAGGCCTCTACTTGGGGCCAAAATCCACCGTCGGTCTGGGGTGGTACAGAAGCACCGACGCTGGAAAAACTCTGTGGGTTCTGATGATTTATAACAGAACCACTGCCAGCAATATTTTGTAGACTAGTTCCTCTGAGACGGGGTTTTGCTTGCATTTTCTAACGGGCAGGGTGTTCAGGTTTGTTAGAAAAGAAGTCAGGTGCCTCCTTTTCAAGCAGCTCCGGCTGAGGAACCTTTCAGTGCTTCCCAAGAATTGAGCTCCTCACCCATGCTGAGGGGAAATGGGCAACCAGGAGCACCTCCTTCCTTCCAGGACCTGATCACAGCATCCTCTCTAGCCTTCCCAGGCAACTGAGCCCAAGACAGTTTTCCACCAGCGACATCCTGTGGCCTTGCTCTCTATCCCACGGGCCCCTGGGGTGGCAAAAGGAATCAGTTATGGGGCAGATGAAGGAGCAGCTGTGGTTGGGCATGGAATGAGCTTTAAGACCCTTTAGGCCCTGGTCATTATCCTTTCCCTTTGGTGGGAATTGGTTTTGCCTTTTCTATTTATTGAGCTGCCCTTCCAGGCATACAGAAGGGAACGCATGCAGGGAAGGACCACCAGAACAAGAACAGACTCAATTAATTGTTCCTTCCAAGCAAAACAGAAAAAAAAAAATCCCTGAACAACTTCCACTTCTATGATCAGAGGGCCTCCATCCATCCAGGGGCCACCTTGTGTCATTAGTGGTCAGCCGGGAATGAGCTTAGAGTAGCTCGTGGCCAGCCTGGAACAGGCCATTTGGTGAACAGCTCAAGGGACACATTTTTTATGCAGAACTTGATTTGAATGAAGATCCTAAATTGGAAAACACCAAAGAGATTTCTAAACCTTCACCTCCAAAGTCTCACTGCTATTCTTGCCATTTTCAGAATAAGAGATTATTTTATTCTTCAAAGTCAAAGAAGTCACTACAAAGGACTTTCCCTCCCCTTTGCAGTGGCATACACAAAAAATGTTTAAAAAATGATTTAAAAAAAGGCTTTTGTCATCCTTTTATTAAGTACCGCATGGACCATTCGCTTGTTTCAGATGTGCTGCAACGCATTTATTTTAATGCATTCCTCTCTTCCCTAGCTTTTTATTGCTTTTGGAAAGAAAAGAAAAATATATTCCTGGTCCTTGGAAAGGGGGCTTCTCTTCCCCTGTTAGTTTTAGCAAACAGAAATGACCCCAAAGCTGAGGGTCCCTGAAAGGGTCCCTCAACCCATCGCTTGCAGAATCCTTCCTTTTGTTCTCACACACTTGGCTGAGTGACCTTTAAGGTCCAGAAGTTTTATAAGTCCGTTATTTTATTAGCCCATAAAAGGGAAGCTGGAGAGCCAATATTTCATGTTTCTGGAGAAAGGACAGTGGTAACACACAAGGGCCACCTGGGAGAGGAAATGCTGCCGAAGCCAAAAGCAGGCCAAGCTCCTGTTTTGAAGCTGTGACATCTTACTCAAGAGGAGGCCATGTTTGGCTAGGTGGCCCCTTAAGACATTACTGTATAGAAAAAAGTCAAGCAAAAATGAGGGTTTGCATAAAACTGCATATGCCAGTTCATATGTACAGGTGCAAAGCTAGGAAAGGTTTCGATGCATGCCACGGGAGAGGGCTGCTCTGCATCCAGGTGACCCACCTCTTCAGGCCCCATTTAAATGGAGCACTGGATTCATGTGGGCCCATCCCACTCGGATGTGGTGGACCCGAAGGGCCATTTTGCAATTTACTGGTAGTGAATTTCTTGCCAGCCTCCTCCCCTGGGTCACTCCTGGGTTTTGGGTCTGCCAGCTTCACTCGAGCGCCATCTCCCTAGGGAGGGGGGGGGAGAAGCACAGCTGTTCTCGGGGACTTCAGCTGATGTCCCAAGACTGAGCCAGTCCTGCAGAGATATGATACTGGCCATTTTGGTCAATGCCGTCTCTCCCTCACATCTCCCCCCCCCCTTTTCGGCATCGATTAAAGTGCCCTGCAGGCAAGATCTGATCAGACGGGCAGGACTCAGCGGTGGCAGGGAACCAGTAGGGCTTGGCAGAGGAAAAGCTGCTGACCAGCCCGTTTTGCCCCCTGTCAGAACTCATCAACATCAGAGGAGTTAATGGAGAACACGAAACCTATTTAAAAGGTACATTTACCACTTGGCTGATTCCATTACGGGCTGTAATATCCAGGTGTCACATTCTCTCTGGGAAGGTCTGCCTCGCTGCTTCCTCCTCCGGCTTGCCAGGAAGGGCTGTCCCTGAAACAGGGGGGTTCTCCTCAGGATGTTTCCCATCGTGGGGGAAGAGCAGAGCGTGATCAAAGACTTCCACAGAAAAATCCTGCCCCCCTCGGAAACTCCTTGAATGGAAATAGATTTCAGCAAATTCCTCCACAATGCTTCCTTGTATCTCGTGGACCGAACAGGAATTGCGGGTGGTTTGTTTCTCTCAAAAAGGTCTTCTTCCACACCCCGAGAGACAGCGTTTGTTTTGAGCCTGATGCAAGGGTGCTCCGGATTCTGTTTACCTGTTTTAGTTTATGCTTTCTGTTCATGACTCATGGGAAGGAACCTTTCAGTCCTGGCTCTGAGCCCAGGGGGAGCCAGCCAGATGTATTTTATCATTCAGTGAGTAAGCTGCTTAAGGAACGTGTTAGCAAAGAACAAGATGAGATGAGAGCAGCCCACTTTAAATGGCCTTTCGAATTCCTGGTGGCCCACTTTAAATGGCCGGAATACCTCCTTGGACCCTCCATCTTCAGAGGAAGTGCAAAACCAACCTCCCTCTGCCAGGGCTGCTTGGAGGGAGGGGAGCGGGGGGGGGGCAATTTCGTCCCAGGCTCTGCTGAGCAAGACCCAAACTCCAGGGTGTGCCTTTGCCTCTGCCTTCGCCCTCCCTCCCATCCCACCAAAAATGCATGCACCCAGCAGCACCAGCAGCAGCAGCAGCAGGGGCCTCTGGCATAAACCCTGAGAGGGGCTTGGGCCTGCCCTGAAAGAGGCGGGCGCCTGGGGCTGTCCTGGGGTTGATTGTGGCCTGGTCGGGGCGGAGGCTCCCTCCTCTGCAGCCGCCTGGGGCTTCCTGGCCTGCACAGCCACATCCTTGAGCCAGCTTCAGTGTAAGCCAGACTCCCTCCCTCTCCAGCATCCCCTCGCCAACGGGGAATGTGCAGTTTCTTTTAACATGCTTATGACTTTGTTGCACTGTTTTATCGTATTCTTGGTATAGTTCTGGAAGGGAGTTAGAGCAGAGATAAATCAATAAACCGACTACCTGCTGCTTTATTTCTCTCTTTGGTAAGACAAGCCGTTAACGCAGGAGGGCTTGCAGGCACAAGCCTTTCAAGCTGGATGGAGGGAGAGCCACTCCCTGTGGGCGACACGCTGCCAAAGGCTGGTTTTGCACCCCCACCCCCACCCCCACCGTGTGCTGCGTGGCTGGAATGTGGTGGCGAACCCGTCAAGTCCTTTCAGGTCCCGTCCGAAGGTGCTTTGCAGAGAGCCGAGTGAGAGAAATCTGTGCTTTAATCACCTACAACCGGAGTTGAAAGTGCCTTAGTGTTGGAAAGATATGATTCAGGCAGGAGAAAACGCCTGCTTTGGCTCCACGGGGCTTCTGAGGTTGTGTGTGTGGTGTGGGCTGGCCCAAATGCCTGGGAGCCCTTCCCCTCCTCACTTACGCCTGGTGCCAGGATTGATGGGCTCAGCCTAAAGCTGGTTGCGTGTGCGTTGCACACTTGTGCAGGAAACCCACACCCCTCTGCCTGTCTCGGTCATGTGCGCGGATTCTGCTATTGTTGTGCAAGCCCCATCCCTGCCTCTTTTCCGTGTTTTGCTGCTGACACCCCCCCAGCACCCCCAACCCTCCCCTCCCCTGATGGATGGAGCCTCCCGAAAGGGTGGGAGCTCCGTAAGACAGGAGGAGGACTGGGACAGACAGCTTCCTCTTGAGTTTAGGCTCACCGGGGCAACCCTGCAAGGGTACGCGGGTGCTTTTTCAGGGCGGGAGAGTCTGCAGCGCAGCATCCTTGTCCCCTCAAGTCACAAGTAGAGTCTGAAGGAGGGGAAGAGGGCTTGGCCTCTCCTCTTTGCACCAAACATCTCCTCCTTTCCTCCGAGAAGCAGCAGATCAGGCTGCGGGAGATAACCTTTGGATTAAAGACCTCGCGGAGAGTGCAAGAGTCATATAAAATCGGTCCCTCCCTCCCTCCCTCCCCTGCCCTCACGCGGAGCACAATCCTCTCTTTGTTTGCCAGACAGACCTGACCTTTGGATGTTAAATAGAGCAAAATCCAGCTTCAATTTAAACTCTTGTTATTATCTTTACATTTTAGTAAAGGCAACGTAAAAGCCAACATGCCTTCCCTCAAGCACACTTTGCATACAAGGTAGAGGCGGTGGGGGTGAGGCTTTGTGGGCTGACTGGGGGCTCGGCTGTCCTCCTCTCTGGGTGCCCTCCCCAGCCTGCTCTTGCAGTTGGCTTCTTCGGCACATTTTGGAAGAAGCCGGAGAGGGCAGGAAGCGGCCAGGTCTGGCGCCCAGATGCCCCCAGGCTCTCCCTCTGCGGCCGGGCACTTGTCTCATATGCTTTTAATAATTGAACGAGTGTATAGCAGCATGAACAGGAGACTGGTTTTGACATGTACATCCCATAATATTCACATTCTTCATTATCAAAGGTCACTGCCAAGCTCTCTCCCTTCCTGAGGAGCAACGAGCTTGTAATCTCTCTGAGGTATAAGTTGATGAACCCTTCTGTGTAAATGTCTGTGCGCATATTTGAAGAGTGTATTCGTACCGCCCGTCCAAAGGAACATTAGCTGCCTCTTCTTGGCACTGCAAAAAAGGAGGCCCCACAAAGGCCAAGCGCATGGCGTGCTTTTCCCGCAGGAATAGGAGGAACTGCAAGAAAGGTTTGCTCCTCTGAGGACCCACCAGCCGTGGCCCGAGGCAAAGTTATAGCCATTTGTGCTTCCTCGTGTCTAGGAAGGTTCTTCCCACCCTGAAGAGTCAGTGACACCCAGACACTGGCATGGAAACAGACTGGTGGAAGTATCTTCAGGAAGAAGCTGGCCTCAATCTCTGGGGCCTTATCTGGCCATGGACCAAATCTGGGGATTGTGTGGGGCAGTGCATCTATGTAATTGCAGGGGAGAAAGAGGGAAAGAGAGCACCTGTTCTAGTGGACATTGGCTGGTGTAAAATCTGTTCATCTTACTCTTTTCCAGGGGTTTTAACTGGAACAAGTAACCTCTTTGACAGTTTAATTATGACTCTTGTAAATAAAGTAATTGCAACACAGAAAGGTTATAGATTTCCAAAGACCAGCCACACAGAGTTGTGAGTGTTAGTGTGCATGAACACAAATTTCTGAGCCTTCGCCGTGTCATGTAATGAGATGCCCCCCAGTTTCTGAGCCTCATCAAGGTTTACTTTCTTTGTTGGTTTTTCTTCACTGTGGTGAACTGTGTCTTGACATACAGAAAAAAACGACACCCCCAAAATCAATATACCAGAATTATCCTCATTTACCCAGCTAAATATCTACATGAACACTGCAGTCAATAGCAACCCGTTGGGGCCCATGGGCAGAGGCTGGCTTCATTTGCTTCTGATTTGCTGGGAATGGAAAATGGTGAGGAAAAGACTGGCTCCTTGAAGAGAAGGTATAAAGTTTGCAGCATGTATAATGGGGGCAGGGGGGAGCACATGCCACCTTCCCTGCATCTGTGAACTTGGTGACAGAGACCAGAGGTTTGGCTTTACCTGGATAGAATGAACACATAAGTGCCTGCTTTGCCCCGGATGACCATGGCTTAACCACCCCTTGATCGGAAAAGTTAGCACTTCTCAAATACTTGAAAGGGGAGGGGCAGGATCTGTTCGCGAACACCCCCAAGTGCAGGAAATGCAACAATGGACTCAAGTTACAAAAATCAGATTTCAGTTGATGTTCAGGAAAAACTTCCTAACTGTTAGAACAGTATAACAATGGAACCCATAACCTTTGGAGGTGGTGAGTGCTCCAGCGCTGGAGGCATCCAAGAGAAAATTGGACAACCACTCCTATGGGCCTGTGGCCACTCTCCTTTCTGTGCAGATGGCTCTTGGTCCTCACAAGCATCCTAACCAGCTCACACGGACCAAGCCGGGGCAGAATGTGAGGTGGGCTCGTGGCACCACAGGCCACCAGGAGACAGATGTACAACAATCCTTTAGAGGGTGGTCAGGGTGAGTAGATTTCTCTGTGTGGAAGGACTTGTACTGCATCCAGTTCAGAGGCCTTCATAACAAGCTCCTGGGATCAGCGTTATTTGGTTCAATTCCTTTTCCATCAGGTTCCAGCTGGCAGCTGTTGGGGTTCTAGGGAAACAGCAAAATTGATCCCACAAAACTGGAGTCTACAGACTCCTCGTTTAATGGAAGGAGCATGACTGAGGACTCAGAAATATAGATTTAACAATTTGCTGAGGGTGGGGATTGATCAAAGCCTCTACAGGCTTGATTTCCTTTAGCAGGTGTTTCCAGTAGCACTTCTGCTATGCACTGCGAGAATAATAAGCAGTCCCAAGTACACTAATACTGATTTGCAAAACATAAATAAGGGACATCCTTGTAACACTTTTAGGAAGGGCCCCGAATTCACACCCAACTTTTGTTGTGCTCATTAGCACTTCAAAATAGTAAAAGATTTCCTACCACATCTGAGAAATCCCTAGAGCAAACTACTCCCATCACTGCCAGGCAACAGAAACCACAGAAAGACAAGGAGTTGGGGAACTGAGTGAATTTTTAATCTCATAGAAGAGCATTGTTTGGGGGGGGGGGGGGGGGATCAAAGTGCTTCTTCCCGGGAGTTGTCGTAAAAGCCACCCGCAGAGTTGTTCCCTGCACTTCTCTCTCTTTAATCCTCTTTCTTTGCATCACACTTCCCCTGTTTATTGTTTTCAGCATCTCCCCTTGTTGTTGGAGCGCACTGTAGGGGCCACCGTGATTGCATCAGAATTTTCAGGAGAGGACAATGCATTGCCTTGATTCCCTTTTCTGCTTTGATATGAAAACTCAGCAAGATCCTGAGAAAGGGGAGCAGGGAGACGTAGAGGCTGGAAAGCAAAATATTAACTAGCATTAAGTGCCTTCTTGATACTGTGTGTGGACATTGACTTATTGGGCTTAGGACTGCACTCCGCATGGACCGAATCGCGCAGAGGCCAGCGACCACCTTGTCCAAGCTATAAAGACTCCAAAAGAAAACTATTAGACCAGAAATAATCACACTGTGGCATTTAAGAATTCTGAAGTCCACAGCTAACATCCTCATCCACCATCTGGCTGGGTGAGTGGGTGGGGAGGGATTAGCAACCTCGTTATATGGCGTTCCTCCTCCAGATTGTACCGAAGTGTTCTGTGCCAGCCATTTGCCCAGAGAGCTGTTCTCCTAAAGACCCAGAAACTGCTGGCCCCTGTGGTGGAGGGGAGACAACACAGCACAGACCTCTGGAACGGCTCTGCCCACCCAGCCCTCCCAAACTGATCTTTGGATCCTTTTGCACGGGACGTGCTTCCCCTTGCGGCTAAGCCTCCTTTCATCGAAACAGGTTACTTGAGCCCTTCTCTTTGCAGATGTTTTCCAGTTTACCTTGCAGGCAGGCAGGCAGGCAGGCAGGCAGGCAGGCAGGCAGGCAGGCGGAGGAATCTTGCAAATGTCCTTTGGACAGACTTTCCCAGAAGTGCGTATTGCCTCTTTCCACTCTTCTGCCAATAAACTACCAGGCAGTACTTGTGAGGGAGATGAAATGAGGAACTCTGGAATTTTAAAAAGGGAGTGATGGCCTCCCTGCCATTTCCTGATCCTTCCACAAAATGTAGTGCTTTTTATGCAGCTTAGGATTCCTGGAAATCTCACCTTTAAAATACCAGCCCCCCCCCCCCAGACCCTGGCAGCTATTTTTGGGAAATAGTATGAAAGGCTGCAGAGATCCAGAAAGGCTGCATGGGCAGACCTTCCTTTCTAAGCACGTCATGGAGCACAGATGACAACACCAGCTAGTATCTGAATATACGGTTCTCACAAATTGTCCCCTTAGGGAAGTGTTTCCTTTTAAGACTCCTTCCTAGAGAATTGCATCCACTCTAGGCAATTCTGTGCACAAGGCAACGGCTGGCATTCCTGCCACATCAGATGCTGAAGGTAGAAGATGGTAACAGGAAGGCGATGGTGCAATTAGCGATTAAGCCCAGGCTAAAAGAGTAACATTAAGCACAATGGCTGCTTGCATGTGGCTTGATTGGTCTCAAGGATCAGAGTCCAATGTCGGTGAAGGGGCTACACTTTCAAGCAGGCCCTTCAGTTTTTCTCCTACTGGATTTAGATAGACTGTTTCATGGCACTTTGGAGTCACTGTTGGAGAGACCTGGGGCTTTATTGTCCTATGAACAATAAAATTATAATGCTTGGAGGCATTATAATCTCTCACTCAGGTTTGTTTGTTTTTTTACTGTTCATTTTATCTCGTACTATGATGCTGAAAAACTGAATGATGCTGGGTATTGGATATAATAATCATACCAAAATAATGACACATTTGATTGAGTAATGCACCCCATGTTTTCTTGATCACCTCAGCCGCTGTTATGCCACTGAGTGTTTCATTGTTCTGCTTTCAAAGTTTACGAGGTTGAATGTACTCAGGTTTTCTTGGTCATTTTCTTAAATCTACTGCATAGTATAATTCTATGAAACTCACAAACTCTCTCCACAAGCCTCTGGTAAAAGGAATTGTGGGGTTGACTACTGGACTTATGAGTTGCTCAGACCCCTTCCTTTCCTACTCTAGAGAGGAAGGAATTCCTAATGTTCAAGCTAGATTCCAAAGAAAGGAAGAGGCCCTTGAGATTATATTGCAAATATCCACTGGCTACTGGAGTACATCAAAGAGTTTTAGAAGAAGGCCAGTCTATGCTTCATGGATTATAGCAAAGCCTTTGACATTGTGGATCAGGAGAAATAGCTATTATTCTGAAAGCTTAAATTAAAATTGAGCCCAGCCCAGTTTGAATGGAGAGCTGAGAGCAGCATTTAAATCAGGTTACCTGTATATGTAAACCTCATGATGCCCAGTGCAGTGTAGTAGATAGAGTGATGGATTAGGATTTTGGAGACCAGGATTTGAATACATGCTCAGCTGTGGAAACTCACTGTGGGTGCAGAACTGGTAAATAAATATCCTTAAATATCCTACTTACCTTGAAAGCCTTCTTAGGGTCACTATAATTCAGTTCTGACTTGACAGCACATAACAAATGCAAATCTAGCCACTGGAGGCTGACCTTTCATTGATTTGATGAAGTGGATGGAGTCCGCAGAAACCTCTGCCATCATAAATCAGTACCGAAGGTGGCAGAGGCCTCTGTTGTTTCTGTTGCAAGAGGCTTAGCAGTGCTAGCCTTTAGCGATCTTCCATGGCCAAGCCCATCAGGTAAAACATGTGCCCTTCAGGAGGCCAGGCCCATGGGAACCGCTGGCTGATGTGAACAGCCAAGCTGACATATCAGGAGCATAGGACTGACTGTTGCGAGCCCATGAGCTTGTGATAGACGTCAGATGACATTTCAGCTTTTCCAAAAAAAGGGGAAAAAAGCTGAGACGAGGCACCTCTTCCTCTTCCTCCTGCCTTCAAGGCTAGCAAGTTTCTCTTTGAACCATTCCCTGTTCTTAGGAAGGAGGCAGCTTATTTCTCTGTCAAGCTGTGACACCCGTAACCTTTCGCTCTCAAGTGAGGTCTCTGCAGCTGACAGCTCTGCCGTGACTCAACTGGAGGCCGACTCCTTTCCCACAAACGTCTTGGCTTTTTTCTTTCTTCCCCCTTTCCTTTGTGTTCCTTTTAAAAAGAGACACAGAAATATATCCGCTGCCACCTCTCTCCTGATCCACTCAGCAGCCACAAACTGTTGGCTAACCCTAAACCTCACCCAACTGGGTCCAGCTGGGATGGCTGGCCGGAAATCTGTGGGGCAAAGAAATAGTGACATGAACAGGGCCTGTCAGGCACCATTTTGCTGGGGACATGGTGGAGGGTGGGGGGCTGCTGGTGACACCCTGCTACCCCCCCACACCCACACACCCACACACACACCCTCTGCCAGAAATGGCTCCATCTGCAATTAATGGGGAAAAGTGTACATCATCTGTCTCTCATTCATGACAACATTTCAAGCATCTCTCCCTCAAGACAGCTTCAGCCGTAACAAATCTGCTTGCCTTTAGGGTTGCCACAGGCCTCCAGGTGAGGGGTTGTTTCCTTTTTCCACACACAACATGCGTAGATTGTCCTTCCCTTTGTTGCTCCATCCAATGCATTGCCACAGCAAATGGCTCAGACCTGCCCCATTTCTCAAGGAGAGACTTACAATGCCAGCGGTAACTATTTTTAAATGGGGAGATTCTCACGGAGGCTCTTGTTGCTATTCTCGTGGTTATTGCGGTCATACACAACTGTGGCCTGCCTGAAGCGGGTGCTGCTTTGGGTCCTTTATTAGCTTCAGGATGGGGGGTGGGGGTGGCAGCCTCCTTTCATGGCCAACCCCTGACCCAGGTGCTCACTTCTTCTTGAGAGTCCAGCACACACCTCTCAGGGGAGCCTGAGGTGACTTGTCCGTGGCTCCTCCACGTTTCCAGGTGGGAGCCGGTGGCTGCTTCCTGAGAAGCCTTGTGTCTTGATTTCAGGCCCTTATTTCTTGCTCCATTTTCTTACTCAATTTGCTGCAATCAAGGATTTCAAAGCTGAACTTGATTGCAGGCGGGGAGGGGGGCCGTTTCCATGCAACCACCAGGCCCACTGTCCAGGCTTTTATGGGGGTGCAATTGGCTTCCGAGAAATGAGGGTGTAATCTCCCTTCTCATCCTGAAATGGAAAACAAAATCATGAAGATTGCTTGAAGCTTCTGGATTTCAGAGGCTGGTGAGGGGAGTTGAGGTGGGCAGGCAAGGAACTGGGCAAGAGGGCCGGGCAGAGGTTGAAAAGACAGTGCCTTGCTTTTCTTTGTTTTTTAAACCTCTGCTGAGGGGAAATGGGGTGAAGGGGTGCTCAAAGGGGGCTCAAGGGTCGAGGTCTTGTTTAGGAAGGGGGGCTTTGCCTCTTCTATAGGGTGGAAAGAGGCCAACTGCCATGGTCCCAAGATTGCAGCATTCAACCCCCCTGTTCTTCAAGCCCCCATGCATTTGGGGCACAATCCTGCCCAGTCAGGACAGAACTGCTCAGATTTCTGGTTCTCACCTCCAAGAATCACATTTCCATTCTTGCTTCTTAGCAACACCTGGAACTGGCAACAAGTTTGCTTTCCTCCAGACATTTTCTGCTGCGATTATTCTCTTCTCTCCTTGTCTCCTGATGCTGCTAATTAACAAGGTCAAAAGATGTGTCTTGTTGATTTTCTAAGCTGGCAATGAAATTATTTACTAACTGTTGTCTTAATGAACAACAGCAGCTGGCACACGGAGCCCGCTAGTATTTTGCAGGGTGCTTTTCCAAATGATTCCTTTGCACCCCTGGGGTCTCCTTGCACTGGAGGGGAGAAACGGGAGGCCACTTTAGATGTACAGTACCTGGGTCACAATGCCCATCACTCCTAGCCAATGGAGCCCATGGTGAAGGATGGGCATTGGATCAAGAGCCCAGTAACACCTGGGGGGGCAGATGTTCCCCCACCTCTCAGCCACTCACTCACTATGAGCAATAGGTAGAGTGAGTGAGCGATGGAGAGAGAGAGGTTGCCCCCCCAAGTGATCGGATAAGGCCACCCTCAAAGAGAGGCTCCCCCCTCCTTCCCAGAGGGCTCCCCCACCCAAAGACTGGATTCTGCCAGAACAGCTTCTCCCAACACAGACATGTCCACAGGAGTAAAAGCACTCACATGTGTACGCACGCGCACATGTGTGCCCACCAAGGCCAGAAGCCTCTGCAGCCACCTGAGTTAGTGATGATCAAGACCTGCCACTCCCTTGCCCTCCCCCTCCCCCCCTCCCTCTTTCCCTCCCCCCCCCGCCTTCATCTTCTCATTACTTTCCATATTTTGCTGTCGGAATTCATTTGTTTGAAGCCACTCATCCCAAAGGCAGCTCATTGGAGATTCTGGGCACGGCAGATGCTACTTAGCCTAATCAATGAGCCTGCCTTCCCTTCTTCCCTCTGCTGTGCCACTGGAATGCTAACCTGTCTGCTCGTCCCTGAAGCGCACGGGGGGGCGGGGGGGGGGAGAGAAGCAAGCTGGTTGCGCACCCAGGGCTGAAATCCCTCCCAGCAGGTCAGACAAACGGAAGCTGATGAGGCCCAGGGTGCACAGAGTCTTCCCTTCCGGGTGGACGCAGAGCCCTCCCCATCCTGTGGGCTGGGTCTTCCATGTTCCACACTCAGGATCAGCCTGGGTTTCCAGAAGATGCTTGGCTCCTTCCAGTGAGCAACCCAAGAGGTGGTCTGCCTATCACACCCGCCGGCTACACCGACTCCAGTTGACTTGCCTGCAAGAGGAGACCGGCCTTTTGGGTGCCTTGCCCCTTCTACGTTTGGTCACCATTAGAGAGGTAGCAGAAGACCAGTGTAGAGGGCAAACGCCTTGACTGAGCTCCTGGTTGGGGCAGAGGGAGAAAGACAGGGAGGTTGAAGAAGGGATGGGAAGTCTTCTGCCTGCACCAGGCACAGTGGCCTTCTAGAGCAGTGGTCCCCAACCTTGGGCCTCCAGATGTTCTTGGGCTACAACTCCCAGAAGCCTTCACCCCCACCTCTGCTGGCCAGGACTTCTGGGAGCTGAAGTTCAAGAGCCTCTGGAGGCTCAAGGTTGGGGACCACTGTTCTAGAGAGGCTCCGCTTCCCTCAAAGCACGCCAACAGAAGATTGCAACCAGCAACCACCCATGCTCTCTTGCCAGATGCTGGAGGGACTTTCCACCAAAACCACCCTGCATTTTGCATCTGTACATAAACATGAGTGGGGGCAACCTGAGGCTGATCAGTGCTGTCTTTCATCCAGTGATGCTCAAGTGGCCACATGCCCATCCCTGGTCTTCCAGGGCTCGGCTGTTTGCAAAGAACAAGATCAAGGGCCTCTTGGGGCTGCCAAAGGGTCCCGCCCAATGAGAGGCCTGGGCTGCCCCCTAATTGCCACCCCCTTGACAATATAAAGAAGCAAAGGGGGCGGCAGAGGGGGGGAGAAGCCCTGTTGCTGCCCCTACCAGCACTGATTTTAGCCTGCGTTTCGTTGACCGAGGCCCCGGTCCTCTTTAAGGGAGAGAGTTCAGCAACCCAGAAAGCTCCTACTCTGGTAAAACCTCTCTGGGATTTAAGAGGATTCATGGCTGGTTCCTCAAAAATTGGAGCCAACAGGCCCTTTTCTCCTGCTCTGCCCCAGACTCAGCTTCATTGGGGCCTGAAAGAGGCCCCCTCCTTTACCCTCACTAGAACCTCAGCCAGTGAACAGCCGGGAACAGAAGGCGCAGCAGTCTTCGTCCGGACAGCTGCTCTGGACGCAAGAGGCCAACGCAATGGCCGGCCAGCTTGAAAGAAACTGCCTCCCAGCCCCCCCTCCCCAAAAAACCCTCCCTCCTCTGAGTAGAGCAAGCCACTGGAGCAAGTCTATGAAAGGCAGTCATTTTCCCAGGCCCTGATTACAAATCTCTCTCTCACACACACACACCAGGAAAAGAAATACAGATTGCCCTTCAGAATGTTATTTTTAGCCTAATTAAAGATGGTGGGATTGGAATAGGAACAAGACGATAAATCCTCATAAAAGAAACCACCCAACTAGTTCAAGATATAAAATTGATGCAACAGAAGACAATTATTTAATAACAACATCGCAAAACAAAGGCTGAGATCACAAGAGATGCAATTGGTAGTTAGTGGAAGGAATTCTCTTGTAAGTCCATCCTTTATATTTAGTCCAGTACTTTGCTAACAGATGTGAAATCATTTTGGCTAAAATTAGCACAGCCCTAATTTTTTTTTCTTTTTGGAAAAATAATACTGAGCTTCAAAGTCTTTAAAAGCAATGAGAATCGACCGCGGCACAAATTAGAGGTCTTGCTTCCTTTGTCTCCGTTAATAAATACTTCCTGGTATGGAAGCCAAGAGCAACCTCAATGCCTCTTTTCCCTTGGCAAGAGGTGTGTGTTGTGTGTGTTCTGGGGGGGGGCTTGTTTCCCCCTCCCTCCTGTGTTCCATCATTAATTCTACACTGCTCCCTTTCTGCCTTGTGCGTTTTAAAATAGTCCAGCATTTAGAGGTGTCCCCTTCGAAAAAGACAATAGCCACTTATTCCAGACGGGAAGGCCACTTTAGGGGCCCAGTGAATGCTTGGAAAAGACCTTGATGTTAGGAAAGTGTGAAGGCAAGAGGAGAGAAGGGGATGACAGAGGATGAGATGGCTGGACAGTGTCATTGAAGCAACCAATATGAATTTGACCCAACTCTGGGAGGCAGTGGAAGAGAGGAGGGCCTGGCGTGCTCTGGTCCATGGGGTCACGAAGAGTCGGACACGACTGAACGACTAAATGAACATAGGGTGGAGATGCTGGCCAGCCTGGAGGCCATTGGGAATGTGCAGATTTAGAGGGGGCCGTCCTGGAGCCGAGGAGCTGAGGATCATCTCCTGCCAGAATCCTTTTGGTGGCTGCAGCTTTTGCTCATTGTTCAAAAGAAGGGGAAAGCTTCTTGTGTTCCTTAAGGGCACCAGATTTGCCCCCAATTTCAGGCTTGCCCCCAATGGCCTGGCTGCACCCTCTCCTGGCCCTGATTCCCAGTGTCCACAATTTATTTTACTTTTTAAAAGTAAAGGGACTGAGAAGGGACTCCATTGCTCAAGGATCCTTGGCATGTGGCCAGCTAAGCTTTTTTTCAAAAGCCACTGATGCGGGAGAGCCCCCGCACCTTCTCAGATGGCCCCATCCATCTTTGAACAGGAGCCGCCTCCGTTTTCATGTCTGGATGGTGAAGCCCCTGCCTTGCGTCCCTGCAATGCCACAGGCGTGCCGTCATGGTCATGCCCTATGCCTATTTTGCCATGGACACACCAGCTGGCTTGCCGTCTTATCAAGTGACAGGTGTTGGGGGTCTGTGCAGACATCCTGGCGGTCTCACCGCAGCTCCCGTGCCGTTGGGGATCCCACCAATAACACTCAGGAGAGGAGGCGCGCCTCCTTGGGGGAAAGTGCAGCCTGCGCGGTTCTTCCAGAGGAAGTGCTGAAGCCAAGGTGCCCCACACTCCGGGGAGTTCCCTCCAGTTCCATCTACCCGACACCCACAGTTTGCCTCAGCAAGCAAGCCCCGTCAGAGCCTTCTGCTGCTGCCCTGATGCGGATCATGATTTCTTCACAGCTCTTCAAACAGGTGACTGCTTGCCAGTTGGGGAGGCACTTCCATTCTTGCCTGCTGCACAAACCCACCTCTGTTCATGTATGCAGCCATAAGCCGTCGATATAAGGTTCGAGGCGGGCTGCTCCTCCCTCAAGTGCAGAGATGGAAGGAGCCCGTGGGAAGACAGCCAGAGAGGTTGGTCCGACCAAGACCGAGAAGCCTCGGCCGAGTGGTGCAGGGTCCTCTTGGGTTCGCCTTAATTGCAAGCAGGAGGTGATTAACTGCCAGAAGGACGAGCCCATCATGTCAGCCAAAGGGTAAGAGTGCAAGATCTTCAGAGCGGCAGGCTGGTGCTCAGCTCCAACCAGCAGCCAGCAGCGGGTAGGAAGAAGGCAAGGTCAGGCCTGAGGCCTCGTCACGTGACAGGCGGGCACAGAAGAAAAGACCGGCAGCGCATGGGGCTATGTGTCCTTTTCTGCCCCCTCTGAGGCTGGGCCACACGATAGCTGCATGCACCCATGGGGCAGCAAACCCACCTGGCTGGTGGCAGGGGTCTCTGCCCACTTCATGGTGGGGGGGGGTCAGGAGGAGACGGGCCATCCTTGGAGTTGCAAAGGGCAGAGGGCACTCTAGCAGCATGAGGGGGACATGGGGCAGGAAGGAGAGGAAAGCTGGGCACCTCTGCCTGACTCCTGGCCTTGGAGACTTTGGGGGCTTAACAGGAGTCCCCTCGAGCCTCAATGCCTTCAGGTGCCATTCTATGACCACCACATGTACCTACCCAGTGGCCAGAGGGATGGAAGGAGCAGTGGGACTCTCGCTCAGGGGAGTCCACCATGTGGCCAGGCACAGCACCAGCACGGCTGGCTGGCCAGAGCAAAGTGGCCTCGTTCTAGGAGAATGTGGTTCCTCTGGCCAGATGCCAAACCCACGCACCCTGTTCGACTGGGGGCCTCGAATCTCTCTGCTGAGCCAGAGGACCCCACCCTGGGAGGCACGCCTAAGGCACCCTGTTTTGGAGTGACGGGTGAGGGTCCTCCCCACCCAGCACACAGGCTATGCCAGCTCATGGAAGAATCCCCCTTCCTTTCTCTGGGTCATCCTTCCTCCACTACCTGCCTCTCTGCCCTTCTGCTAGTGGGAAAATCCAGGGCATGCACAGACACACACACACACACACACACACACACACACAGAGGGAGGGTGGGGGAGAGAGAGAGGAACATGCAGCTATCATGCTGTTGAACAGAATTGGGATAGGAAGTGAAGGGACGTTATTGCATCCGACCGAGGCAGCCCACCCAACATGTGAACTGCGACATATGCCTTGGGAAAAGCAGCAGATGGATAAGCCATAATATTTGCTGTGAAACTTGAATATTAATAGGCTGTCCATGTGATGCTTGCCTTCATGCTGTTTACTTTGCTCAATACACAAAAATGTTACGTGGAAACAACCTGGAAAAACTGTTTAAAATCAAGACGAAAGGAGAAATTAATAATAGACTTTCTTCCTATCAGGTTGTATTTTCAAACAAAGGGAGGATAATTGTGGGGTGGGAGAGGGGGCTCCAAGCAGTGGGGTCTAGATCCTTGCAAGGAAAGGAGCTTGGCTGGCTATGTTGCTCAACATATTGTTGGATGAGAATAAGCCCACTCTTGTCAGGACAGACTGGGCACAACTGTGCCTGCACCTCTGCTCAGGGCTGAGCTTGCTGCAAAAAAATGGATCTCAGATGGGTCAAGGCTTACAAACAGGGTTGGCTTTTGGATTAGGAGGCTGCGTTGCCCCTACTGCAATTTGATTGCTAGAAATCTTGTTACACAGAAGCAGACTGGCAAATGCAAAACCTCATCCTGCTGCCTTTTCTGGGACCAAAGCAGGTTGTGAAAAGTCTCTCCGCTTCTCAAAGCAGGTTTTGGGGTCACCTGTGGTGGGGAGGGGAGAGATTTACACACACACACACACACACACACACACACACACACACACACACACACACACACACACACACACACACACACACACACACACACACATGCAGGATTCTACTCTGGTGTGAATGAATGTCCAGCCCTTGACCTAGTCCAGGGACATCAGGGGGAAATGGAATGCCACAAGTCTAGAGAGTGAACCCTGTCCATTGCTCATCTGAAAGTGTTACCCAAAGGATGAATGTCAGGGACGCAAAAGGTGACTTGACCAGAGATGGCCAAACCACAAGAAGCCTTACCCAGCCTTTGTTGGAGGGCCAGTATCTGACTTGGGAGTCTTTCAGAAACACCCGCACATAGGATAGGCAAAGGGGGAAAAAAGGGGGTTTGGTGACTGCATCATTTTTTGAACAGGGGAAGGGTCTTCATAGCCCACCACTCCACCAGGTGAGGCTCCAGACGATGGCCTTCCAGTGGCTGCCAAAGTAGGAAATCCTCAGCTAGAGTAAGACTGGACTGGAGACTGCAAACGGTGGCCAACAACTAGCCCACCCCAGCCCTTTTTTCCCTGTGCCATGACAAAAGTTATGGCGGCAAATTAACAAGGTTCTCCTCACGGCCCGTGTTGTGTAGCTGGCCACATAGCTGCAGGCACATGGCTGGAACCTTGTTAACTACCCTCAGTTAGTGATCACAACTTCTGTAATTACTGTGCCATGCATGGAGGGGAAAATATTGAATTTTTGCCTGCACAGTACCATAAATGCACTATACTAAACACTATATGCTTGATTAAATCATGGGGATTTACTTGCAAATACATAAAGTTTGGGAAGGGGGGAACATGCTGTGCAGTAATCTAAACAGTGGCTGAAAGAAGCCCCCCCCCCCATATTTCCCACCACTGACCGGCCTTCTCTTCCCCCCCCCGCCTCCCCTCCCCGACCCGATCGCTATAGTTGCTATTGCCTGAATGGTGCATGAAAGAGATGGAAGAGAAAACACAGCAATGAAGAAAATTACATCTGAGAAAGGAGATGGTCTTTCTGTGAGGGAAAACATATAAAATGAAAGGCAACCTTTGTGAACCAGAAAGGCAAATCAAAGGCTGTGGATGAGAGTCAACGCCATTTGTCTGGTGTATCGAAGCAGAATTAGAAGGAAAGGCAGGATCCGCGCCGACTGCCAGTCTAAGTGAAAAGGTTGTGGGCCTCCTGCTCGGAGCACCCGTGGGGGGGGGGGCTCTGGCTGGGCCCGCCAACTTCATTTCAGTTGGGTCCGTTCTGACAATCACGTTCTGGGGATCCAGGTGGGCTCCATCCCCTTCTCAGCCTGGAAGTGGTTTCAATTTCACCTGAAGGATCGTATCTCCCTATACACACCTTCCTGGTGATTAAGATCAGCCGAGGAGGCCCTCCTCTCGGTCCCCATGGCCAGCCCAAGCACAGCTGATGGGGGCACACGAGAGGGAGGGCCTTCTCGGTGGCAGCTCCCCAGGCTATGGAACGCTCTCCCTCGGGAGATCAGGAGGGCCCCTTCCCTGTTATCCTTCCGAAAAAAGCTAAAAACCCATCTCTTCAGGCAGGCTTTTAACAATTACACACACACACACACACAGTATTCACAACCCAGTGTGTTCAGCAGTGGTCTGGACTGCTGCAGTGTGCTCCAGCTAGGGCTGCCTTTGGAGCGTCCTTCCTCGGCGCTCCCACGGATCCAAAGCTCTGCCGCCGGACTCTTGACACGGGCGGGTTCCATGAAGGACATACGCAGATCTCCCTCATTTGGCAACTGTCCAAAGGCCTCATTTATTTCTGGACACAACTCCAGTGGGCTGGCTGTGACCTGCAAAGGCTCTCTGAGAGACGGTATTCCTCTCCCCCCCCCCCCCGGCCCAACAAACCTTTTGAGATCTTTGTAGGGGGTCTTTTTTCGCATGTGTTTCAGCATTTGGTGCCAGTCTGTGGAACCCGGTTTCCGGCCAGGCTGGATCAACCACCTCCCAATTGCCTGCTGGTCAAAGACCCAGATCGCCTGATTCAGGCAGGGTTTGAGCAACCAGCTGGCAGGCAATGAATCTCCTGACCGGGTGCTGTACTTTCATACTTATGCCTTTTTAAACTGCTTCCTATTGAATTACATTTTAATATTACAATTTGCTTAACTGTGTTCTGATCTCTGGTGCTTTTTTCCCCTATTTTAAAAATCACATTCTCACTCTTGTTCTTTCAAGAACCATGTTATCAAATGAAATATTAAAAGTGCCACCCAGAGTCAACTGCTGGTGTGGAGCGTCTGTTTTCTGGAGGAGATGTGGGGGGTGGGGGGGATGATGAGGGAAGGATCACTCTCAGCATCTGAAGAGTGGAAGGCTTTGAGGAGAGTTGGCGCCTTCCCACTCTGAGCGTCCGCCCAAGCTTTCCTTGCACCAGTGATGCCAGCGGCTGTGTCCTCACAATGCAGGGCTGAAACTAACGTCCACAGGATCAGAGCAGAAGGAGTATTGTCTCAGGAATGTATTATCTTTTTATCATTTTTAATTCCTGAGTCCGATATTTTGTGTGTGTGTGTGTGTGTGTGTGTGTGTGTGTGTGTGTGTGTGTGTGTGTGTGTGTGTGTGTGTGTGTGTGTGTGTGTGTGTGTGTGTGTGTGTGTGTGTGTGTGTGTGTGTGTGTGTGTGTGTGTGTGTGTGTGTGTGTGTGTGTGTGTGTGTGTGTTCAGCCTATAAATTAGGGAGCAGAACAGCTGAAAAAATGATTGGCTATATTAATCTGGGACTTGTGGGGAGCCTGCGGTGGGGAATATGTTTGGAGTCCTTTTCCATTAGTGGAATAATGGCTGATGAATGGCCATTCATAACATAAATTACCTCCTTTAACTAGATGAGAAGAGAAAATAGGGGTGTGTAAATAAGGCAGACCAGAGAATTTATGGGAAACTCATGGAGTGTGGGCCCCTCAGGTGGGTGCCGAGGTGTGGAGGAGCAATTTAGACTCTAAATTAAGAGGGAGAGCCAGCGGCCAGCACCCTGAAATATGGGCCAGTGACTGCTTTTCAGGGGTGGCTCGGGGGTCTGAGAGAAATCATGCTTTAAGTGTTGTGGGGGGGGGAATCATCCATCACACAGAAGTCATTGGGCTTCCGTTGGCAGCATCCTCTGGGAAAGAGCTTGAAACACCTCCTGCTCCAGCACTGGCCAATCACAGACCGAGGGTGCCCCTAAGAGGCTCCCACTTGGCTCCATGCCCAGAGGCAAGAGAGGAGGGTGGCGCCAGGGGAATGGTGGGGCAAGAACAAAGGTGACCAGAGGATGATGGCCCCACACAAAATCTTTCCATGTGTTCTTAAGCGCTTCCATCAGTCAGTTTTAATGCCTGTTTTGCCTTGGGTCCGGATAGGAGGAGAAAGGTTGCACGTAAACAAAACATAAAAGAAATGCTGGCTTCCTGGTCATGTACACAGCACTACACCTCATTAATGATAACTGTGGGCCTTGAAGTCGATCCCCGCTTAGGGTGACCCTTCCCAGGGCTTCCCAAGGAGAGAGCACTCAGGAGTGGTTTATCGTTCCCTTCTTTTGGGGCAGCACAGCTCGCCCAAGGCTACGCAGGCTGGCTCTTCTCCCGGAAGGCAGGGAATCAATCTCCCAACCTCTGGATACCTAAACTACTGAGCAATCCAGCCAGCCACATTAAAAGGAGCGGATCTTAGGGATGGAGGCAATTCCGTCTTGAATACAACCAGCCGAGGCTTTCCACGTCCCCACTTCGTGTTCCACAGCAAGTAGAGACTCCTTGCCTCGAGTCGAAATCCCAGAGGGTCTCCCTTGACTGGATTCAGGACAGGACGTCCCTTCTCTTTTTAAGGCAACAGCGCTATCCATTTGTCACCTTTGAGGAAAAGGGACAATAAAAATGGTCAAAAATTTCAGTCTGTTACTAGTTAGTAAACAGGGGGAGTGACTTTTTAGTACTCTGTTTATTAGTAAACTAGTTTTCTTTACAGCCTTGTTTATAGTGAAAAAAGTTTTTCCTTTTTACTAAAACTCTGGGTTTATAACAGTTAACTTTTTCTCAAAAGCAGAATTCATTCCTTCAGCAGCACTTTGAAGACCGAAAAGGAGCTGTTGCCTATGACCCTGTGATGGCTCCACAACGAGCATTAGTGGGTGATCCTGCCTACTGCCAAGGTATATTTGCAATCAAAACTCTGGAAGTTCATTGTCCATTTTGATAAAGAAATTGTTGCCTTGTCTATAATCCTGTGGCCTAAATATTGTATCCCGTGTCCTCAGGAGGGAGACTGTAATCTAGAAAAGCTCACACTGAGATAAAGCTCCCTAAAAGGTGCTTCAAGACTTTGGTTTGTGGCTGTCGGAGGCGAGGGTGGGCTTGTTCTGCCTGGGAGTCTGGCTGTCTAAATGGAGCCTCTCCCTGCAGAACCACTGGGAAGGGTTGCAGCCGCGAGGGTGGTGGTGGTGGTGGTGGTGGTGGTGGTGGTGGTCTCTCTGTGCCCCCCTCCCAGTGTAGTGCCTTACTATCATACCAAAGGGCCCAAGGGGGAGGGTAAAAGTTGACACAACAAAGGTTTGCAAAAGGAGCACCAGGAAAACCAGGAATCCATGTACACGTTAAGCTATGGGTCCATGTGTGGGCGTGCCCAGGTGCCTCTCTGAATGTTGTCAGCACAGCCGTCCTCTCCATTTTGGCACAACAGCAGGGACCTGCACCTCCCTGTCGGCGCTTCGGGGGCTGAGTGGTGGGATCGAAAAAGCCCACCTCCCTGTACTGGAGAGACTTGTGCATAGATTTGTGTTTTATTTATTCAATATTCTGCCTTCTGTCTCTGGTGTGCCTAGGATTGCTCGTTACCTCGTGCTAATTAATCCCCTGTTGGAGTGCGCGTCATTTTGTAGCCCCGTGCTTCTTGCTAATAAGGGATTCCCCAAAGAGTGACCACTCTGCAAATTAATAAAATTCCTGTCTGTATTGATTTTTTAAAAATACTAACATTACTTATAGCATTTTCAAAAATTACAAATGAGATGAGATAATGATGTATTGGAGTGTTGCAAAACAGAGAAACAAATGAAGAATGGCAAAGAGCCAGTGGACTGAAATGTGGAGCACGGATGCCAAGTGAAGAGAGGCTTAAAAGTCAGCTCTTCGGCAAGAGGGAGACCCATTCAGATCTGGTCCTGGCACGGTCTGTGCAGAGAGACGCCCTTGCACCAGCCGCCCCTTCAGCCCGGGCCCTCTTCCATGGACCTCTTTCCTCCCAAGTCCTTCTCTCTCTGCACTTTCCAAGAAGGGCTGAAATGAAAATAGAAAGTGACTGAAGAAACTGGAGTCTCTCTCTCTCTCTCTCTCTCTCTCTTGTTCTTTTATGGGGGGGGGGAAGCAACCCTAACTAATATTCCAGCTCCAGTTCTGGTGATATAATCCAGAGCGAGGCCCTTGATTTGATGAGGTTGAGAGGGACCTGGATCCATGGCGACTCCTCTCCCGTTGAGCGTTCAGGTGGATAGATGGGGTGGTGGGAACCATGCGCCTCGTTTGCAAAGGTTCAGCAGGCAAATGTGAAACTGGCTGCAAATTATTTCTGCTATCTGTCCCTGCAATGCCGTTAACAGCTGAGTGAACCCAAATGCATCAATTGCACCTTCCCAGACGGCATTTTCATGTTTCAATCTAGTTATGTATTTCTAGATGACCAAACATGTCCAAATTGCCACTAACAACGCTCCTATCACTTGGTTCACTGGGCAGAAAGGCAATAGATTAATACTGTAGCTGTGGGAAGAATGGAACCGTTTGGGTACAGCGGGGGTTCGGGTGTGCTTCTCAGGGAACCCACCACACACACACACACACACACACACACACACACACACACACACACACACACACACACACACACACACACACACACACACACACACACTGCTCGCAGCTAACTTGCTACCCCTCTCTTAGCTTAGGAAAATACCACTCCCGTCCAGCTTGAACCAAGGCGTCTGAAGAAATGAGCCAGAAATGAGCAGCAGCCAAGAGCCCAAGGGCACCGGGCAAGTTCCGTGTGCCCTAGAGCAGGCTCCTTGGCTGAACTGGAATCGTTCATGCAGGCTCTTGTTGCTCCTGCAACACAGAAGACCCAGCCCATTGGAATTGGGGAGCCAAATGTATTGCTCAACACTCTGGTGCATCTTCCATATACACATGTGTGAGCACACACAGAGAGAGAGAGAGAGAGAGAGAGAACCACAGTATATTTCTACAGGTACATTAGGATCCCATCCTAGTAAAAATGTGGGGCTAGAACTATCATGCTTCCCTTTGTGCCTTCAGTTCTGGCCCCAAAGGCAGGAAAGCCTCTCTGGGATGGAGCCTCCCCGGTCGCAGGCTCTCATCAGGTTCATTCTGTATTATTAATAATATCAGAAGGAGTTATAAATAGACAGAAAAATCACATGGTGCCAGCCTCCTCTGCTGCTCCTGCTCCTGCAGTCAGATCTGGGGGGGGGGGGGAGCGGAGAGGGTGGGAGAGGGGCCTCTGCTGGCATTATACCAGAGAAAAGATTGCTTCTCCTTCACCTCCTGTCCCCCGAAGAGCAGGACCTCGGGAAGCTCCCTTGGCTTCAGCCCTCACTTTCAGGGCTCCCTTGGAAGAAGAGAGACTGATTTTCACCAGCTTATGCTTTTAGATGGCAAAGGAGAAAAAACCCCTCTCTCTCTCTCAGAAGATCCAGAGGTTCTCTAGCAGATTCCAGATGTTGCTGGAGAGCTCATCCCACCACATTGGGAGATCAATGCCTCCTCCCCCTCCCCTTCTAACTTTGGCCTCTGGACTACTCAGATATCCTTCTTCCTCAATTCCATGCTCAGTTTTGCTCCACCCCCACTACCTGTTTTCTGCTTCTCTACTTCCTTCTTCTCTTGCATCTCCCCAGGGAACACGGGCAGGTCCTGCGTGCTTTCATTGTGAAGAACTATGAGCTTCATCGTTCCTGCCAAGCTGACATCTACATTTAATTTTGTTTGCCATATATCTGTGGCAATAAATGGCGAGCGTAATAGTGCAATGATCAGTCACGAGGCAGTTGCTTACTCCAAATATTATCTCTGCTTAAGCAGTGTGCTCAGCTTGACTGATTTATTGACTCGCTAAACTGATCTTCTCCTGCATTTTCCTGTAATTAAAACAATCATGCTCCTAGAGTCCATCTGCATACAGCAGCCGGTAAATTATTATGTCAGCAGATCATTAAGGGAGATACTATGAACAAACTTCAAAAATAAGACACAATCAGTGAGCTAGTATGTGTGTGGTTGGTGAAGCAATAGGGTACCCTCCCTCCCACTCCGAGAGGATGCCCTACATCAGGTTTAGGACATGCCTGTGGAAAGCAGCCTCAGGAACTGACAGTCCCTTTCTGCAAGGTTCACTGTTGTATGGGCTACTCTACCTGCACAGAATGCATCATTTTCCATAGAGTATTGGAGGCTGGCAGCCTGAGCCAGCACGGATGAGCTGCTGCATGTAAGGGCCAGATAAGATTGTGTATCTGAGACAGACCCCCCCCCCCACGGGCACCTCACAGTGGCTATCGAGTCAGGAGTAATCCTTATACTCATTCACAGTTTTTCTCAGCTTCTATTCTCAAAGTGGGATTGCATGTTATAGCCTGTATGCTCACCTCATGGTCTTTCATTTAAAGAGCATGTCAGAAGAAATGGATTATATAGTCCATGAAAGTTCTCACCTGAAATAAATAGTTCACTGAAAAAGACCAACCTGCTTCCTCTCTGAACGTCTTTAGTTAATGCTCTGACTCACCCAGTCCCATTTCAGTATCCAGGCAGTAGGAGCTGACGACTCTATAACATCCCATCAAGCCATTTGCATTGGTGAATGGCAGAAAGGTGGAGGAAGAGGAGACACAGAACTTCAATTCTTGCTGAATGGGGTAACTTTTTTGGAGAAGGGTGCCTTCATAGATATGAGTATTACACCAACCTTTGGCTGTTGCAAGGTGTTCTTATCTGCCAAATGCATCATAAATGTTTTCTAGTGGTGACATGGAGGCTGAGCAGTAAACATCTGCAATAGGTACACGTAGAATAAGTTCACAATTTATGTGACACAGAAGGCAACAATAAATCCATGAATGCCAGACCTTGTGAGAAGTGGGCAAATTAAGGGACAGCTATTTGTTCACAGGATATCCCTGGAAAAATTAGCAGCTTACAGTAGTTGGTATTTCATGACATGGGAAAAAAGCCTTTGACAGATTAGAATTGACTTTAAAAAAAAAAGACCTGTGTTAAAGCACTTAAACTTGAGTTTCTTGTTCCTAGGTGAGCAGCAAATGGACTCTAAGGCAAGACACTTAGCTAACATATTAAGCCTTGAACTAGGAAAAGCTGTTCATTGACTCTCTCGTTGTCCTTCCTCCTGGTGCCCTGCTATGTTCCTCATGGACAATGGTTATGGAAACAGCATCCAGCAAGCACAGGTGGCTTGAATCAGCCGATGCTTGTTTTGAACAGGAATGTGAACAAAAATAATCCCCAGATTCTCCAGGGGGAATGATTTGGTCCCCCTTCCTCCTCTGGTTGTATTTTTGGGACAAATCCTAGTGAAAGTGGCATAAATCATAGAGGGCAAAGTTTGAAACATGTAAAATTAGCCCCCATCTTCTTCAGACCAGTGGGTCAAATTGTCTGCTCTCAAGTTGATTCTGACTTTTGGCAACCATGGGAAGGTTTTCTGGGTGCCAGGGACCCAGAAGGGGTTTTCAACCCCTCCTTCTAGCAGCACTCTGAGGCTACCTCTCTGCTTTTCCAAGGCTGCCCAGTTGGCAAGGCACATTAGCTGGTGAACCACAAACCCTCTCCAAATGACTGCAGGTGAGCCGTCTCCCCAGAGCCACGGTGGGGACTCAAACCCATCTCCTCTAGTGCTCCAACCTATGGAGATAAACCAGATCATCAGCAACAAAAAGTATGCAAAGCATGTTTTGTCCATTTTTTTCTTCAACCATTCCCATGAGGATATTTTTGTTTAAGTACAATAGTAGACACATCATGCATTGGCTTGTTCCAAGAATTTCTTGGCCATTTTGCAAAATATCATTTTCTTCTAGGCCAGTGGGAAGACACTATCCAATCAGCTTTAAAACTGCATCCCTATCAATACATAGAATAACAACATGAAAAGAGCAATACAGTATACAGGATTTCAAACCAAACAGATACTCAAAGGCTAATCGGGTTTCTGTAATTAAAAAAAAAAGACTGAAAATTTGAAAAACTCAGAGAGCTTCTAAAATAAATCAGAGAAGGAGCCAAGATACTTCTTCAGGGAGAGAGATTTAAACAACATCAGATTCCCCTGAAAGAAAGCCGTGAGTGGGAGAGGTGTTTTGGTCAGAGTCCACTTAGACCCCTGTAAACACGGCTTTTCTTTTTTATCCTCAGAGGACAAGGTTTGGTGATCAAAAAGAGGTCACCCACGACTAAAGTTTCTCTGCGAAGAGCTGTCCGTGGGGGACTCAAATCTCCCTTTGCCTCATGCACACTTTCTTGGCTCAGGCTCAGCCACTGAAGTCTGTATTCAGGCACCGTGGCTTTCACCTGCCTGCCTCTGGGCAAACACCACCACCACCACCACCACCACCCACCCCTGACTGGGCTTCCCCAGGACCTTCTCCACTACAAAAAATATATATATATATGGCCAGAGGTAATGCATGGCCTGAAATTGAAACAGCTCTCCACAGACCACAAGACCTCCTGGATTTTTTCTGGGAAATCCCATGGTTGCATTAGCTGCACATGAAGCATTTTCTGCTCTTCTGCAATTAAAACATCTTGAAGTTATTTATTTTATTCATTTATTTGTCTTATTTATAGGCCACCTTTGCTCCCAATAAGGGGACTTGAGGCAGCTCACAATATGTGAAAGGATTAAAATTCAAAGAGACACAAACATCTCAACATCTAAATTTTTTCAAACTGCCACTGACATCCTAACTTCAAAACCTTATTGCGCACGCGCGCGCGCGCGCGCGCGCACACACACACACACACACACACACACAGAAAGCACCTTGCTGCATTTCAAATGTACTGGAAAAATAAATATTTGAATCCACTTTTCAGCCTGACTCACTCTTGATTTAGCAATGTTTAATACAAAACTGTTGCCTGAATCCGTTAGCATAATATTAAATTGAAAGCAACCTGCAAATCAACGGAACAAAAAGCTATTGAATATATTCTAATGGCCAGCTTCAACCATTCGTGGTCAGGTTTTGCTTGCAGTCGTCCAGTGCTCTTAGCTGTGCATTTGTTCCAGTATAAGAAGTCTTGAAACATGGACAGAAAGGACAGGCGCTGTGCCTCCTCTGGCTTGAACCTTTCCCGGAGAGGCTCAGGGCCAGGACAAGAACAGGCGCTGGGTGTTACCTTCCCCGGCCCTGCCGTTTTTGCTGCCCTGAAGTGGTCTCCACCTGCATGACCGAGATCGAGAAGAGGCCAGTCTGGAGGGGACTGGGAATTTGGAACAGGGACACAGCAGGGCGATGGGGATGGGGCACTTTAACCATGAAGGGGGCGCATCCAGTCCTACTTCCCTTCCCATCCCCACCTGGCCTGATGGGTCACTTTGAAGAAAAAAGGAAGGAATCTCCCTCTGGAATCCCTTGAAGGGAAGAGTCAACGTGTAGGGTGGAAGAAGCGTTGCTCTTCCTGTCTCCTTAGAGGACTTGTGTTGAAACAGAGCAGGGCCAAGCACTCACCTCAGAGGACGTCCTGAGGAAAAAGAAGCCCCCTTTGCAAAAAGGTAGCGGTCCAGGTGACATGAGCCCAAAGCGGTACAAGGCAACACAAACTGGATTCTCTCCCCCCCCCCTTATATCATCATGGGAAGGCTCAGTTGAATCCGGACCTTCATCACCTCAGTTGATCCCCTGTTTCCAGGGAGTCACAGATGGAAAAGCAATGACAGACAGACAGACAGAGAGAGAGAGAGAGAGAGAGAATAAGTCTGGTCCCCTCAGACGGAGCATGGGTTGCCATGGCTAGCAAGGCTTACAGCCACGGCTACCACTTGTTGTGGTTGCTCTGCAGAAGTGTCGTTGCATCAAAGACCCAAGAGAGCGGAGGTCAAGAAAACCCATCAGAACCACACTGCTAGACTGTGGGCAGGTACAGCCCCTCACCTCCCATCGGCCTCCTTGCATCCTGGGGGCTGTAGAAAGTTCTAGAGATGGTCTTTTGCCCCTTCCTTGGGTCTTTGTGATACATATGTTTTGGTCTGCACAAGCTGAGGATGTGGACAATATCCGGCTAGGAGGCCATCGATTACAGAGGCAAAGGGTTTTTTTTTTCCTTTCCTGGCTGACAAAACCAGTGGAAGAGGGTCTGGGAATGACATGGGGGTGGGGGTGGGGTTAGCACTGCCTAATCTGGAAGGGAGAGCTGGGACAGCTTTTGCTGCTCTCAACATATGCCATCAAGTCACTTCCGGCAACCCTGTGAATGAGCAATCTGCAAAAGGTCCAGCAAATAAATCTTTTCTCTAGATACCCCCATGCAGCACAACTTTCAGTCAGTCTCAAAGTCCCATTTTCGGGCAAGGTGAGAAAATATACGGTGGCCTTTCATCTGCAGGGGGTCCTAGAGGTCCACCTCAGACCCATGTCAGGCCAGGTGCTGCGACTCAAACAGTCGGAGTCAGTGTGACAGCCAGCTCTGACTTACTCTCAGGTGGCAAGGGAAGGCCACCCACCCTCACACCTGGCTGTGCGCTCTCTCTCTCTGTCTCTCCTCATCCTTCTCTGAAACCTTGCTCTGGAGGCAGGCGGGACAACAGTGAGCCAGTTGGCTCCAGAGGCAGCCGCTTCCCAAGGCTCAGCGGCCTGGAGGTGGAGGGGCCCCAGCCCTGTGCTCCCCCACGGCCCTTTCCTCTGGCTCTGCCAGCTTCTCAACCCACTAATTACGAGGCAGCCCTAAAGGGCAGGCCGGCAGCCCCCTTAGCTGCACTTAATCGCTGTGTGGGAGGGGACTGCGGCTGAACCGGGCAGGGCTGGTGTCAGAGCTGACCTTTTCCTTTTGCAGCTGCACACAGACACATCCCTCCCAGCGGCCTCCTCGTCCCTGGCTCTGAGCAGACCTTCCCTGTTTCAAGGCCCAGCTAGTCTCCCTGGGGGAGCAGGATGGCGGCATCCACGGTCTTAGTCAAAGGGCCCTAATTAAGCCGCCTTCTGCATCTAAAGGAGGGGCAAGAGTGACACCCTGCTCTCTTGTCTCCCGGGGGAGGGGGGACCCATGGTTTTGCAGGCAACCCAAGAAATGCAGCTGCTTTTTAATTGATGCCTTCTAGCTGGCCTGTCCATGTAGATACGCTTTTTTCCAAAATACTTCACAGGCAAGTTAAAGCTGCTGTTGAGGGTTAGGTTGGGTTGGTTTTAAACCCTGCTCAGTTGGCTTTTAGAACAGGTGACCTCAGCTTATTCGCATTTCTATTCCAAATATCATCTCATGAGTATTACAAAAAAAAAAGTGCTGTAACACACCACCATATAGCTGGACATCATTGACATCATCTGGACTCGTGTAAATAATGTGTATTTTATTTTATTTTATTTCAGGCCATGAGTGAACTTCTTCCCAATCCAGAGGTGGGTGGAGGGGCCAACCCTAACCCAAATTATAGAACGAGGTGCAGTCTCTGGGGCTGAGAGCTCAGACCTTCCGCAAACTGGTTTTATCTCAGCTGCTCTCTCTAGCCCTCACCACCCACCCCCAGGTGCAATGGGGGGGGAACAAGCATCTTCGCCTACTTGACAGGCCTGTGGGATGTGATTCTGCCTCACCAAATCCTGCTCTATGAGCCACCTGGCTCAGCCATTCCTCTCAAGGAAGCAACTGGATGAATGGTGTAGAGCAGAGGTGTGGTGGGGTTGAACGAGCCCCTCCTTCTCTCCTCACCTGCTCCAAATCAAACTGTGGGACCCACAGTCCATTGACAGGGGGGGGGGAGGCAAGAGGCCTCTAACTACGGGAGGAGGCTAAGCATTACCTCTGTGGGGTCCTCCGTGTGGTGCAACCAAAAGCAACAGATGGTTCAGCCTTCTCAACTTCATCATGGTGTTACATCCCCTGTTCTTGCCTCCCTCCCCCTCCATGCTAATAGAGGCATCCCCCCCTCCCTGTATGGAAGTCGGAGGGGTACTTACTTACTTACTTACTTACTTACTTACTTACTTACTTACTTACTTACTTACTTACTTACTTACTTACTTACTTACTTACTTACTTACTTACTTACTTACTTACTTACTTACTTACTTATTTATTTTACCTATAGCTCGCTCTCGCTCTCGCTCACACAGAGAGAGACATTTTCTGTGTAACCTATCAAAGTGCTGCTGATTATCTGTCAATCAATGTTAATGTATTAACATGTGACAGTCTGTAGCATAACAATTACCCTCATCCAATTAAGCAGACCTTTCACACTCTCCAAGAGGGTGATGGAGGGAGGAAGTTCAATCAGCATAATTAGTTCAATCAGAAAAGAACCTCATCAGGAGCAGAGAAAGCACAGGATTGGGGGTGGGGGGGTGGGAGGATAATATTCTGTGTGATGCCAAGAGGCAGGGATGGCTCTGGCTTAGTGAAGCAAACCGTCCCTCTTCCAGGGTGGCAGCCCTCAACAGCCCTCGCCTTCTTCCCAAGAAATTACCTCCCTTGCCTGCGTTGTGCTTGCTATTTTGGGAGGCTGAGTGGGATCCGGCGACAGGCGGGAGAAGGGAGAAGGAAGATCCCAGCCTTGTTGTTCTGACATCTGCTTGAGCAGCAACTTCCTCTGAATAAACCAGGCAGGGAAGATTTCCTGCCTTTCTCTCCTGCTCACCTCTCGTGGGGGGGCAGCTTCAGATTCTGGCTCAAACACTGGCCACCCCTTGTTTCCGGAGGGAGGGAGCTGCCATGGCTGTGCTTGTGGGGTTGAAGTGATGGACCTCAGAGTCAAAGCGTCCCCACCACCACCACCACCACCATGAAATTCACTTGGGGGTCCTAGAGGAGGCTGGTGACAAAAGCTGCCTGGACGAGACGGGGGGGGGGGCGATGTACGCTGATATGATGTCACAGGGTGGATCTCTCGCAAGGACAAGCTCTGGTATGTCAGGTGTTTGCCCCAAGCCAGCTGGTTGTGGAAATCTGGGGAGTCTCAAGCACCTGGGCTCCCCACACCCTCCAGCCGCACCACCTGCCAGCGTTCCTTTGAGGACTTTTCTCCCACGTGGCCTCACCTCCAGCACAGGCCACGTGGAAAGCTTTTCCCAGTGCAGTGGCCCTGCTAAGGCTTGCAAAGGGGCTTGCCTCCAGCTTGCAGGCTTCTCCTCCCCAACACTGGGCAGTGATACTCAGGGCTCAGGCCACCGGAAGACTCGTGGGCTGTCGCAGTCGGCACCCACCTTCTTCCCCATTTCACTCCTAATTGCACAACAGGCTCCAGTATCTCTCCCCCACCAGCTTATTAGTGTGCCAAGGTTGCACACGGGCAATAAATGAGCCTTGAGTGCCATCCAGCCAGAGGTGGAGATGCCCGGGGCTTAAAGACTTTAAAGTTGAGCACAAAAGTCACATGTTTTTTCCCCCTGTGCATCCTGAGATTTCCCTCCCCATCTAGAGTCCTGCGCATCTCCTTGAGAGTTTGGCAACCTTAACTGCTGACCCTCTTCCTGTTTTGAGCCTGGAAAGAGGTCCACCTTGAAGGTGGTTCGGTAGCCATGCTTCTTTGCTGAGAGCTTTGGAAAAGTAAAACCATTTCTGTGTTGTCCCCTTCCTCCCCCCCCCACCGCCCCTCACTCCTCGCCCAAGGCAAGGGGGAGGAGGAAGCCCAATCCCACCACATCTCTGTTCTGGCTCTCTCTCTTGTGCCACTACATTTTCTTCTGCTGCCTGGTAGTGATCTTTCATCTTCATGCTTTAATCTGTAAGTGAGACAAAAGACTCTCCATCCTTTTATATGCTAAAAGAACAGCTTTCACCTCTTCTCTGACTCACTAATTAGAAACTCCTTAAAAATGCAGCAACAAGGAAAACTGCCTTTTGATCTTTCCTTTTAGGAGTCAATAAAGAAGCTTCCTTGTGGGAGGCTTGGAAAACTAGCCCTCCATTTACTTCTTTTTGCCTCCCCTGGGAAGCAGAAGGACAAAGACAGAGAAGCCAAACATGAGGGAGGGGGGAAAGCTCTCAAGCATCTCGGGGTGAGCACCCCTGGGTCCCAAAAGGCCAGGCCCATGCCTCAGGGTGTCTCCAGTGATGCAGCTGCAGCTGGCCCTCCACCTGGGGAAAGGTAGAGGAGATATCTCTGCAAGAAGGGCCCCCAGGCCGAAGGGCCCCACAGGCTGCTCCCTTCCTGCCCTTGAGCACTGATAGGGAGGCATGGTTTTGCCTTCTTTCCAAGGTGGGGGTGTCTGCCACCATCTTCTCCTCTGGGTCCAGGTTTTCTCCACGCAGTGTTCCCACCCTGCACGGTGGAACCAAGTCAGTCTTAGAGGTCAGCTTTTGGGACAAAGGGTGGAGGCAGGGGGCTTTCCTTACTCTTGCCCTCAGTGGCATTAGCGTGATGCTCTCTATCGCCCTAATTCTCTGAGGAGAACAATCTTGTCTGGTTTTGGAAGGTTATCAAGGGTGGACCTGATTAATGCTCGGGTCGAAGAAGATCACCAGGATCAACCAAGGATTTCCAGATCAGGCCAAGAAACAATCCTCTCCCATCCCCATCCCCCAGAACCCAAAACTTTGGCTACAATTAATACTGGTAGAGCCACAAGGGTTAGGCTGGGTGTTTTTTCTTTTGTTTCAGGTTTGAGTCATTTTGAAAAACTCAGGAAAATTCCAGCCAAACTAGCAGCATGGATGCTAGAACTTCTCTCTCTCTCCCTCTCCCTCTCCCTCTCCCTCTCCCTCTCCCTCTCTCTCTCTCTCTCTCTCTCTCTCTCTCTCTCTCTCTCTCTCTCTCTCTCTCTCTCTCTCTCTCCCACCCCAAATTTTTCTCCCTTCATCAATGGTAGTGAAAGACAAAAGAGTCTGGTCCTCAGACATCCCATCCAAAACCAGATAAAAGTGATTGGACCAAATCAAACCCTTCCTTCTTTCAAGGAAGTCCCACTTCTAAAGAGACCTCTTACTTCTTTGTAGAACTTACACTCTTGAGGAGCCTGATGCCTCCTATCCAATACCACAGGCTCCAGGAAATTTTTTAATCCAAATAAATTCATTTGTTCTTAAAAGAAAATGACTGCCCCAAACATTGACCCTTGGGGTCCCCTTCACTTCTGGGCCAGATTTCCATTCTCAAAGGCTCACAGTCCTGGAATGACCGCAGAAGCAAACGCATGCATGCACTTTTATAATTACAGATTTATTTATTTATTAGCAACACATCCCACCCACCCACCCTCAGATGGCTCACAACGTTGCACCCTAGGCTGGCTGATCTAGCTGAGGAATGCCAAAGTCGCCAGGGGAAAAGCTGGCTGAGCCGAGTGAGAGTTGTCTATAGTGAGCGAGAAACTGTGAGTAACGCGATCCCCTTTGCAGCAAATCAGGCTGCAAGGTCAACGAAGCAGCCCACCTGCTCCACAGTTGAGTCTATCTGCTCAAGGAGCTTTCCGAGGTGCTGAACAGGGTTTTCAGGACAGGGCTTGGTGCCTGGGAGGGTCTGGAAAGGTTCAGTCTAAATTCCAGAGTGGAAGGAGGAAGAACCAACCTCTAGGTACCTTCCTGATTAAAGCTGCTGGAGGGTGGCTTCCCACCTCCTCTTTTGGCAACAGGAAACATCGGGGAGGGTTGCTAAATCAAGCGCCGCTTTAATTCTCTCTGTACAGCCAAGTAAGATAAAAGCAAAGTCATGATCATCCGCGCGTATTCCTTGCTAGAAAACCGTATCAAAGTGACGGTGCTCTTTGCCTGCCTTTCCTGCTGCCGTCTCCCCAGAGTGAAAGTAATGAAAAGCAAAAATAAGGCTACTCTCCTGGGGAAAGCAAGAGTGTCTCTGTTAAAAGAAGACCCCCACCATGTCCCCCTCCCAACCCCTCCCTCATTTCCCAACTTCTGAGCTGCTGGGCTGGAGAGTTACGTTTCCCTGCAGGCACAAATTATAAATGTGCCGCATACAAAAGTGTGCTTCTTTCAGAGTGAAGGTGAAAGAAGGTGCCTGCCTATACATTTTTCTGACTGTCTGGAAAATGTGGAACAAAACTTGAAACTCTCTTTCTTAAAAAACAGGAAGAAGGGGGAAAAAAAACAGAAAAAGAATCCTCCTGGCTGTATAAATATGAATTCTGAGCATGTGGTAATTGGAGAGGCTCCACGCCAGCCACTCTTATCAGCCATTGTTTGACTAATGCTGCGGAGAGTTTAAACAAGAGAGTTATTACTCGATATGACACTAAATTAAAAGGTTCAGGCTTTGCTTTAAACTTAAGCTTACCCGGCTGGGTCACACTGAATTCCAAAGGTCAGGAGTGCCTGGAATAAGCACGGCTATTTACTACAGACCTGTTGATTAATTACATGGTACTTGATTCAATTA
Source organism: Pogona vitticeps (assembly GCF_051106095.1). Lineage (NCBI taxonomy): Eukaryota > Metazoa > Chordata > Lepidosauria > Squamata > Agamidae > Pogona > Pogona vitticeps. The sequence goes on along the minus strand of NC_135791.1, from coordinate 450,607 downwards.
AAATTCTGTCTGGCTCCTGACCTGGAAGAGTGTCAGGGAGCGTTATCTGAGGAAGCAGAAAGGAAAGGGGAGAGAGAGAAAGAGAGGGGGAGGAAGGGAGGGTGAAATGTGAAGGAGGGGGGGCTGAGGCAATGTGAAGACAGCCGTGACCTCAGATGGCGCAGCTCTTAGGCCTAGGGTGGGTTTCGTCAACTCTTCTGTGTGAAGAGAGCTGCGTTTCCTTCTGTCCTTCCAGCGCTTCTCCTCCTCCCAAAGGTTCGGAAGGGCAAGAGAGGGATGGGTGGGGAGGCTTTCCTTGCATTCCAGGGTCATGACCCTTTAAAAGCAATGCTGGTCCTTCCGTGAAAATGGTCCTAGAGCTGAAACTCAGGAGGCGCTGCCTGCCCCGTCTGGACTGCAAGGGTCAGACGCAAAAGCCCTTTTCTCGGTTGGGGGAGGCTGGGCAAGGCCTCGCTGGGGGGCTCAGTCCATGTCTTGCGTTGCTCTTCCACCCCTCAATTGGAGGGGAGCAGGACACACCAGGCTCGACGAAGGGCCTGACTCCAGAAGGGAGCCGTCTGTCCCCCCCCCTCCTGCCTCTGGAATGGCAGAGGGAGCCCATGGAACGAAGCGCCGCCCGCCTCCCAGGGGCTCGCTCTTGCTTCTCTGAAACTGGGGTGGAGCCTCTGAGGCAGCCACCGGTCTCTCGCATGCCAGAGGAAGTATTCCAAACTCTGGAGCTGCCAGACTGAAGGACCGTCTCTGGGACTCCAGGTGGAAAGCCAGGCCTTGGGAAGAGAGAGGCGGGTTGTTGTGTCTGTTGGCATCTTTTTAAGGCAAGAGCAGGTCAGGAACAGCCCCTCGGGAGTCGCTGGGCAGCAGCTCCCAGCCTGGAAAGGCGAAGGGCTGCAGCCCAGAGACACCTAGCAGGCCTCATATTGCCCCCACCCACCCCCCACCCCCGATTTAAAACTTGGGCACACAAGCTTGGCCCAAAGCTCTTGCTTCTTCTCCAGCCTTTGCCTGCTTTGCCTCTGTGACCTCACAAGGCCCCGCCCACCCCTGGAGTCAATTCTGAGCCTGGACGCCCCAGGGAATGGGAGGCTGCTCACCTGGCAAAGAGATCAGGAGCGCCTCGCACACTCCCCACGGGTCCAGCTGCGGGGAGAATGGGTGGCTCCTTCCACCAGGCTGGCTGGATGCCACCCAGCAGCACTTTAACTGGATACCTGCTTTTACCCCTTTGACACAATCGGGGCAAAGAGGAGGCTCTCCTTAATGCTAATCAGAAGTGCCGTGCTTGGCTGTGAGGCTCATTTGGATTACATGCCGGTTGCCATTTCCTTGGTGGGATGAGGTGGCCTGCGTGAACATCAAGGGAGCCCCAGGACGTCACCGTAATCTTACGACAGCTTCAAGCTGAGCCGTCCAGATGGGCTTTAAATGGGGCTTTCAATCCAGGATGAACAGGACTTAAAGCCAGAGGAAAGGGAATAAAGGTGAAGAAGGATTAAAATAAGATCCAGTGGAGGTAAAAGAAATCAAAATCCAGCTGCATAAAATATATGAAACTCCTCTTAGCAGAGCGAGTGCACGCAGCCTGTTAAACCTTTTCCCAAGAAAAGCCTAACAAGCGGAGCCTGGTGGGCCCACCCCATTCCCCAACCAAGTAATCCCCACAGGTAGTACAGTTAACTATTTTGCATTATATTTCACTTTGCTTTGAGAAAGATGCTGGTAACCTATCAGGAAACCAAGCCCTCTGAGAAAGAGCAGAAGGAGTCGGATGTATTTAAGCTGGAGAACAGAAGACCAAAAGGACCTGAAGGGCTTTCATGTGGGAGGTGGAACAGGCGTCTTGTCCTCTGGTCAGGGCAGGACCCAAACCAATGGACGCAAAGGATCAGAGAGGAAGAATCTCTTGCAGGCAAGAGCCGTCCACCCGTGGGAAGCTAGTGCATCTTCCTGCAGGCTGGACGGCCATCTTTGAGGGGTGATTTCCATAGATTTCTGCTCAGCCAGGAGGCCAGGATAGATGACCCTCTCAGGTGCCTTCCAGGTCCCACAGAATTCTGCGATTCAGTGTTTGGGAAGCAGAAGACTAGTGCTGCTGCTCCCTCCACCTCTCCTCTTTGGTCCCTCTTGAAATGGGCCTTTAAGAAGATCTGACGTAATAATAAATTCTTAATCATGCTGGGCAGGAGAGGCCAGGATAAATCTTCAATAGAAATGAACTTTGAGAGCCTGCCCATAGAAAAGCCAAACTTGCCAGGCAAATAAAAAATGGATAAATAATGAAAGAGAGAACTAAATATTTCATTAGGGTAAGGTTATTTTTTCCCTCTGATCTGAACCTGCCTTGCTTCAAGAGGTGTGAAACAGTGCCATTAAAATGCATTCATCCTGACCCTCCCTGCTTCTTTGTGGTCTGGTGGATGGAGGGGGAGGGGGAGGGGGAGGGGGGAGGAAGGTGGGGGGGTTGGGGGGGGACTCACGCCAGGAAAGATCTGGTTTGTTTCCCTCTAACTAGGGATTCAAAGACAGGCCTGAGTATGGCAGGATGGAAGGCTAAGTGGCAGGTGTTGTTATGTTGCTAAAATTACCCAAATTCTCCACTCTAAGGCGAATAGCCTGGATCAGAAACATCTCTTTATCACCATGGAAACGAAAGATAACACGGGAGAAGGTCCAGCAATTTCCATTCCCTATGAAAGAAGAAAAGATACTTTTTGTGTGTGTAATCATTGTATTCAACAGATGAAGCTTGGAGAGGTTGAGAGGTTTCTACAAAGCTGCATCTGAAGGGTTGTGTGTGTGTGTGTGTGTGTGTCTGTGTGTGTTTTAAAGGAAAGAACACAGCAGGAATTTGGGCAAGAAGAAAGTCTGCTGTGGCTTCTTTTGGAAAACAAAAAAAAAAAAAAAAAAACACCACACAGCACTTTCCAGTTTCAGGGGGAACACTGGGCCGATTTGTAAACTGGAAAAACAGAAACATAAACAAAACAAAGCATGTGGGTGCCTTTTTAGAAGACGGGGGTGGACCAGACGTCCATGCTAGAGAACTCCAGCCAGTCCCCCAAAACTGCAGCTTCCCTCCAAACCAAACGGAACGGAACATTCCTGGACGTCCAGGCATCTGCACAACCGGCTTGGTTTTAGTTGCAATGAGATGCGGGGCATTTGAAAGTGCTCTAAAATGTTCTTTGCTGGGGCTCAGGCTTAGAATGGATACTCTGCGTGCGTGCGTGCGTGCGTGCGTGCGTGCGTGTGTGTGTGTGTGTGTGTGTGTGTGTGTGTGTGTGTGTGTGTGTGTGTGTGAGAGAGAGAGAGAGAGAGAGAGAGAGAGAGAGAGAAGCACTTTTATCCAGCAGAGACCACAAAAAGCAGTCCCTGGCCCATAAGGTGGAACAGACAAGGGACACTTCAGATCAGAGCAAGAGCAGCCCACCCATTCAAATTGCGAGGGCAATACTTCTCTCCCACTGGCCTGCTCCTGCCTTGCAGAACTTTTTTGTTGCAAATTATTAACTCCATCCCACAGAATATAAGAAAAACCCACTATGGGCAGACTTTGCGCATAAGTCCAACACCAATGAATTTTTTCCAGGCTGCTTTTTTGCATGTTCTTCTTCCTTTGCACTTGATACGGGACGTTGGATTTAAGCTTCCCAACAGCAGCCAGAATTTGCTAACCTGATGTAGCAGTTCTGATATTTATTTATTTATTTAAATTTTTACCCCACCTTTCTCCTTAAAGAGAACCCGAAGTGGTTCTTCTAGCTTTCCTCCAACTTTTATTAAACATGAACTGCTCAAGCCTTCGTGAATACAATGAACTGCTCAATTTGCTTGTTTCCTAACCTTTACAAACTGAATCACTATAGAATAACATGGTATTTGCATCCTGAATTAAGAAGATAATTAATATTATTTTAATAATGTAAGCTGCCTTAGGTCTTTTTTAAGGAGAAAAGTAGGGTAAAAAAAATTTAAATAAATAAATATTCTTAATTACCTTTACCCAATCCTGCTGTGTTTGTGGAACATGAACAATGTACATGAAATAAATCTTCCTTTCTATGGTCACACTTCATGTCAGAGTGTAGAAGTAACTGTTTAGGTTTATCAGTACCAAATTACAGGTATTTTAGAAGATTTTATGTCAAATTAACCCAAAGGGATAGCTTCTATTCACATCTGTGGAATACTTCCATATTTTTTCCTCATTAGTCGTTTTAGCACCATTTTCCACAGTGTGTGTTGCTAGAGTCTCCCTCTCCCCCCGATTTATTCTCGATATATATATTTTTTTCTGCATTCAGTCACTCTATTCAGTTTTAATTCTCTCTCTCTCTCTCTCTAATCTGTTTTGAGCTGAACAATTTCTTAATGGCACAGCTCCAATGCTTTGCTTTGACTTGTCTGCTAAATGGAGGTTTTGATCCATCCAGAACCTTGTGCACTTGCGTTATCTGAGTCCTGATGAAGACAGCCAGGCAACTGATGTGAGAGAAGCTTCCTCGTCTTGAGCGTTGGCTGGCAGGAAGGCAGCGTGGCACTACAAGAGCAGAAGGAAACGTGCGGGAGCCCTGAGATGTTGGGGTGCCTCCCTGAGTCCAGCTGGGCACCGTCCCTGTTGAGTTATGGTGCCCCATAAGATAGCCAGACCAGCCTCCCACAGCAGAGGGGCTGCCCAGACCAGGGTCTCCTGAAGGGAGGGCATTTGTATCCTGGCCTGCTGATGTCCTAACAGGAAGGAGGTTGGTAGATAAACTCCCTCCAAGTGGCAGGAAAGGGGCTGGAGAGAAGCTGATGCCTGGGGAGAAGCTCAGGCACCTTTCCTGGTCAGGTCAGCCAAGCCATGATCACAAGAAGATCTTAGGCCCCTCTTAGAATAAGGGTTGCGGAGGTTCACGCACGGGCATGCAGCTTCTTTCTGTGCTTATGCCTCCCACGAGAACTTCCAGGGAAATGTGCATAAATGTCCCATTCAATGAAACCTTCTAACAATATTTTCATATTTTATCAGCCCTTAATTATTAGCCTATTGTTCCACCCCTTCAATTTTACCAAAGTAACTATCTTCAACACCCAAAGTAAAAAATAAACTAGTTATCAAGGCAAACACTTTCAGTTATTGATTACAGATTTTCATAATAGCTTCTGATATGGGATTTGAGACACTATTAATTTTGTTCTTTCTGCTCTCTAATGAAGGCAGTTGCTGCGATGCCCTCTATAATCACTGCCCTCATATCTGAACCAGGCAGGCTTCATAGTCACAGCCAAGACTATCACCCTTTGCTTTTTGCTCTTTTTTTTTTTACAGTATACTTATGTATTTCTACTTGAATTGCCTTCATTATTTTTTCCTGCCTTTTTCTTTTCTTCTTTTTTCTGTATGAATAAAAAACCTGACCCATTCTTTTGCCAGTTTCTGACACTCAATTAAAAAAAATTGGGCTTAGAATATACATTTAGGAAAGTGTAAATCTCTTGATCAATAACCAAGAGTTTTAATTTCCATACATCTGCTGAACACAATTTTTTCTTCTCTTTCTATATATAAATGCTTACAATAGAATAAGCACTCTTTTACTGCAATTAATTTTCTTCCCAGAAAATATCTGTAGGTCTTGAATTACATGTGCAATCTTTGTCAATGGTTTTTAAATGAATGTCAGGGTATTTACTGAGCCCCGTGGGGGTTCCAGGAGGGGGAGGGTCAGTTGATGTGGCCTCTCTCCAACCCACTGAAAACTCCGGGGCCTGCCTTGAGGTCAGACAACATCCACAAGGTGCCAATTCTGCTTCTCAGCAACACGGTTCATGAAAAAATGGCACGTTGTTGTTGTCGTCAGTTTTGCCAGTACATAATCTTTTGGGACTATTTTTCTTTTAGCTTTTTTTTCACCTGTTTGGGAACAAAGCATAGATATAACTAGTGGCAGACACTTGGTTTCCTCTGCAAAACGACATGGGAGTTTCGGGTGTGGATTTTTCCTGAATAAATTATATCAGCGGAGGCAAAACAATATCTGAACACAGACATGGTAAGTGACTGAAATTTGATTTGTGTGTGTGTGTGTGTAATGGTGGCTGCTGTATGAATCCACTAAATGAATTAATATCATATATGCCTATTGGTTAGTAAGAAAGAAAGAAAGAAGAGATAAAGTCACCAGCCAGAGACTGATCTGGGGTTACTTTTTTAAAAGAATGGGTGCATGTTTATAGTTTTAGACAGATAACTTAGCTGTTCAGTTTATCTTCCAAGTACCCCCTTTCACTAGCATGACAATTAGTTGCAGATGTTTGTTCATTAGCTGTGAAGAATGTACTTGATCAGGGAATTTATGTCTGCAAATAATTACTACCCTAAATCATTGCTATTGCTTTATTACTCGGGGGGGGGAGGCTTGACCTCAGTTCTCTGGTGCAGAATCGGCTGGCCTTTCTGTTTCCAGCAGGATTGCAGAAAAGCAGGGGAAGGCGCCCATCACCTCTTCTTGTGCAAAGCTTGTTTTTCTTTTCAGCACAGATTTTTCTCTCTGTGTGTGCGTGGTTTTTTGTTTTGTTTTTGTTTTGTTTTTTTGGGTAAAGCTAATTGGGACTTAATACTCATTCAAGACCAAGCCACCAGAAAATATTTTCACACGCAAGGATGCAACTCAGAGTAATGCACGGTAGCTGTGAAGTTCCATTTCCCCCAGATGTTCTGAGGATGCAGAGAGACCACGGCAGCCAGTCGAGGGGGAGGGGGCTATTAGTTCACAGCACTGTGGCTGCTAATCAGAACGTGCCCGTCCTTTAGATGTGCAACCCCTGGATCCACTCCACCCCCTCATCGCAGAGTGCGTGCAGCATTTGCTCGAAAGCACGCCGTCCTGCTTGGCAGAAGCTGGAAGGAGGTGCCTGTGGGGGCTTCGGTTGCCTTTCCAGAAAAATGTCAAGCCCCACTTCCAAGGACGCTCACTCACTCATCCATCGTCTTCTAGCAGGTTCCATATGCTCACTCCCAGGGGTCCGTAAATAAGTGGGGGGGAGCGTCTTCAGACGCCCTCCATCACTAAAGAGGATCACCGAGAGGATCTCAGCAGAATGGAGAAAAGGGAAGGAGGCAGAAGGCCACAAGGCAGAAGAAAAGCTGCCGGGAGAGGGAAACGGTTTCCCCCAAAAAGGGTTCCCCCCCCCGTGCCCCGTGGCCCCAAAGGGGGATCCTTCCCTGTCCCTTCCTGGAGGGGGGGCCACTGGGAATCAAATTGGGATCCTCCAGCCTGAGGAGGCATCGCTGGGCCAGAGGGACAGAGCGTTTCCTGAGACTTTGCAACAAAAGGCAAAGGAACGCCTGAGCTGGCACCGCGCCTGAAGAAAGACAGAGTGAAAAACTCGGCTTCAGAGCAGTGCACTCCAATGCCTAATCCAATTGTGTTTGCCCTAATTTAATTTAAAAGAACTTTTATAACAGCTTTTGCAGTGTTGGGTGTGTGTGTGTGTTTTCCCTTCTTTCCTTCTACTCAAATCATGGCTCCCTTTATTCCCGTTCATTCTTTTTTTTTCTTTCTATTAATGCCTAAGTGCACGAAAGCCTCCTAAGGGGACCCCCCCCGCCACGCGCGCCCTCCAGAGCTTTCTGCAGCTCTTGGTCCTGCTACACGAAGCTCGGCCCAGAATATCTACTCCCAAGGGGGCTTCCTTTCAGGGTCTCTTTTTGAGTATGTCACTTACAAAAAAAGGGGGGAGAGAGAGGTATCAGGGGCCACTTTTTTCCCTTCTGTGATGAGCTGTCTTGCCAAAGCCATTTGTTCCTGAGTCACAGTAAGGTCTTGTTAGAAATGAACACGTGTCAATGGAGAGGGGGTTTCGGAGCAGAAGGAGATTCAGGTGACCCCAAAAAGCGAGCTGGTGCCCCTGCAGGGCAGGGCTCTATGAGAACCAACTGCGAAATGGGTATAGGTCCCAGGGGATTGACAGAACGGTGTTCTAACTAGGAAGTCCGTGGGTGGGAAAGGGCTCCCCATCCCGCCCCCTCCTTTCTGAAGGGGCCTGTTCAGTACCTGCTGGGTCAGGCAGGTGAAGAGCCCATCTACGGGGGATGTGCTTTGGATCTGGAATTTATCCAGAAAACAAAGCAAAAGAGGGATGTTTGGGCAGCCATTTGTGTTACAGAGGATCCGGGGGCGACAGACATCCTTGGAAGGTGCGCATCGCCTTGTCTTCCCTCTGGCCAACACATCCGGAGGTCCCTCCCCTGTTCTGCCCAGGAAGGGACCTTGTATGCCACCCTTTTAGCCACCTACTGTAGCAAGTAGGTGGCTAAAACACTGGAGGCATTCTAGAAAAACTTGGATAATCACCTGGCAGATATGTTTTGACATGGATTCCTGTGCTGAGCAGGGAGTTGGACTTGATGACCTTGCAGGCCCCTTCCAACTTCACTTTTCTATGATTTCTATGAATTGGACTGCAGCTCTCAAAACCTTCGGCCAAGCTCAAATTACTTTGCTGTCCTCCAGCCACCTCTCAAGGTCCCTAACCCACAGGGCCTTTGGGGGAAAGTGGCTAGACCACTGTTCCAGAATGCATGGGTCAATGTTTGAGGTACCAGCACTCCAAAATGAGTCAGGCTTACAAAACAGACATGAACAAAATGTATATCTTTGGGTAAATTATTCCAAAGGAAAAGCAATAGAATTCTTGCCCCAAACCCTTCTCCTGGAGTCAGCCTGGGGGGACTTCAGAGGCCAGACATCAACTCTCTTGGAAAGGCAGGATGGGGAGCAACTACCCGCTGGGGTTTCTTCTGCCATGTGAATGGCAGCACTGCCACCTGCCGGCCGCTTTCTGGAAGAGGCACCCTGGAAAGGAAGGGTTCCATGCTTTGATGATAACAGTTGGCAAGGATCTCAATGGCCAGCTGGGCCAGGGGCCTGTAGCTGCAGGACATCCACCCCTCGCTGTCCCAAGAGGGTGGCAGGGCAGCTCCTCTCTGCTTCACCCTCCCCTTGAAGGACAGCTTCAGCAGCACTTAGTCAAGGAGAGCCACCGGCTCTTCTACGGTCAGCTGGTGTCTTTCCATCAAGACATTTATCCTCACGATGACTCAAATGCTCTTTTCCTGTCATTCACCCTTTTGCCTTAGAGCAACCGAAAAGACATGTGCTCCGCCAGGTACCCATGCACTCTTCAATTATCTGACGAAGGCTGGCTCGTGAGTCACCTCTTTATTCTCCCTTCTAATGTTTATCTAGGACTCTGAGCTCTTGCAGCAGCTCAAGGAACCCTAAGAAGATGAATCTCTGCTGCCTCGACTAGACCTCAGCTGGAACACTGTGTCTTCCTTTGAGCATCACAGCTGAAGAAAGAGACCCAAAAGCAGGAACGTGTCCACACGGAAGCAGCCGGGGGGGGGGTCAAAGCAGTGGAGGGATCAGGGTGCATGTGTAGCCTGGAGAGAAGGAGAAGACTGGACCTTGCTATGATAACCATCTCAGCTCTGGGAAGGGCTGTCCCTTGGCTGATGGAGCAGGCTTGGGTTGTTTTGTGGGGGTTTTTTGGGGGGGGTATGTTTATGTTTTTTTTGTTTGTTTTTTGCTGCTCTAGGGGGTAGAACCCAAACTAATATACCCCTTTCCACAGCCAGCTGGCCTGAAGCAGTTTTGCCTCTGCTTCTAAGCATTTGGGACAACTTAAAGCAACGTGGTGGCACTGCGAGTTAAACTGCAGAAGCCTCTGTGCTGCAAGGTCAGAAGACCAGCCATCGTAAGATCGAATCCATGCAACCAAGTAAGCCCCCATCGCTTGTCCCAGCTCCTGACAACCTAGCCATTCGAAAGCATGCAAATGCAAGTAGATAAATAGGTGCCACCACAGTGGGAAGATCATGGCGTTCCATGTCTAGTTGCGCTGGCCATGTGACCACAGAAATGGTCTACGGACAAATGCTCGCTCTACGGCTTGGAAACGGGGATGAGCACTGCGCCCTAGAGTCGGACATGACTGGACAATTTGTCAAGGGGAACCTTTACCTTTACCTAAAGAGCCCACCTCATAATACCACATTTTCATCTCTTCTTTTTCAGTCCCCACCTCCACTCCAGTCCTCCTCCTGCTCCTTCACAAACTTCTGGTAAAGGGTGATCATTGTCATCCTTCTTCAGCCTACAAATGTGTGTGTGTGTGTGTGTGTGTGTGTGTGTGTGTGTGTGTGTGTGTGTGTGTGTGTGTGTGTTTGCACACACAGGCACAAATGCACACAATGATACTTGGAAAAGATATGCAAGCAGCCTAAAGTCTCTCCGGGGCGGGAGCCCTTTGGTTGGCTTTTCCTTGTGATCCGGAAGGGCCTTGTCTGACGTGGCACCTCACTCCTGGAGGAGCCCGGGACAAGGGTGGCACGCTAGTGTAAGATCCCTCTGGGTTAATTTGACACGTTCAGCATCCAAGAAGGTCAATAAGCTTATTCTTTTTTTAATAATAAAAACAGTGTTGAAGACCAATCTAGCAAATGTCTCTTTGCTAACTCGAGTGACTGAATCTAAATATCTCATTATCAGCAGTATAAATATACTATATGATGGGTTTTGCAATAATAATTAGCTAGACAATTAAGATAGAAGTGAGATGTTGCCGACTGTTTCCAGGCCCATTTTTAGTAGCAGAAATAGCCTTGGCACAAGGAATTCCAGGGCGTGTCTTCCCGAATGGGGAGGAGAGATTTGCTTTGAGCCTTAGTCTGTCCTGTGCGGGAGGGGCTCTCCTAGGCGCTGCTCCTCAGCCCCAAAATATGTTCAGCACCGTGGAAAGCTCCCGCAGGCTGTCCATGTGTGGCTTCATAGCCCCTTCTCTCCCCAAACCTCACCCAGCAGCCGCCACTGAGAGGGGGTCTAGAACCAAAATTTTCCCCATCCGTTAGATGGAATCCGTGCGGGTCACTTCTCCACCTCCCTTCGGGCTGTCGGGCCCCACTGCTTTGTCAATTTTTCTCATGGAGGAGGGAGTGACTACCTGGCCATGATGGCTATAGCCATCTTTCAGCAGTGGTGCCATGCTGTTCCTTTGAATGCCAGTTATTGGAGCAACAAGCAGTATGATCCTGGAGAGGTCAAGTCCCGCCTGTGGGATTCCTGGAGGCAGATGACCAGCAGCTTTTCTGGGAGACTGATCAGCCCAGCTTTTGGTCCTGGAGCATTCCTCTTTCCTTCTGCATCTGCATCTGCCACACGAGGGGTGCAGCCCCTGAACTACAAGGAGACTCTTTCAAAGGGGTGGCTGGCATTTGGACCTCCTTCCTCCAACGGCCCTTGGCAGCCGAACTCCCCTTCATTGGCAGATCCTCTGAGGGAGCAGCAGGAATTTCCCTGCCCCTGCATTTCACCTAAATGGCAGAAAGCATTTCACTTCCGAAGTCTCCAAACTACCTATTCATTTGAGCATCAGAAGAATTTTGAGACACCCCAGAGAGAGCCCTCCTGACAACCCAGATCATTAAAGGGACAGTGAGCAGCAGCAGGAGAACCAGGAAGGAAGGAAGGAAGGAAGGAAGGAAGGAAGGAAGGAAGGAAGGAAGGAAGGAAGGAAGGAAGGAAGGAAGGAAGGAAGGAAGGAAGGAAGGCAGGAAGGCAGGAAGGCAGGAAGGCAGGAAGGCAGGCAGGAAGGCAGGCAGGCAGGAAGGAAGGAAGGAAGGAAGGAAGGAAGAAGGAAGGAAGGAAGGAAGGAAGGAAGGAAGGAAGGAAGGAAGGAAGGAAGGAAGGAAGGAAGGAAGGAAGGAAGGAAGGAAGGAAGGAAGGAAGGAAGGAAGGAAGGAAGGCAGGCAGGCAGGCAGGCAGGCAGGCAGGAAGGCAGGAAGGCAGGAAGGCAGGAAGGCAGGAAGGCAGGCAGGCAGGCAGGCAGGCAGGCAGGCAGGAAGGAAGGAAGGAAGAAGGAAGGAAGGAAGGAAGGAAGGAAGGAAGGAAGGAAGGAAGGAAGGAAGGAAGGAAGGAAGGAAGGAAGGAAGGAAGGAAGGAAGGAAGGAAGGAAGGAAGGAAGGAAGGGCCATAGCCAGCGCTGCCTGAGGGATCCAGGCTGTGAGTGAACTTTTTCCTTTTCTTCCTTCCAAGGCAGCAACCCATCAGGGAACCAGATCTGCCCGGGTGGGGACAACCTGGGGGTTCCGGCTGCCCATGGTGCCACCTGCCCATGAGGTGAAGCTGGAAACCCTGGAGGAGCCACCCAGGATGAAGAAGAGGCTGTCAGCTCTATTACCGGCTGGCTGAGATTAAACCATTTCCCCCATTAAGGCACATTCTTTTAGATGGAATACGTGACGCCCTTGATCGCCCAGGCATTTTGCTCTCCAAAAGGCACACAGGCGCCATTCTGGAACTCGGCTGCCTTTATGACAAGCTGAATTTGCGAGATCTGTCTCAAGTCAATTTGGTTTAACAATGGAGTACAATTCTCCCTTTGATGAATGCCCGTTTCCCTTTAATCTATTACAAGCTGATGAGACTTAAAGGAAATGTTCATCTGTCAGAAAAGTGCTTTCTTCAGAAGCTGCTAAATTTTTGAATTCTTGGACCACTTACAGAATCATTTTCAGGGGATGATTGGGCAGCATCGCTGGCCCAAAGTGCTCTGAGCTGGCACATCTCTGCCAGGCTGTGTTGCGGCTGATCCCAATGGGTATTTTTTTCCAGATGGGGGGCCTTGCTTGTTCCTACAGTTTCCGTCGGGGGTTTCCAGCTTCCAGGGAGGAAGGGAGGTGCAAGCTGGCTGTTTGGATCCACTTGGAGTGACAGGCAAAGGGCCTCTCAGACCCACAATGGGTGCAACGGAGCAGGTCCTGCCCAGAGGTGTCACCTTCTGTCTCATGCCCGCGAAACTGTATTCCAAAGGCGCACAGCCTTTTGCCTGGGCTGGCTGCAAGCCAGGCAGCTCAGCGCAGGCACTCATTCCTGGCACTGGGCTGGGGAGACCCACCAGGATAGCTCAGGCCACCCATAGCTTGCCCAGGGGAGCACCAGAGGACAGGAGCATGCCCTGCCATCAGATGCTTGCTTCTCTCCGCTGGCTCGGTTGGGAGAGGCACCGGGGCAGGGCAGGTCAGCAGCATCCCAAACCTTGGGATTTCCACACAGACCTGGGAAGAAGGCTCAGATCCTTGCTGGATCCCAGAGATGGGCAGGTGAAAGTGGAGAAGTCGACACCACATGGCAGGGAGTGGCAGAGAGAAAGGTTTGTCCCTGCCCGGGACTGGAAGGGGCCGAGCCTTCAGACACAAACGCCGCACCCACCTGTTCTGCACACAAGTGTCAGGGAACGGTGGTGGGATCTGGATCTTGCCCGCTGGCTTCCTGAGTGTCCATAGGACCCTGGCAGTTCTCTCTAAATCCACCATTCATGCTGCTCTCCTTCCCTGTTGCTACACCATGAGGCCTGACCCAAGATAATGTCCGTCTCAGCTCAGGGAAGGTAAATGTGGAAGTCCTACATTCCCAGGTCCTCCTCAGTGGCCGTCCTTCACCGTCCTCTTTGAACCAAGAAGAATGTCGCCCGGGTCTTTGTACTACTTTTCTGCTCTAAGGAGAGAAAAGCAGCAGCTGAATGAATAGGAGGGAAGTCACGAAAGCCCTCCCACTCAGTGGAAAGATTACCATTACAAGCCATTAATTATGTCATTTAATTAGATAAGGAATATTCATATTTCATTAGTAGTTTCAGCAGATTTCAATTATGTTAGTTTCTAGCAGGCCTCTCTGGTACCTAATAAACAGCCACTTCGAATTTTGAGGAGTGGAAGAAATCTTTTGAAGTTAATTACCTTGAAATTAGCTTAATCACAATTAATTTGAACTTCTCTAAGGAATGGCAAAAGGATCACAGGGAATGCTGGACTGCAGCCTGCCCAGAACTCTGCTCCGTGCTGGTGGACATTGGGGGCCCACCCCTCCGCTGGTGTAACACCAGGGCACAGGGAAAGGTGTCACTTTTTCCATTTTCCTCCAGAGTGAGCCAGGATCCATCCCTTGGCACACCGTGAATCACGCCAGAGTGGCCTTTTCTACTGCCCAACCCACCACCAGCCGGGGCCTTCCTTAGATAGCCTAAAGCAAAAGATTTTAACGGAGATATCCTAAGGTGGAGGATGCCCGGGTGCAACAGGATCCCCCCACCCCCACCCTGCACCCCCAAACCCCGTCTCCTTGTTTGCTATCACAGAGTCCTGGCACCTGTTGGGAGAGGCTGAGCAGCTGCAGGAGCTTCTCAGATAAAAACACCCCCCCCACCCCCACCCCCCACCACCCCCCATTGCAGGAGACGCTCGCTCAGAGCTGTCAGCTGCCTCGCTGGAAGATTTCACTGTTGGGAAACAAGACTGCAAATGGAGTCCCCGGGGATGAGTTTCTGTTGGATAATTCTCTCCCCCCCCTCCCGCCTCCCGATTTCTGCTAAGATAGAAAGAGAAACAGGCAAATGCCTGTTTCAACCACTTTGCTTGAATCCGACTGCAAAGAAAATTGCTGTTGTGACAGATGCAAAGGCTCCCTTCTGTGTGCGATGTTGTTCATGTTGTTCGGGGCTGATGGCTTCTGCTCTTCCTTCTGCCAAATGCCAGCGATCAGGGCAAGGCAGGGGCTCACTGGGGGGGGGGGGTCTTCTTCCACTGAAGGCTTGCTGCTGCTGCCCAAGGCTGACTCTCCACCTGCCCCACCCCCTCCCTCGACTGTTTCCCGCAGGGGCCAAGACTCTAAAAGCATCCGACCTTCTTCCTCCCCGTTCGCCTGCCTCCTTGGCCCACCCAAGCAGGGGAGCGCAGGCCTGCTTCGACCTCATGCGCCGCCGCTGCTGCTGCTGCTGCTCCTACTGGGCCAAGACGGTCACAGAGCCATGCCAAGGGGGTGGGGAGGGAGGGACGGGGGGGGGAGAGGGAGAGCTTCCTTAACCCAAGTTAACCCACCCGCCCCTCTGGGTAAGGCTTGTGGCTGTGAGGAGCTCTCCAGCCCCTTCTGACGTTCCTTGGTGACCCCAAGAAGGGGCTTTTCCCCTGCTGGCAGCATCAAGGCGCTCTTGGACTGCCAGGCTGTGTGTGTGGGGAGGGGGGGAGGCTCTTTGTTCCATGGGAAGATTATCGCCACCCGCTAATTGTGAACCAAGGAGGAGCCCCAACGACAGCTAAGAGGCCCTTGACGGTGCCGCCACCAGCCGGCTGCCATCGTAAATAAGAGCAGAGGATGGAGGGAGGTGAAGGCAGGAGCCCTCCGAGAGCTCATTAGCAGGGAGATCTTGGCAGCGCTTCGCCTCCTGCTCTTTAAACTCAGCTCTCTTTGCAGCCCCCACTCCCACCCCCACCCCCACCCCCACACACTTCAAGCAGGCAAGGGGGGGGGGTGACGGTAAGGGATGCCGAATCACGATTTGGACCAAAATGGGGAATGGAGTAGAGCAGCCCCAGCTGAGGAAAGGAAATTTACATCTTGGGTTATGGGTGGGTGGGGGTGCGGGGGGGGGAGGAAGAAGCCCTTTCCCCACCACTTTCAGAGTAAGGGAGCAGAGTCTGCGAGAGGCCAGCAAGGTGTGGCTCCCTGTCAGCAGGTGGACTCAGCCCCGGGAAGGATAGCACCTCATGCCCGATGGGTGGCAGCTGGACCGCAGCGTGGAGGAGGAGGAGGAGGAGGCGTGAAGGCCTCGCCGTGGCATCGGCAACCCTCACCCAATCCGCAACCCAGGAAAGGAAAAGGAAAAAACCCTTCCCCCCCCCCCCGAGACAGCATAAGAAGGAAAAGGATGGGTGGAGGGGGGCTGGAAATCCCACCACCCGGGAGGAACAGACGCCATGACGCCTCAGGGAGCACCGGGCGCGTCCAGGGCACTGGCCGGGCCGGCCAAGCCGACCACGTCCCACGGCTTGTCAGGGAAAAGCTCCGCCAGGCCAGAGGAGAGGAGGTCTCCTTTCCTTCATCCTCGGGGTCCCGGAAAACGCTCCCCGGGCGTAAAGGGGGGCAGGGATGCCTTTGCTGAGGGAAAGGGGCTTGGTGGTGGTTGGCCTGGCTCTCAGGCCCTAGACCGCTCCCTGGACTTCCCCCGGCCTTCGCCCCCCACTGTGGCGCAGTGATGGACTAGGACTCTGGAGAGGTCTGGGTTCGAATCCCTGCTCAGCCATGGAAACTGTCTGGGAGCATGTGGAGCTGGGAACATCTCACTTACCTCAGAAGCCCTGTTAGGGTCGCTGTAAGTCAGTCCTAACTTGATGGGATCTGGAAAGAAAGAAAAAAAATCAAGATTATTCTCAGGGCAATGGCCAATGCCACCCTCGCAGGGAAGGCTGCTAGCCTCTCTCTCTCTCTTTCTCTCTCTCTCTCTCTCTCTCTCTCTCTCTCTCTCTCTCTCTCTCTCTCTCTCTCTCTCTCTCTCTCTCTCTCTCTCTGTGTGTGTGTGTGTGTGTGTGTGTGTGTGTGTGTGTGTGTGTGTGTGTGTGTGTGTGTGGTGTGTGTGTGTGTGTGGTGTGTGTGTGTGTGTGTGTGTGTGTGTGTGTGTGTGTGTGTTTGTCATCATCGGGCTTTCAAGTCTTCTCGGCCTCATCCAGGTTTTGCTTCTTTCCCGGCGCTTCCTGCTTTTCTGCACTGGGGCGTTTGATGGCTTTGAACTCTTCCAAGTAGAGAAGCACAAAACTTTCATTGCTATTGTTCTGGCATATGTTGCTCTGATGGCTGGGATCCAGCGCCGGAGGAACCATATGGCTGGGATTGGGCTGTGCTGCCTGCGTGCGTGCGTGTCTCTCAGAGAGAGCACGCACACAAATAAAGAGCAGCAGGAGCGAGCCGGGGAAAAAAAAATATGGTCCCTAATTAAATGCTCCCATTGCCGCTAAGAGCACTGAATTGCTAAGCCAGCAAGAGCTCATTGCCTTGGCGAGAGGGCTATTTATGTCTGTCTCTTGGAGAGAAAAGTGCGCAGCAGCCCTGCCCTGTTCTGGCACAAGGGCTGCTTCTCCCCTCTCACCCATCGTGCAGAGGTGCTATTATTGCTAATGGAAGATCCACGCTGCACGCAGAGAAGGACAAATAGCCCCTATAATAGCCTGCGAATCTCTCCTGTGATGGGAAACGAGTGGGTGAGCCTGCAGGGAGCCCCGGCTGCTCCGCGCTGGCTGGCTGGCTGGAAGTAATTTGTTCAGGCATCGAAGGCAGGAGTTGGACATGGCCCGTGGTGGTGGTGGTGGGTGGGGTGGGGGTTCTGCTGATTCCCCAGCAGAATGTGGCTCATTCTGGGGTGGTAGGGGCGAAGACCCAAAGCAGCCTCCCCACTCCTTCTGCTTTGCATGATTAACGACAGGGCCGCTAAACGAAGGAGCCCCTTGGGTTCTCTGAGGAGGAGCAGGTGGGCGAGGTGGAGGGGGGGCGCAGGGGCAGTTCCCATCTCCCTCTACCCTGCTGGGTCTCAAGTTGCCCATCATGTGAGTGGAGGGGGTCCGGTTTGTGTGTGTTGGGAACAGCCTTTGTTTCGGCTTCCACGGCAAGAGGCGCTCTGTGGGGGGGCCTTGACCCCAACACCTGGCACAGAATGGCCTCTGCTGCCGGGCTTGAAAGGGAAGGGGGGGGTTCCACTGGGGAAGCTGGCACCCTTCAGTAGGTCCCCAGGTAGGCAGGAGAAATAGCTGGAGGTCCAGGGAGATACTTGGCTTTGGCTGAAGAAGATGCACGTCTTGGCTGTGGGAGGCAGGAGACGATCGAGGGAAGGGCCCTCCTCGGTCATTCTTCCTTGACTCCCAATCTCTTCCGTCCTTTGCTCAACCTGGACGGATATTCTGCTAACCTCACCTCTTCCCTTCCCACGTTTGTTCTTCCTTTGTGACCCTGGCTGGGAGGACGAAGGGGAGGCACCTCTCCTTCCTTCCTTCCTTCCTTCCTTCCTTCCTTTCCTTCCTTCCTTCCTTCCTTCCTTCCTTCCTTCCTCCTACCCACCCATCCATCACCAACTCCTTCCTTCCTTCTTCCTTCCTTCCTTCCTTCCTTCCTTCCTTCCTTCCTTCCTTCCTTCCTTCCTTCCTTCCCTTCATTATCAACTCCCTTCCTGCCTTCCTGCCTTCCTGCCTTCCTGCCTTCCTTCCTTCCTTCCTTCCTTCCTTCCTTCCTTCCTTCCTTCCTTCCTTCCTTCCTTCATTATCAACTCCCTTCCTGCCTTCCTGCCTTCCTGCCTTCCTGCCTTCCTTCCCTTCATTATCAACTCCCTTCCTTCCTTCCTTCCTTCCTTCCTTCCTTCCTTCCTTCCTTCCTTCCTTCCTTCCTTCCTTCCTTCCTTCCTTCCTTCCTTCCTTCCTTCCTTCCTTCCTTCCTTCCTTCCTTCCTTCCTTCCCTTCATTATCAACTCCCTTCCTGCCTTCCTGCCTTCCTGCCTTCCTGCCTTCCTGCCTTCCTTCCCTTCATTATCAACTCCCTTCCTTTCCTTCCTTCCTTCCTTCCTTCCTTCCTTCCTTCCTTCCTTCCTTCCTTCCTTCCTTCCTTCCTTCCTTCCTTCCTTCCTTCCTTCCTTCCTTCCTTCCTTCCTTCCCTTCCCTTCCTTCCTTCCTTCCTTCCTTCCTCCCTCCCTCCCTTCCTTCCTTCCTTCCTTCCTTCCTTCCTTCCTTCCTTCCTTCCTCCCTCCCTCCCTCCCACCCTCCCTCCCTCCCTTCCTTCCTTCCTCCCTCCCTCTCTTCCTTCCTTCCTTCCTTCCTTCCTTCCTTCCTTCCTTCCTTCCTTCCTTCCTTCCTTCCTTCCTTCCTTCCTTCCTTCCTTCCTTCCTTCCTTCCTTCCCTTCATTATCAACTCCCTTCCTGCCTTCCTGCCTTCCTGCCTTCCTGCCTTCCTGCCTTCCTTCCCTTCATTATCACTCCCTTCCTTCCTTCCTTCCTTCCTTCCTTCCTTCCTTCCTTCCTTCCTTCCTTCCTTCCTTCCTTCCTTCCTCCTTCCTTCCTTCCTTCCTTCCTTCCTTCCTTCCTTCCTTCCTTCCTTCCTTCCTTCCTTCCTCCCTCCCTCCCTCCCTTCCTTCCTTCCTTCTTCCTTCCTTCCTTCCTTCCTTCCTTCCTTCCTCCTCCTCCCTCCCTCCCTCCCTCCCTCCCACCCTCCCTCCCTCCCTTCCTTCCTTCCTCCCTCCCTCTCTTCCTTCCTTCCTTCCTTCCTTCCTTCCTTCCTTCCTTCCTTCCTTCCTTCCTTCCTTCCTTCCTCCCTCCCTCCCTCCCTCCCTTCCTTCCTGAGAGGTGAGGGGAATCTCCGCCTTAACCAGGTTGAGGTCTTTCCCGTCTTGCCCAGCAATTTCTGAAATGGTCCTGAGTGAGAAGCTAGACCATCCCCCACCCCTACCCGCCCCCACCCCAAGTCCATTTTTGGCAGGAAAGGGGAAGAGATTCAAAACCTGAAACCAATCCGTTTAGGAAAACAGGAGGAGGGAAGCATCCTGGCTCGTCTGGGTCAGGGACTGGGCTCTTCCAATTGTGGACATTAGGAAGCCCCAATTGTGGACATTAGGAAGTGCCTAGCACCGGAGGAGTTTGCATGTCCTCAAACCGGGTTTCTATGGAGTTGGGATCAGCTTGTTGATTACATATAACAAGCACTAAACTGTTAAGGTTCGCTGTGCCTTGAGAAAAGCGACCAGATCCTCCTCCACCACCACCACCACCACCCCCACCCCCATGCTTTTAAAGCAAATGCCTCTGGAAACACATTGACTGACCTCCTTGGGCACGAATCGGTGCTTCCTTCTCCTCTCTGGGGAGCATCTCGATCAGGAGACCTGACGAGATACTATGCAGAGCCTCCCAGGCAGCTGCCCCCTGTGATCTCTCCTCGTCGTTGTCCTCGTCGTCTTCTATGAGGGGGAGTTCATTTGAGTTCATTTCTCTTTGGCTCTCGGGGGCTGGGGTGCCTTGTGCAAAAACCCGTCCGACCAGGAAGACAGGCAGAGAGGCAGGTCGGAGGCCAGCTCACCGTGAGGGCTGCAAATATCCGCTTGGCCTAGATGGAGGTGGGGGGGGTCAGTCCTCCACTGGTTTGAGTGCATGCACCGTCAGGGGGATCGGGGCCCTCCTGTCTCCTCCGTTTTTGTGTTGCACATATTGCCAGTGTTGTAAGCTACCCAGGGTGAGTCTGGGTCAAAAGGGTGGCATAGAAACCAAATAAGCCAACCAAGCAATGGGGCTCCTTTGGGTGGCCCCCTGCCTGGGTCATATGAAAGGCATGTGCTTCTGCCCTTGGGGCCCATGCAGTGGCCACCTCGGAGCCTGAAGCAGGTGGGTATCCTGAGCTGCAAGGTCTTGAGCCTGTCTGGACCACGAGAGAAGAACCCATTGATGGAGCACCCCAATGGCGGCAGAAGGTCTGGAGCCAAGAGGTCCAGATTTGGCCTCTTACAGGCCCCTAATCCCACTGCCTATAGCCAAAGATGATAGCTTAACCCCCAGCTGCAAAACGGCAATGCTAATCCTCATCTCCCAGGACATGGTCAGGCAGACGGTGCGTGGCTGAGAGGCATCCCAGTAATCCTTTCGGAGCCTCCATTTCCCCAAGAGCTTGGCCGCCAAACCCAGGAAGCCAGCATGCGTTGCCAACCCAGATTCAGCAGTGGCTTCTCTGCACTGGGGTACGCTTTTCCCTCGTTCTCTCGATGGGGACGGCTTCCTACCACTGGGCTACCTACCTTGGCATGGCCTGGCACCTACTCAGCCTGCATGAAACTCCTTGGCCTTCAAGGCACCTCACCACTATTTGCTGCTTTGTCTGCAACAGATAATAGGGCTGCCCCCTTGAAATGCCTCCATTTTTCCTGATTGCCGAGAACCAGCTAAGGAGGAAAAAGGCAGATTAGTTGCCCAAAGCTTTCCAGCCTCCTCACATGGAAACACTCTTAAAATCTCAGTCTGGTTAATCATTCAGCCCTGAGTGCCAGGAGGGCAAAATGGATGGAGTGCCAGAAAGGAGACTCAGAGTCAAATCCCCACTCTGCCATGGAAACTTAGTGTGTGTGGAGGGTGGCGATGGTCAGCTGCTCGGTGAACATCTCATCCCCTCCAAGCCCTTCCAAGGACATCAGAAGAAACTGGACAGCAGCTCAGGGCCATGGCCAGAGGGACCGTCCCCGGGGACACAAAGAGATGTGCCTGAACAGGGCCTCCTCAGAGGCCAGGCAGAGACCCACCCTCGCCTCCTTCCCTTCCTCTGCCCCATGGCAACTTCTCTCCCTGGAGAGGGCTGGTCTGATCCAGCTGCAAAGAATCCCATCTGGGGGAGAGGGAGGAGGCCTTTCCTCCTGAAACATGAGAGCAGAAGAGAAAAGGACGGCCACCAGCACGGTGGCCTTCTGACCTCCAAGCAGGGATCTCCTCTGCCCACCCCCCACCCCCACCCCCGCTGGCTTGGAGTCCCGTGGCTTTCACGCAGGTAAGCTGACCCCAGAGTCAGGGGCTGGAATATTGTACTTCCCAGTGCGTTGCTGTGATGTGCCGTCAAATCAGGACCCACTTACGGCGGCCCTAAGAGGGCTTTCAAAGTAAACTAAGTGAGATCTTGAAGGGGTGCCTTTCCCAGTTCTGCACCCCAGAGGGCTTGCACGGCCGAGCAGGGATTTGAACCCAGACCCCTCCTGAGTGCCAGTCTACCCGCTATTAACTACACCGTCCTGGGTATTCCTTGTTTTCAGTTTAGGAGTGCCTTCTAGTTCCCTGGTGGGAAATGGTTTCCCTTTCAGTGACCACAAAAGTTTAGCCACAGGGCAGGGTGGGAGGGCAAGCTCTTAGCCCCCCACCCATCCACACACACACACCCCTTGCCCCCCCGGCACCTCCTCCCTTTCCTTCTGTGAGATACACACACGGCTCTCTTCCCAAGTGCCCACTGCTGCTTGGTGCCCCTTCTGGCCTTGCAGGATGAAATCCTGGCACACTGGCATGTCCTCTCCACCCCACCCCCCCGCACGCACAAGGCCCCCTCCTGGCTTATTGCACAGCCTTTCCCTCCACTCACCCTGGCAAGGCCATTGGTATTCTGCACACAGTTAGGGACTCCAAAGATAAAATATGAGGGGGCAGGAGGAAGAGAAGTGGCTTAAAAGAGAGGCCTTCAATAAAGTGTTTTTAGATGTGCAAATAGAATGAGCTTATTTCTTTCTCTCTTTTTCCCCACAAAGTGGGAGGGGGGATGGCAAGGATGCCCCCCACCCCCCTCTGCTTCTCTCCCTGTCCCAGATGGATGTCCCTGACCTTCAGCAATGCCCTTTGGAGGAGTGGGGGGGGGAATATCTCCCTCCTTCCCTCTCTCTCCCCTTTTCGTCATCCATTCACTGGGCTGCCAAATGTCCAAAGCGATGTGATGGCACAGGGAGGACCATGGCCCTGCCAGGAGGGTTTCCCTGAGAGACCCTGGAGAAGAAAAGGGTGGCCAAAAAGGGCAGGTGGGCTGTGCCATCCGTCCTACAGCCATGCCACAGGGCAGGGCGGTGCCTCCAGGTGGACAGGCACCAAGCACTTGGCTTGGGGAACTATAGCAGCCTGGGGATTATGAGCATTGTAGTGCCCAACAAGAAACATCCCTACTCAGGGGGCACCTTTCCAGGCTGCTCAGGGAGCACAGGGTCCTCAGCACTCCTG
Organism: Pogona vitticeps; assembly: GCF_051106095.1. Lineage (NCBI taxonomy): Eukaryota > Metazoa > Chordata > Lepidosauria > Squamata > Agamidae > Pogona > Pogona vitticeps. Next base: position 428,031 of record NC_135791.1, on the reverse strand, counting down.
AACCCTTGAAATAAGGGCACTTTGCTAATTTCTACAAACCACCCTCCCCCTTCCTCCTTTCACCGGCTTAGACCACAAGCCCTGCCTGCGAAACCGGCACAGGCATGATTGGCCGGGCTGGGGGGGGGGGGCGGCTCGCTTTGTAAAGCCAGCACTGCAAGGGATGCCTCCACGTCCCCCCCTCCCATCCCGTCCCCTCCTCCTCTCCACCCCATCTCCCACCCACCCACTTTCTCTCCAGGCCTCCTTGTGTTTATATTTTGCTAGACACTGAATGTCAGCTCCTGCTAAATGCTTTTTTCCTCATCTTTGTGCCTTCCATGAAACCTTTAAAAAAGGGAAAGGGACACACATTCTATTTTAATTTTAAAAGGCTACTTGTTTGCTTTATATTGAAATTACCCCGTCTGCTTTGGCCCACGGAAGCAGCTGCAGTCCGGCTTCAGTATTCTTTTTTCTTTTTAAGAAAAACGTCTTTGTGGTGATAAAAAGCTGTGGTAGATAAAGAATTCAAGGGGACAGGAAAAAGTCCCTTCCGTAAAAAGGAGAAGCCATGTGTGTCAAGGAAAAGGTGGGGAAGGAAAAGAGAACCACCCAAGTTTTGCCTGTTATTATTTCAAACTTGGGTTTTCAGAGCCAGCCTGAGAGTGGGGATCATGTTTCAGAAAAGGACTCGGGAGGTCTCGGTCCAGATCCCTATTCAGCCACTTCAGAAACCCACTGGGGCAGAGGCAAGGGTTAGAAAGAAAGAAAGGGGGGGGGAGAGAGACGCCAGTCCTTTAATAGCTCAAATATCTCAAAATCCTGTTAATGCTAGCATTAGCTGGAAAAGAAACAGACTGCAAATGGCTGCAGAGAGTTTATTTCCAAACTGGCGTCAAAGGGGCAGGTGGGATTCAGCACAAGAAAAGGAAAGTAGGGAAACCTATGTAGGTCCCTGTTGCAAATCGTGTCCTTTTTTCCCAAAAGTTAGAATTCTCTTCTTCAAGGGGGTGGGGGACTCTGACCGTCCACTGGTCCGGATGGCGGTAGATCATGTCCAGTTGGGCAAGAATGGCAGTGGGGCACTTTGGCCCTGACATGCCATTGGCAGGCTTCCCATGAGGGCATTCAGCTGGCCATGATGCCAAGCAAATGCAGGATTAGGCCCTCTCCTGCGTGCCTGTCACCCCCCCTCTCCCCCCCCCTTCTTCCTAGCTATCGCTTGTAGATCCATTTCAGTGGAGTTTCAACACTATCCTGAAGCCGGTTGAGAGATTACTTAGCTTTGCTGGGGTTCTCCTCTCCCGCGCTCATTTTAAAAAGCCATTTGATTCTTGCTACAGAAAGAATCCCCCTTCACGGATTGCTGCCTTGTCGTGGCGAAGGGGCTTGAGTAACTCAGAGAAGCTATGGGCTATGCCGCGCAGGGACACCCAAGACGGACAGGACATAGTGGAGACTTGCGACTAAACACAATCCACCTGGAGTAGGAATTGGCAGTGCCACTCCAGTATCTTTGCCAAGAATGCCCCATGATCAGAAGCAAAAGGCTAAAAGATATGATGCTGGAAGATGGGCCCCTCAGGTCGGAAGGCGTCCAATATACTACTGAGGAAGAGCAGAGGACAAGCACAAGTAGCTCCAGAGCTAATGAAGTGGTTGGGTCAAAGCCGAAAGGACGCTCAGCTGTGGATGCGCCTGGGAGTGAAAGGAAAGTCCGATGCTGCAAAGAAAAATACTAAGATGGTTGGACAGTGTCATCGAAGCAACCAACATGAATTTGACACAGCTCCGGGAGGCAGTGGAAGATAGGAGGGCCTGGCATGCTCTGGTCCATGGGGTCACGAAGAGTCGGACACGACAAAAAGACTAAACGACAACGACAGAAAGAATCAAAAAGACTCAACATGGCCCCGAAGTCCTGAGGATGGATTAGGGTTTTGGTCTGCTTGTTTTTCCAAAGTACGTGAAATCCACAGCTCCTGGACTGTTTTGCTCCCAGAGAGTTTCATGAGGGGCCATTCACTTCATTCTGGTTCTGAAGGGGGTCTTTTTGGCAAAGGGGTGCCCAAGGGCCAAACCCCAAGCAGGCACTTGATGGTTCTGAGTTTTAGCTAGGAAGTGGAGGCGCCTCTTTCTATCCCTGGAGGGAGTGAAGGGCTGGTGGGAGCTCCTCTTTGTCCTGCTTTGCTGGCGAGTGTGTGTCGGGGAGCAGAAGGGGTGTTTGGGGGGAGAAGGGGTGCTCCTGCAGTGGTGGTGGCGAAAGATGAAAGAGTTGGGGGGGAACAAAGCAGAAATGGCCTCCCCGCTGCTCCCTTGCCCTTGACCTCCCCCCAACTCATAACCCTCCCCAGCCTCCCTTCTCCCTCCAAAGCTTCCCCCCCTCCTTTGGGCCCACCCAGTCCTGGTCCCCAGCTCCTCCTTTCGAGATCCAGGCTTCTCCTGCCTCCCCGTCCTCTTGCCCCCTGACTTTGGGAAAGGGACGGTCCAGCCAATGGCTGCAATCTTGCTGTGACCTCTGGGCAATTCAGCCAACCTCTGGTTGACACCATGCCCTTGAAGATCTGTTGCAAGGTAGACAGCGAGAAAAGCATCCAGCTGTTGAAACCCCTGGCTTGCTAGCTTTGGCAGCATCAGCAGGGGAAAGCAGAAAAAGGAAGCGTGGCCAGGCAGAGCCGCCTTCTGGCTCTTCTCATCACTGCATGAAGACAGGAGGAAAAACAAGCACCACCGTCATGCTGCTCCTTTGGGGGGAATCGAACAGATTGATTTGTAGATTATAATGCACCTTTTCAGACAATTGCAGAGAAATATTCAGCTACAGATTTATACAAACTGTGTACAGTATTTAGTGTGGACTTTTACATACAGACATCCATTCACTTCACTGCAAGCCCTTCCACATGAACCCAAGTGACACCGTCCTAAAAACAAGACAAAATCTTGTCTATGAAAAACAAGGGCTGTGTTAGCTTTTAATGATTGCTGTCCCTTAGACATATATTTTTCCCCAGGGAGATCTGTTTTCTCTTCCTGCCTTTTGTGCAACCCATTTGATCAGTGTGCAGAAACAGATTTCTGATTTCATTTCTGATGCCCTGTCTCATTCAACCCAAACTGGCAACGAGACCCAGCCTGCTATTCAAAATTCCCCTTTGGCTGTTTGTGCACCTCTGTACAAGTCACAAGCAGTCCTGCATTTGGTATTCCAGTGCAAAGTCCCAGTTGGGCATATTGTGTGTGCCCCTTCTGAATGAAAGCCTTCTGGGTGGTGAGATGCCTAAGATGGCTTGCCAGCGTGGTACGCCCCGACGAACATCCATGAGGGAGAGAGATCTACATCCCGTGCTTCCGAAAGGCAGCTGTCTCAAAAGAGGGATGAAGTGCAGACCTGTAACTTCATCCTGGCTTGGAAATTGCAAGCCTATGTCCTGGTCAGGAAGCCTGGCACCTAATGACTGGAAGTGGCACTGAAAGGGGTTCAAACACACTGGCAGAGTTGCATTAATTTAAAAACTCACCCATGCATTTAAACACAAACACACTCCATGGACATACACCCCTAAGGCTTCCTGAGTATGCCTACCAAGTTTAGGTTTCCTGTTCTTGGAGCCATGGCTCTGAAAGACACACACTTTCATTATTATTATTATTATTATTTAAACGTTCTGCATATGCTTCCTCCACTCTAGCGCAACATTACCCAAACCACAACACTGGCTTTGAGTCATGAAGGGAAAGGGAGGGGAGGCGACAGCTCTGAGCAAGATCTGGGTCTTGAGGGCCGGACTAGGGAGGCCCAGGACCTCTCCCATGCCCACAGCCTTAGGCCCATGACCCCCCTCCTCCCCAAAAGCTGCCCTGGTTTTCCCTGTGCCCTGAATTGTTCCCTCCCTGGGTCCACGTCCTCATCATTGTCAACCGTGTGGTTTGCTCCTTGGTTCCCTCCCACACACAACAACAGCTGAGAGGGGATTTCCACACTGCCTTGTTGAGCAGACTTGCCATGAGAGGCAAGCACAAAGGGGAAAGGAGAGGCCACCCTTGGTCGGCCGCTGCTGAGCCTGACAAGGCGCTCTCTCTCAGGAAAGGAAAGAGAGCCTTCCTCTGCCCCTCTGCCTCTGCCAGTCACTGAGAGGATGCCCGTAGTTCCCACATCCTTCTCTCCCCTCTCCTAAGGGTGAAAGGGCAGTCATGGAGCTTGGGATGGCTTGGGAAGGCAGGGCCCTGATCCAGGGAATCCGCCTTGCCTCTGCATGAAGCCCAAAGCACACTCCCAGAGTGCCAGGAGAAATCCAGGCCGAGGAGAACCAAGAGGCAGCTGCGCCTCCTCTCCCCAGCGACAGCATCAGGGTCGGAAGCCAAGCAGGGCGGAAGGAGGGAGACCAAAGGGGCGGCAGCGGGGGGGGGGGGAGAGGGGAGCCTGGCCTTTGGGGAAACCAGGAAGGAGAGGCAGCTCTCCGCCCAGCGCCAGTTCCTTTCAGACGCTTTCAGGTAAATCTTCCTCGTTGCACAAGCTGATTTGCCTACCGGCCAGGTGTTCCCGGAGCACGCTTGCTGCCCCACATCCAGGCCATCTCGCTCAGCTGCCCTCTTGCAGCAACCCTTCACCCCCCCCCCCGTCCAGGTGCCAAAGGGGCTGGCCTGGCAAGGGAGCCGCTGGGACTCTGGTCACCCCTGGAGACCTCCTGGGCAAGGGAGAGAGGAAAAGCACGGCTGGGGCTGGGGATACAGAGAGCCCACCGCCTGCAGGCTGGAATTGTAAAGCAAAACACACACAAACACACAAGCCTGCCTGACTCCCTCCCGGGCAGGACTTCCCTCTGCTCCAGCCCTCCTCGTCTGTCTCCCAGGATGGCAAACCTGCCCCTGCAGGTGCCACCTCGCACAGGTGAAAGCCAGGTGCCCAAGGCAAGGCAGCCAGAGAGCCGCCCACAGCTCTTGGGGACCCATTTGAGAGGCTCCGGAGGGGCAAAAGGTATTCAAACACTGGGGGGGGGCTTGTGTTTGAGCGGCCGGAGCATCGTCCAGCGAACTCCCAAGGTTCCCCCCAAAACACCAGGAGGCACCAAGGAGGAGGCTAGGAGGTGGCAAGCCAGAGACAGCAGGTGAGCCCCCCACCCCCAACCCCACGGGCCTCTCCCACTCTGGGCTTATGCCTGCAGGCCGTCCCCCCCACCTGCACCCAGCCCTCTGGATGGTGGCTTTTGCCCTGGCATTCTACCCTCGACCCCCCCCCTTCAAGATGTGACTTTCATCCCCCAAGAATTTCAGAACGTTTGTATTAAAAACCTGAACAATAAAAAGCCCAGCAACCTTAACCAAGGACAGCAAAATGAACTGGCATAAAGACACGTCCCAGGGACTTCCAATTATTTGGCGTTAAGGCCTTTCCCAGGCTGGTTAAGTGGGAAGGATGGATACCCGCAACAGTCTTGGGTTCATCCCCGCAGAAGCCGCAGGGAGCTGACCTGCCCCTATTTTGGGGCCTGAAGTCCAAGACTGGGCAGCTTTCAGGGTAAATGTCGCTCTGGGGGAATTGACACGGCTTCCTATTCTGCAATTCAGCCGCAGCCCAGAATTGCTCCTGGCCTGTGGAACTCCCTTCCACCAGAGGCAAAGTTGCGCGCCCCCCCCTCCTTGCTCTCTTCCGCCTTGTGAGCAACTGAACAGGCTGCAGAGAGAGGCGCTTTCGACCGGGAGCGGGGGGGGGGGCAGAGAGAGAGAGAGAGAGGTGACGCCCCTCCCCGGTTAACAGCCGCTTTGAAGGGTTTCGGGCAGTTACTGTATCCCCGCCTGGTTTCACATTGTAACCGGCAACACGCCGGGCCTTGTCCCCGGCAGGGCGCGGGCAGCGGGCGGCGGCTCGAAGCGCCCCGGCCCCCGCGCTCCGCCAGGCGCGGCTGCCCGGCCCGGTTCCCCTCGCGCGACCTGGCCCTGCGGACGCGGACGGCCCGGTCGGAGGGGAGCCGGAGCGCCGCCGCGAGGCCTCGGGAAAGGCGCGGCGCTGGCGGGCGGGCCAGCCTTCCGGGGGCGGCCCCGGCTCGGCTCCGCCCCGGGCGGCCGGGCTTTTCCGCCTCCTCCTCCTCCTCGGGTGCCGGCGGCGGCGGCGGCGGCGGTGGCGGCCCCTCGGCGACGCCCTATAAAGAACCCGCCGCCGCCTCGCCCGGCCCGGCCCGGCCCGGCATGGAGGAGACGCGCGCTTCGGAGCCGGCAGCGCCCGGTAAGCGGAGGCGGGCGGGGATCCCCCGGGAGGAGGAGGGGGAGGAGGAGGGGGGAGGGGGACACCGACACGGCCCCCCCCCCGGGCTGGCTGGCTGGCTGGCTGGCTGGCTCCGGTCCCGGCCCAGGCGCTCCGGGTCGGCAGAAGCGCTTCCGCCGGGGCTCGGCTGGCGCCCCTTCGGGCAGCCCCGAGCCCACGGAGCGGCTCACCGGGTGCTGGGCCGGGCCGGGCCGTGAGGGCTCGGGTGTCCGGCGGCCGGGGAGGCCGGGGGCCGCAGCCTTCCGGGGCCGGGGCCTGGCGCAGTGATGGGGAGGCCGCCCCCGGGGGCTCGAGGTGGAAGGGGCCCTCGCGGCCATCTAGTCCCGCCCGCTCCCGAGGCCCCGATCCACGGAAGGCCACCCTCCGGTCTTCCTCCGGGAGTCTGAAGCCCTGGGTTCAGGGCCTCCTCCTTGGGGGGGGGGGGGCAGGAGGAGCAGGTCCTCCTCGGGCGAAGGCCCCCCTCCTCTTCCCCTCCCCTGGCAGGCCCCGTTCAAAAGGGCTGCTCTGCTCTTGCTTGTAGGGGCTGGGCATGAATGAGGCACCCCCCGGTTGCTGCCACCGCTGCCCGCCGGGCCCCCAGGAGACCATGAACTTGGACAGCCTCCCTGCAGGGGGGTCGGTGCCCCCCAAGGGGTTTCCAGGCTGGCAGGAGCCACCGCCCTTCGCCCAGTGCCCCAGTGAGCAGGAGGAGGCCGGTGCCAGCGACACCTTCGAGAGCGGCTACCTCAGCCTGAAGGGCCCCGAGGAGGGCGAGGAAGGCGCGGAGGGCGAGCCGGAGCCTCGGCGCGCTTGGGAGCAGGACCACCCGGAGGCGCAGATGAAAGTGGACTTTTTCCGTAAGCTGGGCTATTCGCCCAAGGAGATCCTGGCGGTCCTCCAGAAGCACGGCACCGGGGCCGATACCAACACCATCCTCGGGGAGCTGGTCCGGCACGGCGTGGCGGCCGGGGAGAAGGAGCCCGCCGACGGCCCCCTGGAGACCTCGGAGGCCCCGCTGCTTCCCCGGGGAGGGATGGCCAAGCGGGGCCCCTCGGGCAGCCTGCCTGCAGAGGGGAAGGAGGCCGGGAATTTGCGGCCCATCGTCATCGATGGAAGCAACGTGGCCATGAGGTAGGGTGCGTCCATGGCTCCTCTCTTCGTGTGCGCCTTGGGGGCAGGGGCGGGGAGAGCATGTTTTAAGCGGAAGGTGGCCTCTGGCCCGTGTCTTAGGCTCCATGGGAGCAGCTGCCTTTTGTGGGCGTCCTCAGCGGTGACCGGACACGCTTCTCTCCCGAGGCGGTTCATGGCTGGCATGAGCTGGAGAGGGTTTTGTGGCACCTTAAAGGCTAACACCGTTCATGCGGTGGGAGGTTGGGTGGCCTGCAGCCCCCGCGGGCCCTCCGTTGGCTGAAAGGTGGCTGAGAGGTGGCTGGCAAGGACCTCTGAGGCCCAGATGATCCGGCTGAGGGAGGGATTCCTGGGGAATCGTGGTGGCCCGGTCAAAGCCCCCTCGGAGATGGGTATGAACCTCACAGGAGCTCTGGGGGAAACTGGAGACCGACCGGGTGAAGACAGGGTGAAGGGCGATGCCAGGATTGCTTGTGGGGCGGCCCTAAGAGAAACAGGCTGTGGGGTGGCCGTAGGGACACCCCTGTGCCAGGGAGCTTTCGTCTCCTGGATCCAGCCTGGGCAGGAATTCTTGTCCGGCTCTTTCCTCTGGGAAGTTAGTTGCCTGCTAGGGGGTGGCAACCCTGAGGTTGCAGACAGAGGGGGGCCCGTCGGATACTCCCAGAACACCAGCCGACCGACCGGCATGCCTCGGGACGGGACATGTCCTGCTGCTGCCAGACGCCCGTCTCAGCCCCGGGGGAAGAGGCTTGGTTTCTTGAGCGCTGGGCCATTCCTCTGCGCCGCGGTTGTGCAACACGCAGAGGCCTCGGCTTGTGTGGAGGTGCAAGCTGGGGGCCTCCTTGCCGTGGACTTGGTCTCTGCCAGTTGCCGAGGCCTGCTGCCTGACGGGGTCAGACCCTCTTTCAGCCTCGGGGGGGGGGTCGATGGGGTTGGCATTTGACACCAGCTGCTCAAGGGCAGGCTGGTGAACCCTCCAAGGTTGGCCTGACTTTTCCCGCAAGCCTCTCACCCCGTGTGAGAGTCTGGATTCCCCAGGCTTTCTGTCTGCCCTGGAGGGCCCCTGCTGGACGCCCAACCCTGCTCAGAGGACCCCGGGAGAGGTGGGGGACACGGGGGGGGGACGGGGCCAGGGGCGAGTTGTGCTGAGCAAAGGGCTGCTGCCTTGCTTTGGGCCGGAAAGGGGCTGGCAGGTGAGGTCCCCACAGAGGGCTGGTTCTCCATTCTGGGGTGTGTGTCCCCCCTCTCTCTCTCCTGGGGCAGGGCACAGGAAGCTGCCAGTGAGCTCTGGAGCCACCCGAGGGCAGAGGTGCCATCCTTCTGTGGGTGGCAGGCGACCTAATGGGCGCACGTGCGCACACGCCTCAGGAAGCCGCTTGACAGGTCCTTTTGAACATGGGGGCGGCTCTACGTTAGTTGCTCTGCCTGCTTTCAGGTGCTGCCCAGTGTTTGTGAACACGAGGAACGTTATGCACCCATGGGTATAAGAGCCTCTCGGCGTGCAGGGCACTCCTTGTTGACACGCCTGGAAGCTCTTTCTGTCTCCTTTTTACTTATTTAGGCAGTTTGTAGAAATACATCTTTTTCCCCTTCTAAGAAACCCAAAGTAAGGGATGTGAGCTGGGAGTGGCTGTCTCGAGAATTCGCCCGCCCGCCCGCCCGCCTTCTGCCATTAGCAGCTTGTGGGGGTGATCGGAGGGCAGGCGTTTTTCTGTGGGTGTTTCTCCTGCCCCCGTCCTAACTTGTCCAAACACACTGGATTTTGTAAAACATCCTAAACAACTAACCCATAAAAGCAGCAACAGCAGCAGCAGCAGCAGCAGCACCTCGTAGAGGGAGCAGAAGGGGGTCCCTGCCCTCCCCCAGAGCGTTGAACCAGCCTGCTGGTGCCACCACTGCCACCCCCCAAAGGGCAAAGCCCCCCCCCATTCCCCTCTGTTCTCTCTCTCTCTCTCAGTGAAGGGCAACCCCAGCCCCCCCCCCCACACACTCCCCCTGGGGTTGCCAGAAGGAGATCTCCACCAGGCCCCTTTGAGGATCTGCGGGAGGGAGGGAGGGAGGGAGACGGCTGGCTCTGCCTTTCCCCCCTTTCCCTCCCAAAGCGTGGCCAGGAGGGGTTTTTCTTGGGCCGTTTCCGGCATAGGTGGAGTGGCGAAGGAGGCGCTCCTTCCTCCTCCTCGCCTGGATGCGACGCGCAAGCCGCCCGCCCGCCCGCCCGTATGCAAATCTGGCCCGGGGTGTGGGGAGCCGACTTGGCCGCCACTTCCTTCTAAGGGAAATTTTCGCAGGGGTTGCCTCATCCCCGGCCCTTTCCTCACAAGCTGCGGGGACTCCACCGGCAGAGGGTGGCTGCGGGGAACAGCATGCAAATTCCCTCCATCCAGCCACCCGGCGGCTGCCCCCCCCCCCCACGGCCTCTCTGTCTGGTGGGAGAGAGCCAGCCCAGGAGGAGGAGGAGGAGGAAGGCCGGAGGAAGTCAGGGTTTCGACACTTGCCTTGCGGCACTTGCCAGGGATTGTCTCCCGGCTGAGTTCGGCAGCACCGGGCCGGGGCGGGGGGGGGGGGTTCAGGTGTGCATGCTTTACCCTCCCCACCTTTCCACCCTCAGCTTTCAGGAAGCTTTGTTTCAGGGGGGTTTTGCGGAGGGAGAAGTTAGGCGGCTCCCACGCGCCTCCGCTGTGTAGAAAATAAGTCCTAGTTTGCCTTGGACCTGGGGAGAGTGGGGCAGAGGCCTCCGTCTGGGTGCAGAGTGGAAGCCAGGCCAGTGCAGGATCCGGCCTCGGGAGGTGAGCCAGGAGGAGGCCATCCCCTGTTTCTCTCTGCGCTTGCAAGGCCCCATTTCAAGGAGGCCTCCTTATAAGGCGGAGGAGCTGTTGGGGGGGGGGCGGGAGAGAGAGAACCTCCCTGGTGCCCTGCCTGTCGGGCAACCAACAGCTCTCTTAGGAGAACCCCTAACCCTTCCCTTCCTGCCATTGGGAGGGCTGGTCCCCCCCCTCCTCCTCCCCCCCTCCTCCATTAAACCTTTTAGGAAGGACAGGGAATCTGTCCTGTGTTCAGAGGGCTTGAATTGGGTCTCCATAGCAAAGGTCTTGTGAGGTTACTTGTAAAAAAAAAAAAAAAAAAAAAAGGCTAAATACAGTAACGTAGTTCCCACTAGAGTAGACCCATTGGTCCAGTTGAGGAAAGATGGGTCAGTACTTTTTAAAAATTGGATGGGTTCCGGGATCGGTACACTTTAACCAAGATGGGCAGGACGACTCTTCGACTGATGCCTGGAAGGGAGTTTTAGCGACTTTGAGAGGGCACTTGGAGAACCATTTCGACAGGATCTTTTGGGGATTTCACAGAATCCTAGAGCTGTAGGGTTGGCAGGGCCCCCCCGAGGGTCGTCTGCTGTAGCCCCCTTCTGCCAAAGGAGGAAACCCATGCCCGGAGCCTCCCCAACCGGTAGCCAGGCCGGGGGGGGGGCAGTCCGCCCTGAGGCCACGGCTCGTCCCACTGACAAACAGCAGTTTGCCCATCAGGAAGCCCCCCTCGTGCTTGGGGCCTCCCACGGCTTCCCTCCTAAGAGTTTTCCTTAAAGGGGGGGGGGAATGGAAAGCTGCAAAGGAGCAAGCAAACCGAGGGGGGTGGGATGCGGGAAGTTGCTTTCTCTTGCACAGTAGTGAGACCAGGTCAGTGAACGGTGTTCCGGGGCCTGGGCAGGGCTGACTGGAGCGGATGGCCTCCCAGGGCAGCGTGAGCAAGCTGTGCTGCCCCAGCATTGGAGTGGGTGGCTGGGGGGGAGGTGAGGAGCCGGCTCTCTGCAAGGGCCCCCCTCCCAGCAGCAGGGTGGGGGTGGGGGTGGGACACACATCCTGGCCCGTGTGTCCCCGTGGAAGCGGAGGGAGCATCTCAGGGACAGGCCAACGGATTTCACTGCCTAAGGGAACTCCAAGGGGAGCGTAGATTTGCCGGCCCCTGGTCAGATCCAGCACTGTGGGAGAGCCAGGGGGGTGGTGTTGGGGGGGTGCACGGGAGTTATTCCCACCCAGAGGAAAGAGAGGGCACCCTGCGTGTGGACAGGAGGAATCCGCTCTTCACCTTTCCCAAGGCTGAAGCCCTCCTTCGGAGTCAAACCAGTTTCTTTTGTGTAAATAGGATTGGGAAACCGGGCTCCTCCTCCTCCGTGGGAACACCCATCACCTTGAGCCCCAGGGAGAAAGGTCTCGGTGGGGTGTGGCGGATTCCTTCCCTGTGATGCAGGCAGGAACAGAGCAGCACCACCTGGAAAGGGAAGTTTCTCGGCAGGCAGAGCCTGCCCTGAGTTGCCAGGGGAAGTCCCCTTCCCCCCCCCCCCCCCCGTGACAGCAGATCCGCGCTGGGTTTCATCAGGCGCCCTCCTGATGTTATTCCACCAAACAGGGCAGGTTATCAAGGCTGGGGTTGCATATTAACTCACAGCCCCGTTGGCGAGGAGGAGAGGAGGTGATTTCGTGCAGGAAGAGAAGAGCAGGCCAAGCGGTGGGTGGGTGGAGGAGGGGAGGGGAGCAGGAGCTGGAGCAGGAGAGGATCCCTGTGGGGCGGGAAGTGGGGAGGAGGAGGAGGAGGAGGAGGGCCGGGAGAAGGTCTCCCTCCAGGCTGGCTCCTCACTCGGGAGCCTTGTCTTCAGGAAGGCTCGCTGGTTTTGCATTTATTCAACAGCCACATTTTCGCCCCTCTCTCCGGAGCCATCCCGGTTCCTGCCTCTTGTCCTGAGGGTCGCTGAGGAAAAGAGGCCGGTAACGCAGGCCAGTCCCAGATGTTTCTGAGCTGGAAGGCCTGGAGACAAAGCAGGCCGAGGCCGGCTGGTTTCTGCCTCTCCGTTCTGGACGTCGTTCTCTCATGGGACATTCCCTGTTCCTGGGCTTCTCCACCATTGCCTCCAGGCACCGGAACGGCCCTGCCAGAGGATCCCAGCCCCTTGCCCCCCCTCTCTTACTTCCACCCCCACCCCCACCCCCAACCCCATCCTTCCTTCTGCCCAGGAAGGGGTTCCAGTCCTGAAAGGTGGGCAAAGCTTTCTGTAGCTTGAGTGGGAGTTCAGGCAACTGACAAACGCTGTTCGTAATTTCTGGCTCATTTGAATAAGCGTCCTGGTGACCCGCCACGACCCCCTGAGGTGTTCAAGCCACCGTTTCTGCTTGTGAGAGAAGGACTCTTTTGGCTGAAGCCGAAGGCGGCCCATTGCGTCTTGTTGTGCCCTCGGAATAATCGTTTTTGTTACTCGCAGTCGGGCAGCCGCGCAGACCAGCCTGCCTGGTGTGTCTCGTGAGAGAAGAGGCCAGTTAGCGTGTCTTTGTAGCGACCCCTCCTGGTTTGGGGTTGGAGGCAAAGTCTCTCCTTGAAGGTCGCACAGCATCCTTGGGGGCTGAGGCGGCACCTTCCGTGGCGCTGCCTCGTGGCACACCCAGCCTGCTGAACCCGGGGGTCCTTCTGCCTTTTGCAGCCATGGCGACCGAGACGTCTTCTCTTGCCGGGGGATCCTGCTGGCGGTGAACTGGTTTCTGGACCGAGGGCACACGGACATCACAGTCTTCGTGCCGTCCTGGAGGAAAGAACAGCCCAGGCCGGATTTTCCCATCACAGGTAAAGGGTTGAGCCTCTGCTGGCCTGGCCGGCGGGTGTAGCCGGTGGGTGCCTTTCAGCCGCTGCGTCGGGGCACCCTCCTCTAGAATGATCTTCCTTCCACCCTGAATCCCCTCCAGCTTTCGTACTTCAGTGTTGGTGGGAATACGGGGGGGGGGGGATGTTGGGGAGCAAGAAGGAGGGTCATGGGGTGCGGGCGGTTAAATTTGGAACGACTGCCAGAAGCCTCCCCCCCCACACTATTTCCGTCGCGATTGTTCTGAGACATGGTGTCCCGTGTTGCTCCCTGGAAGGAAAGATGGGGGCGGCCCGTCTCAGTCTGCTGCCGTGTCTCTTGGTCTCCCCACCACCCAAGCACCCCACCCAGCCCCAGCCCCAGCGAGGCCCCTTTGCCATCAGTCTCTTAAAACCTCGGGTGGCCTTGGCGCCTCTTCCCGACAGACCAGCACATTCTCCGGGACCTTGAGAAGCGGAAGATCGTTGTGTTCACACCCTCTCGGAGGGTGGGGGGCAAGAGGGTGGTCTGCTACGACGACCGCTTCATCGTGAAGTTGGCCTGTGAGTCCGACGGCATTGTCGTCTCCAACGACACCTACCGGGACCTGCAGTCCGAGCGGCCCGAGTGGAAGAAGTTCATCGAAGAGCGCTTGCTGATGTATTCGTTCGTTAACGACAAGTACGTCGGTTCTGGCTTTCCCAAACGGGAGCCGGAGGTGGCGGGGGGGGGCTGCACAGACCCTGGGCCTCCTTGTGGCTCTGCGGTGTCTGTGGGGAAGGGGGTGTCTGTTGGAGGGGGTGGGATCCGGGAGGACCAGGTGGCGTCCTGATGGTCCCCGGGGCCCGTTTCCTTCAGGTTCATGCCTCCCGATGACCCCCTCGGGCGCCATGGGCCCAGCTTGGACAACTTCCTCCGAAAGAAGCCGCTGGCTCCTGAGCACAAGGCGCAGCACTGCCCCTACGGTGAGCCGGGCTTCCCCGTTCCCCGTTCCCCCCCCCCCCCGGGGGAGGGAATCACCAAGTGGCGAGGTGATAAACCCCCCCTCCCCTCCTCTCCTCTCGTGGACTTGCTTTTTTTCTCTCCCCCCCCCCCCCTGCAGGCAAGAAATGCACCTACGGGCTCAAGTGCAAGTACTACCACCCGGAGCGGCTCCACCAGCACCAGCAGCGCTCGGTGGCCGACGAGCTCCGGGCCAGCGCCAGGCTCTCGCCCACCCGGGGCGCCCCGGTCCCCAAAGAGGAGCGGTCCGGCCGGCGGCCTTCCCAGGGGGAATTCCTGGGCTGTGTGGCCCCCGAGGGGGAGAAGCTTCCCCTCCACAAGGCCTTGGCTGAGAAGAAAAGCCCTGGCCCTAAAGCCAAAGGGGCCGGCCACGCTCCCGGCGCCCAGGGCAAGAAGAGCGCCGGCCACCCGCCGAGCGAATGGTACCAGCCGCCGCCGCCGCCGCCGCTGGCCCCCGTTTCTCTCTACGCGGACTCCCTGGCTTGCAGCTCTCAGGAGCAGCTCGACTCCGGCCTCGGCTCCCTCGAGAGCCAGCTGGTGGAGATGTGGCCCAGCCACGGACGGCACCCGCACCCGGAGCCCCTGGGCAGGGGGGGCAGCCCAGGCCTGGCCTACCCGATGCCCCCCGGCCTGGATTCCAAGGGCTACCTTCGGTTCCCACCGCAGGGGTACCCCAAGCCCCCCTCGGCCTCTGGCCTTGGCTTCCCGGCATATAGTCCAGACCTGCCCCCGGCCAGAGCGGCTCCTCGCTCCTTCCCAGGCTACGGCCTCCCAGCCGACGCTCGCCTGGACCCCGGGCAGAAGTTCTGGTCCGAGCCCTACCACGCTGGGCCTGCGCCAGGGCCGCCCAGGGACCTGCCGAGAGCCCCACAGCCGCCTTACGACGCCTCCCCCTCCTCCTCCTCATCCCCCTCGTCCTGCCACTGGTCCAAGCCGGACCGCTTTGCCGAGGAGCGCGCCAACGTCCGCGTCCGCCTGTGTGGGATCTTCCACCCGAATCTGGTGGATGCCGTCATGAACCGCTTCCCTCAGCTCTTGGATCCGCAGCAGCTGGCAGCCGAAATCCTGGCCTACAAGTCCCAGAACCCACGGGTGTGAAGCGGAGAGAGACTTGGCGGCCGATGGTGCCGGAGGCGAGACCTCCCCTCGCCCTCGCCGGACCACTCCTTCCCTGAGGCTCCTGCTGAAGTCTGGCGTGTGCAGGCGGGCACCTGCCGGGGGCTTGCGTGTCGTTTGGGCAGGCGGGTGCCTGAAGGGTCTGGGGCTGTCTCTCCTGTGGCCCCCTGCCCATGTGCAGAGCAGCCTGGCCTTCTGTGCCAACCCTGATGGTACCAAGGTTGTGTGAAGGCTTTTTAGCCAGAGGCGGCACAAGTCAACCCTGTGTTGCTGGTCCCTGCCTCTTGCCCTGATGGGCATCCATCCTCGTGAGTTCCCTGAGAGGAGGAAGGGGGGAGGGAGTCTGTCATCAAGAGCAGCCCCCACTCCAAAAGACACACACACACACACACTTGCCATACCTGTTTCCCAGAATTGGACGAGGGCCCCGGCCACTGCCAAGCTTGGGGGTGTCCCATTGTTTTGCTCCCATCTTGTGACCTTTCTAGGGGTCTGTGCTGCTGCTTGAGAGTCTTGGGGGTGGAAAATTGGCACTTGCCCCCTTTCCCAAAGTGGCACATGTGGGCTTCAATCCTTGCCCCGCCACTGCCTGAAGGTGTGTCTCTCCGGCGGGGGGGTGGGGGTGGGAGAGATGGCATGTCATTTATGCTCTGTCTCTGATGGCTCAGTCTTGATGACTGGTAAGTCCAGCCTTTAACAGCCTTTAACTTTCGGTAATGAATCTGTTGCAACTGAGACTGGATCCTGCCCTTCCCAAAGGAAGCGTGTGATTCACTTGCGGGCCAGACGCAGTTGATCGGTTGATGCATATTGTATCGTGCTGTATACGCTACGTATTCTCTTAAGAAGTCCATCCCGTGGTTGAAGCCGAGAAGGTCCAGGGCAGATGGCCAAGGCAGGAGCAGGGCGTGTGGGTCCCCTACTCCTAACCCCTTGGCGCTCTTGGGCTCCCTTCCCCACCTCACCCCCACCCCACGCCCTGCCCCGCCCCAGCTGCCAGGAACCTGACCGGCCGAGCCAGCACCATGTGCTGCAAGGACCATGCGGACCAAGAAAACCTTGTATGCCTAGTTAACGAGGATACATCACAGAACCGTGATGTTTCATGGTAGTAAGCAAAATGCTTCTTTTAATGAGTGTTTAATCTTATAACTTTGCACATTTCGTAATTTAGAGGAAATAATGGTTTTTAATAGAAAGCTTCTGTTTTTAATAGAAGCACTCCTATGGTGATGTTGCTTTTTTAAAAATAATAATAATAATTTTCTATCCTGGCCCGAGTTGCAGTCCTTTAATTTGGAGGCTGACTTTTAAAAAAAGAAAGCTGGGACAATAAATCCCTGAACACTTTCCTTTTCCTTTCTTTTTCTTTTTCAAGAGAAAACTCTTGCTAAAGCAATAATGATTCTTTTGCACCAATAAAAAGCTCCTGTTGCTGCTCCTCTTGTCCTCGTCCTCGTCTTCTTCGGGTCCTTCCAGGGTTGGGGCTCGGCTGCCGCTGCAGAGGAAAGCCTGGCCAGGTGGGGGGAGGAGGGGCAGGAAGGCACCTCCCCTCTGCCCGAGACCCCCCCGCCCCCCCCGGTGGGCACCCAGAGTGGCCCGTGGACCCGGTGGGCTGAGGGACCGCCTCCCTCGCCAGGTGGGAGCATCGCCCGCCTGGCCTTTCCGTGCTTTGAAGACCAAGAAAGGGGGGGGCAAGGACCCAAGAGGGGAAGGGCAGGTCTTCTGTCAGCGGACGTGGCTCCCGCCAGGCGAAGGAGAACGGCGGCCAGAGCGCTCAAGGGTTGAGGTCTCGGGTTGTGGCGCCAGAGGTTGGGAGTTCGGTTCCCCGGATGCACCTCCTTGATGCCAGGATCCCTTGAGGGTCCCTTCAGGCCTTTCCGTTCTAAGAGGATTGTTATGTGAGATGACACAGAAGACCAGAGAAGCTGTGGGAAAGGGTGGCAGGGGGTCCCGTGGGCGATGCCACGCTTCCTGTCCAGAAGGCCCACCCTCTTGAGACGGAGCAGGGGTGGGGACCCGCCTGGCCGGGGGCTTTTCCAGCAGAGATCCGGTCAGAGATTTTTTAGAAAACCTCCCGTGCCCTTTGCAAGTGTGGCTGTCTGAGGAGGGAAGAGAGGAATAAGGGGGGGGGGGGTGTTTGCAGTTGTGCAGCATGGAAGCAGCACCCGGAGAGGGGGAGCCACCTCTTCCACCCCCATCACTGTCTCCCCCCCCAGCATTTCTGCCATTGGGGCAGAGAAGAGGAGGCAGGAACGCTGCCCCATTGCCAGCCCCCCCTTCCCCCTCCCCCGCAGATCAGGTGGGTCTGACGGCGCCCGCCCTTCCCAGGGCCTCTCCGCTGGCGCTGAACTTTCCCTTGAACCCAGCCGGGTCCTTCTAGGGGTTTTCCCCGGCACCAGCGTCACCTGGCCCAGATCCGCTTCCTTCCTTCCTGCAGGCGGGCGTGTGGTGGGTGAGCAGCAGGGCGTGCCTGCTTGCAGGCAAAGGCAGGAGCCAGCGAGCAAAGCACAACAGCCCCCCCCCGACAGAATGCCTGCCGCTCTGGCGAGGCTGGCCGTCTGGCGGGTGCCTGCAGAAGGGCGAGGGACGGCACCCCTTCACCCCAGAATCCGCCTTTCGGAAAGACGCGTCGGGCGCGCCTGCAGGGAGGGATGTGCCGTCTCCCTCTCTCCTAGGCAAATTCTCTGAACCACTCCCCACCCACCCCAATGGAAAAATCCCAGTTGAACCTCGCTAATTATGGGATGGAGGCCTTTAGCTTTTCAGAGGCGTCAAGTGGAAAGGCATCGCAGGGCAAAGAAATAGGGTGTCCTTGGCTGTGGTTCGGAGGGGAAGGGGGAAGATGTAAGCAGAGGAGTATTCTCAAAGCAGCTGGAGGCGGGGGGGGGGAGGACAGGTGCCCCCTCCCAGGGCAGCTGAGGGTGCATATATGAGAGAGAGAGAGAGAGAGAGAGAGAGAGGTGCCTCCTCCTGGCAGGCTGGGCTGGGCCAGAAGGGGACAAGATGCATCCATGAAACACAGGCAGGCCTGAGTGGGGCTGGGGTGTGTGTGGGGGGGAGGTGATGGCCCCCCCTTCCCTGCAATTCAGCAAAACAACTTTGCTTTCTGCTGCCCTTTGGAAGCCTGGCCGTACCCACCTTACCCCCCACCCACCCCCCGCCATTCGGGGAGGCCTCACCCAGCCAGCAGGGGAATCCCCAGGGCCAGACTAAAGGTTAACGGAGCCGGAGCTGTTCCTGCTGCTGCGTCTGAGCACTGGGGGCTGGGGGGGGGAGAGAGAGAGAGCTGGAAAGAAGGACCTGGGGCCCTGGAGTGGCTGACCAGTGGTTGGGGAGGGGGGGTGTCTTATGGTTGCCCACAGCAGGGGAGGTTGTTGGCACCCAGCCCGGGCATGCGGCCGTCTTGGGGTGCTTTAAACGTTTTCTTTGCCATAAACGTCTGAAGCCTGTAGGCCACTTACTCCATTTGGAGGGGCGGGGGGGTGGGTGGCTCTGCCTGGGAGGAAAATGGGTGGCCCCCAGTCGGAGAGCGATGGCTCCATCCATCCCCCCCCCCCCCGGTTTCCACCTCTTGTCTCCTGGGGGTTCAACATTGCCTGCTCTGGTTTGGGGAAAAGCTGTGCAGGGTTTATGTCTTCATTAATTCAGTCACTCACTCGGTTCCATCAAGAGACCTCTTTAATCCATTGGCTCACCACGGATTTCAAGTTGGGGGAAGCCGGCTCCAGGCTCCCTGTTGGCCGGGGACATCCCTGTGTCGTCTCGGGCCGGCTGCGCCCTCTTCGCCTGTCTGCGTCCCCACTCTGTCGGAGCGCAACCGCCGTGAGCAAGGGCGCCTCTGGCCGACGGTGTCAGCCAAAAGCAGGGCCAGCCAAGGCGGTGGGCCAAAGAGACGGCCTTCCCCCTCGGCTGCCACCCCCCTTCCCAGCCGGTCAGCTGTGAGGCTCCCAGGCCACCCCACCTCACAATCCCAGCCCTCTGGCCACCGGCCGAGGAGCGGGTGCTTGGCTCTCACTCCTCGGTCCACTCACCCCCTGGCTGTGGAGCCAGGATCGCTGGGGCCACGGGGCCCATCTGGAGGCCCCCAAGCATCGGTCTGCCCTTCGAGGTCCTGCAGCCACAGAGTCTGGTCCTGTCCCTGCAACTACATGGAAGGGGGAATAATCGGTTGGCCCAGCAGCAGCCTCTCGGCGGGAGCGCCCACCCTCAGGACTGGGTGAGGGCAGGGCAAGGGGTCCAACAGGGCAAAGAGGGCAGAACCGGGGCTGTGGGCCATGCCTTGCCACCCCTGGGCCAGCTGTGGGCTGCAAGAACCTAGAGGGGAGGGAGGAGGAGAGGTCTATCAGGGAACGCATAGGCACAGCAGGAAGGGGGTTTGGCCACTGGACGCTCGGCCCACCTGTGCCAGGAGCCCCTGCTGCTCCCTCAGCAGCTCCAGGTAGCGGCTGCTCCACAGCAGCTTCTCAGCGCGCAGCTCCTGGCTCAGGTACTGCACCTCCGCCTCCAGCCTCGACAGCCTGGACAGGAGCCCTCCGTGGCCAGAGGCCGGCCGGTTGGGCACCTCCTGCTCCTCAGCACCTACCGAGGCCAAGAGAAAGGACACTGGCTGGCCGCCCCTCTTCTCCTGCTGCCTGCCAGCCTCCACCAGCCACCTCCACCTTCGGCTGGGGCCCTGGGCATCTCTGAGTTCCCCCGCTTCTCTGCCAGCCCTCGGCCCCGCCCGACCCGGCCCCGCCCAGCGAGAGGAAGAGGCTGGCAGGGCGGGCACCCTTCTTCCCTTCTGCAAGACTGCACGGGCCTTTCTTGGATCAAGAGCACACTCAGGAGGAGGAATAAAGGCCAGGAAATGGCGACACTCACATAAGAGGCGTGAATGAGCCAAAAGTCTTGGGTCCCATATAAAGAGCAAGGAGATGAGCAGCTTGCTACAGCTGATCATCCAACGTAAAACTACGTAGGGGGGTCAAACACAGAGGCGGGAGGAGGACCGCCTGTTTTGGATGAATCACAACATGTGCGCCTACAGCTGCAGCGTCCAAAATCAGGATGACCTCTGAACCTTTGCAGGGGTGATGTGGAGTGGGGGGAGGGGAGGGAGAAGGGCATCGCCCAAGGACCCTCTTGGGATCCGGCAGGTGGGCCAAACCACGGGGGCTTGTTTCTCCTCCCTCCTCTCCTTCCCCCCCCCCCCAGCAGAGGCGCTGCCCTTCCAGACCCACCTGCTTCTTTGGGGCCGGGACTTGCAGGAGCAGAGAGGGGGGCTCCCCCCGGGGGGGTCTCCCCGAAGTCCTCCAGCCACAGAGTCATTGAGCAGCAAGCCTAGGGGAGCCCCAGCAGCGGCGGCAGCGGCAGCAGAGGGCAAAGGACAGGAGGGTGAAGGAGAAGCCACGCATATGTGTGTGTGTGTGTATGTGTTTGTGTGTGTTGTGGGGGTGGGGTTCGGAGAGAGACGGGGCAGCCAGGTCCGAGAGGCCCGACCCAATGAGCCGCACTGGGCCCCGTCTCCTGGAACAGCTTCCCACCCACCCACCCCTGGTCCAGACCCAGAGAAGGGGCTGCGAGACACCCCCCCAGGCCATCTGCAGAGAGCGCCGAGGCTGAGCCCCGCTGCCCAGCCCAGCGACCTGCTTTGTGGGCCCCACAGCCGTCTTGGGATTGTCTCCTTGTCCCCCCACCCCCACCATTTGTCCACCGGACCCCCAGCGTGGGCTTTCATTGCTCCCCTGACTCGGCCCAGCCCTCTTCCCCAACCCAGCCTGGGGTCTCTCTCTTGGGGTCCCTCTTGGTTTCCAGGAGGAAGCGGGGAGCCAGGCTTGTTGGACTGGGTTGCCCCCTCCCGGCGGCATCCGGAGTCGGGACCCTTACCTGCTGCGCCAGGTGGAAGAGGGCTTCCCAGCAGAGCTTGTAGCAGAAGAGGGCCACCTGGAGGCAGGGGAGGGAACGGCACCTTCAGCAAGCCTGCCAGGGAAGCCTCCCCTACCTGCCAGGTCCCCCACCACCAGCTACCCCAGAGCGAGGGGCCCTCCGTCCCCCACAAGTCCTGGATCTTGCCACACCAGGGAAAGAAAGACAAAGTCCCAGGACAGGAGAAGGAGGCCTCTCTGTTTTGGAACTCCATGTTTGGGGCTTTGGGGGGGGTGTGATTTTTGTGGTTGCTGCCCTTCTCTGCCAGTTCAACTCTCCCTCGAGGATTTCGGCAGTTAAGACGTTTGGCCCGAAAAGCAGCATCTCATTGAGAGTCGCCCGCAGGGGCCGCTCGGTTTGCTGGGACCAGGGAGGCACTGCCCACATCAGGCTGGCCCCTGCCGCCTCATCCCGTGCGAAGGTTTGGGTGCCAGCCTGTGTCGGGCACTGCGTATGGAGGGCCACTTCCTCCCCTATCTACGCCCAGCGCTGGTATCTTTCACCCCATCTGGGGGGCTCAGGATGTGACCACTAACCCACATGGTCTGCCAGAAGAAGAGGAGCACATCCAGGACTTTTGGTGCCAGGGCTCTGGGGCGAAGCAGCTTCAGGAAGGAGCGCAGCGTGCGAGCTGGCCGCCTTCTGCACATGGGCAGGCGCCTCTGGAGCAGAAAGAGCACAGCATGAAGGCAGGAGCCGATGGCCGGCGGGGGGGTGGAGAGTCGGGGGGACAAGGAAGGAAATACAGGGCCTTCCCTCCCCCCAAGGGGGTCAGATCCCTTCTGCTCGGCATCAGGCTGCCATGCTTTGCAGAACTGATGCGCTCCTCAAGAGGAGGAGAAAGAGGGGTGGTGGTGACCAAGGCTGCTTGAAAGCCTGGGGCCGCACCTCCCCTCGTTCCAGATGGCAGCCCAGCAGCCCAACCTCTTCCGTGACCTTC
Organism: Pogona vitticeps; assembly: GCF_051106095.1. Taxonomy (NCBI): domain Eukaryota; kingdom Metazoa; phylum Chordata; class Lepidosauria; order Squamata; family Agamidae; genus Pogona; species Pogona vitticeps. Next base: position 406,113 of record NC_135791.1, on the reverse strand, counting down.
CAACCCGCATGAATCAGTGCAAGGAAAGACATGGAAGCTCTCGCTCCAGAGACCTGGGCAAATGGCTTTCTCCCTCTCTCTCTCTCATGCCTCCTTTGCAGGGTTGTGGTGTAAATGTCTGCCATCGGTCCATGAGCGCCACCCTGAGCTCTCTGGGGGAGGAGCAGGATGCACCTAGGAGCAGGGGCCCCTCCCTGCTTCCCCTCCCCCTCACTTGGAGAGTGAGCATCACAACAGGCCCCAAGTGCCGGGTGGGGGTGGGGGTGGGTGTGCACGGGCACACATGTGGAGGGGGGCTTCCAACCCTTCCTGGGCGGCCCCCCCCAGCACCCACCCCCACCCCAACGACCCTGCTCGGCACAGGAGGCCCCATCACCTGCTCTCGGCTCTTGCAAGCCTTTGGGCGGACAGCGGCACTCCTTCGGGAGGGAGGAATGGCTGCCTCAGCCGACCGAGAGGATCAAGACCAGCAGGGCAGGGAAGGCGATTGGCAAGCCTTAATCCCCTCCTGGCCATCATCAGCAAGCACAGAGGCTGGGAACCTTCCTTGTTGCAAGGACACCTCCCAGAAGGCAAGGCGGGGTGGGAGCTCGGAGCCCTGCTTCAGGACCGGTCACAGGGATTAGCAGCCGCACCGGCTCCAGCCTCTTCTTTGCCTCCTTTCCTGCCACCCCAACCCCTGGCAGTAGCACACTGCCCTCCGCTCTCTTTGCACTGTTGCTTTTCTTTCTGCCCCCCTCCGAGGGGCCCCAAAGGGCGAGATCTAGAACGGGCCCCCACCCAGCGCCAACCCCCCAAAACGCAGAGGGACGCCCTTGGACCTTCCCGCAGAAGCAAGGTTCGGGGGGGGGGACGACAAAGACTTTGTATGGTTCTATTTACAGTCACCATGGCTGTGAAAAGAGTCCCTGCCGCCCGAGACCGCCACCCTGGCCCCGCCTGGAGCGCCCGCCCGCCTGCACGCGGGGCCGTCTCCTCCTCGGAGTGCCTGTAAAAGCTTCAGGGAACTAAGCTCAAGGCACCTTTTTTTCCCCCTCTGCCAAAGCGGCTCACCAACAATCATCCTGTTCAGGCTCCAGAGAAGAGGATTCAGGTCATCTCAGCAACTACTCTCACAGACTGAAGAAGTGGGAAATTAAACACCAAGGTTTATTTTTAGAAAATTTCACACGCACAAGGCAAAAACAACTCCACCAGAGGCAGCAGAAGGAGCAGGGAAAGATCAGCAGAAGCACAACGCGATGGTTTCTGGAAGGGCTGCACAAAGACTCGTCCGGAGGAGAAGGTCCGGGTCTGTTCCTGTTCAGCACGGATGCAAAGCTTCGTGCCGGCTCCGGCCCACGCCAGCCCTGAGCGGCAAGCCCGGGAGGCATGTCGGCCCGGAGGGAGCGTGGCGCTCGTTTAGTCTTTCGGTGTGGACAGCAGTGCGGCGAGGGTGGTGGCACTGTGGGGGGGGGGAGGGGGGAGGGGGCGGAGGGCCGGAGAGCACCTGGAAGATTCGGCTCAGAGAAGCCTTAGTAGTCCTGGAGGCAGGGAGAGAGGGAGCGCATCAGGAGGGTGGACTCTACCGCCTCTGTTCTCTGCAGGCGAAGAAAGGGAAGGGCAGGACCCTAGCCCCTGTGTCGTGGTCGTCCCTCTCCCCCCCCCCATTTCCAGGGCAACCCATTCCACCACCACCCCCCATTGCCAGGATCCTTCCCTTTGCCCGGCACTCTTCCAAACTAAGGCTTCACCCAAAGGAGAGAGGGCTTCCTTTTCTCCTCAGGACCAGAGGGTGAGCAGAGATGGCTGAATTGCCCCCTCCGGGTCCCTTTGGCACCAGCTATGGGGCCCAGGTTGCATGAAGCCACACGCCAGCCATCCCTGGAGGGCCTCTGTTTGCCTCCCCACTTTCCACCACCCCCCCCGCTGGGACTTTAAGGCTGCCCTACCCAGCTGTCCCCTGGAACCCCACGGCTACCCTGAGTGGGGCCTCTGCGAACCGAGGAGGAGGAGGAGGAGGGCATGGGGAGAAGAATCCAGGAGGGCAGCCGCCCATACTTACAGCTCGGGGTTTCTTGTTCAACTTCAAATCAATCCTGTAACAAAAGATGGAAAGACAGCCCTGAGCAGAGACCGGGCGGTTCAGGGCACCGTCCACGGCAGCAGCTGCCACGAAGGATAAGTGGGGCAAAGGTGGCTCCCTCCCCACCCCCCAACCCTGGCCCCCAAGGCAGAGTCCCTCCACCCTGGCCCCGTCAGAAGGAGGAACGGATTAGAGGGTTAGGGAGCATCCTAAGAATATAATGCATGGTGTGAGCAGGATGAAAAGAGCGGCTCTGGAGGAGGAGGAGGAGGAGACAGAAGAGGTCCTGAGAGCTCAGCTAAGAAAACCAGCCTTGCGGGGGGGGGGGGGGGAAGATCCACTGGGTGATCACCAGGCAAGGCCTTCTGGGCTTTGCAGAGGGTGGGAGACCAAAGGCAAGGGCAACCAGCTTTACAAAGCAAAGCGAGAAGTTTATCTGCTTTTTAAAGTGGTGGGAAGCAGCAGGAAAGAGAAGCCGATTGATTGGTTTCAACTTCAGGTGTGTTTGTTTTTCAATTTTTGCCAAAGTTATTAAATAAAACATTACCTCTGTTGTGCTTTTGTCTGTATTTTAAAAAACTTGCCAGCCTAACCTAATATACATACCTACAATTAAACAGATAAACTATAAGTTAGAACGGTTTGGAGGCGGCTTGACAGGGAGGGGCTGGGGGGGAGGCAGCAGGCGGGAAGGAGCGAACCCTCGTCTACGCACTAGAGTTACCCCACCAGCACTGAGTCGAGTCAAGTCACACTTACTCAAAGTCATAATCAAACATGCCAGACGGGCTGCGGGGCAGCGTTGGAAAGGAAGAAAGCAACAGAAATTAATACACTAAGGAATTAAATCAATTAGTTGATTAGCCACCCTAGCAAGATTACTCAGAAGTTAAAAAATGAATAAATAAAAGAAAGAGAGAGAGACACTGACGCCCAATTCTAGCCTGATTGACAAAGGCACCCACCAAAGTCCTCCTCCTCCCACCACCCCCCCCCCCATCTGGCATCCTAGAGAGACTGCTATGGGTGTTAAGGCAGAAAAGCGGCAGGCATGACCCCTGGAAGCGACCCATGGGCCCCCCACCCCAGGGAAGACCCACTGGCCCCTCGGGACCTTGTGTGCATTTAAGAGACAGAGGAAGGAGGAAGGATGCAGGCCTTGTGTGACTCACAAGGGCAAAAACGGAGGCAGGAAGAAGCACCAGAATTGATTCTACCCCAACCCCACCCCACATTCCACCCCCAGCCCCACGGCCCCCACCCACGGGCCCCTCATAGGCTTTCACTAGAGAGAAAACTGACACAGAATTTATTTATTTATTTGATTTATACCCCGCCCATCTGGTCTAAAAGAATGGTTATCTCCTGCATAGAGAGAGAGAGAGAGAGAGAGAGAGAGAGAGAGAGACTTCTGCCTGCACTCTTGCACCCAGAAAAAATTTATGGGGTGGGTAAGGACACCCCATCCCCGCCCCAAATTATAATAATAAAAGAACTCTCCAGTTTCAGGGGAAATCTTGCAGAATTTGCCCCAGAAAGCCCAGCCTG